>NC_134098.1:95115877-95475877 GCF_000715075.1 Nicotiana tabacum | reverse complement strand
TTTCTTCAGACAGACTAACTCATCATTTTTCCTGAAACCTATCATATTTAGGAAACCTCGATAAGTACGGTTTTCCGGTACCAACAAGCCAGGGCTATCCCATGGGAGCCCAGCGAAGCCTCCTATTTCCTCTAGAAGGGGAGTCATTTGAATATCACCAAAACAGAAGATGGCCCTCTTCTCATCCTAGAACATGGTGGCAGACTCAATTAACACATTGTTCGGCTGAATATCTAACAAAGAAGGTAAATTCCTGAGAACTCTTTTCACATGGTTTTTGTCACTTGGCGGGAGATTTTCCCACCAATCTAGCAACAAAGGTGGGATACTTCGAACTATGCCGAACATGGGGACTTCGTGCCTCATTTCTGCAAAATAAATAAAGTTGCCCTTTCCCCCTTGGGATTTGACTATTTACACATAAATGATTAGCATATCAGCATGTTTTCTCCAAATAATGCACATATAATGATTGTACCCATTGGGATTTAAGGAAATCTCGGCAGGATTTGGACAAGGCTTGGCTTAGAGAGTTATTACGCGGACAACGTTCTAACCCATACTAGGTTTAGATATGATGCATGCACAGTTGATATTAGAGTGGGGATTTCTAGAAAAGTCTAGACCGGTACCCTCAAGTGGACAACTTGAGAGGGGAAGGCACGTAACCGTCGATTGCACCGCTGATCAACTAGTTTTACCGCAAATAAGCCTTTCCAAATTTAAAAAGGGTGATTTAGGAAGAGCGCGGACACTCATCAAGCACCGCTATGGTATTAATTATGCAGCTATGGTATTAATTATGCATGAGTGGAATATGATGTGGAGCATGCTTTATGTAAAAATAAAACAACACGTTGTCAAGTATTTTGCATGATGAAGACAATAAATGCAGTATTAAATGGAGCGTAAAGACATAAAAAGAAAGGAAAACAAGGAAGAAGTTAGTTCGCGCAATGTGAAAGAATTGCAATAAAGCAAGAAAGGGGGTAGGGGAAGGAGAGACATGATGTAGAAAATTTTAAAAAGATTCGGAGTAAGTGAACATGACTAGAAAATAAAGGAAAACGCACATTGTAACCAAATTAAGCAAAAAACAAAATATGAACTCCCATCCAACCACGAGTCCAACCATACGGATTTCACCAAATTCCGACATCAACTCGACCCTCAAATCTCCAATTAAAGTCTTTGAAGATTTCTATCATTTTCAACACAATCTTTACTCATTTGAACTCAACACTCTTTCCATAAGCCTTATTGATACGTATAAATAATACTCTTACACCCAAGAATCATACTCTTAATCACCCATCATTACCCAAACTCGAAATTGAAGATTAGGGGTTAGAACCTTACCTCTTTGATGAAGAACTTGAGGGATTTCTCGTTGGATTTCAAGGCTTGGACAAGAATTTGATGAACAAGACACTTCATCTACTTCCTCTCTCTAGAACACTCTCACTTCTCTCTAAAATCATCAGATAATTTCCCCAAAATAAGCCCCAAAGCCTATTTATCAAAATGGGGTCGGGTTATGAAAATAGAAAAATTACCTCTCCGAAAACAGGTAGGCGATCGCACAATGCACCGCCAAATAGGTATGCGGGTCACACAATGGATCGCAAAACTGATGCCCAGAAATGGTGTGCACTGGGCATATCGGCGACCATTTTGCGGGTTGCATACCTGTTTTGCGGCTCGCATAATTGATTTGCAGTCGCACAATTTGCCGCATAATCACATTTTTCCAGCTTTTGGTAATTTGGTCATAACTTCTTGTAGGAATGTCCAGTTGATGAACGGTTTGAAGCGTTAGAAACTAGACTCAAAGATTTTTCATTTGATAGTAATACACCATATAACACTTCGTATCATGAGTGTTATGATCATTTGAAGTTAGGTCTCGTACGAACTCACTTGAAACTTTAGTCTTATGAAATTTCCAACTTCTACATTCGATGCCGAAACCTATCGAATCAAGTCCGATTGACCTCAAATTTTGCAAACAGCTCATAAATGACATAACGAAGCTATGAATCTTTTCGGAACTGGATTTCGACTCCGATATCAAAAAGTCAACACTCTGGTCAAACTTCCAAAATTATCCAAATTTCCAACTTTTGCTAAATGACTCCAAAATGATCTACGGATCCCCGAATCCACTTCCGGACGCGGTCGCAATACTAGAATCATTATACAGAGCTATTCCCAAATGGACATCGATAACATTGAAGTGTACTTCAACCCAATTTTATAAAATTTTTCCAAAATGTCAACTTCCACAATAGGCGCCGAAACACCCCCGGGTCATCCAAAACTCGATTTGGACATACGCCTAAGTCCAAAATTATCATACAAACCTGTTGGAACCTTTAAATCTCGATTCCGAAGTCATTTTATCTAAATATTGATCGAAATCAAACTTGCCCTTTTAAAGCCAAACTAAAGGACCAATTGTTCTGATTTCAACCCGATCACTTCCAAATTCCGAACTAACCATCCCCGCAAGTCATATATTAATACAATCACATATGGGGAGTCTTATTTAGGAAAACGGGATTCTAATAGTCAAAATGACCTATTGGGTCGTTACACCATCATTCCACACATAGTTTTTCTTTGAAATATTACTGTTTTACCCTAAAAACGGATATAGTTAAATTTGTACGTAGTTATAAGGATATGTGGTATAGCTTAATACAAACCATAAGGATAAATAGAAATATCAAATATGGATTGCAAAGAGTACAATGTAAACATGGTTGTAAAGAAGATGATTTTTAGGAATGAACAGGTTGAACCAATTTATGAATCTTAGAAGAACAACTCTTCTCTATATGAGAATATGGTGCTTGAATTACAATGTAAAAAAATGTCCTTACAAAAATAATAACCATCCCCTTTATAGTAGAGGGACCTTACTTTAGATAGAGTTAAAAATACATAGTGGGAGACCCATGATAAATCAGCTTTTCCATAATTCCTGCAAGGATTCTCTCCTCTAGTGGGATTGTAACGACTCTTGTCTATAAGCTCGATATTGACTCGAGTTTTCGGTCTCGACTCGAGCTCTCGATCTGGACTTGAGCTCGATTCTGACTCGGATCCTTGCATTGGTTCGGGGTCAGGGTTGGTCGGTCTCTGAATCATAAGCTCGATAACTTTACTTTGCATCATAGCTCAATTTGGATTCGAGCTTGATAATGATATTGAGCTCGACATTGATCGGTCCATCGGGCTCGAAGGTTGTTTGTAACATCTTCAGAACCTATTTTGAAGTCTTACTCCGATCTATTACGTTTTGACCTCGACCGATCGTACGAAGGCTGAAATCTATTTCGACCATATATAGATAGTCCCCTCGTTTCTCGGGAAGGATATGGTGAGAAATGATATGATTTTTCAACGGCTCGATCGGATTATAAGCTGACATTTACATTGGGTTCGATCGTGACGTTCGTGATAGCTATCCCATCAATTAAGTCTTTCAAGGCATTTAATGCTTGTCAGGCAGTGGTTGGCCACCGCTGATATTGAACCGTCATTACTTTAATCTATAAATAGCCCTCCCTTTTATCATTTACAACTTTTACATCTTCAATCTTCCAAATTCCCTAAGTTATTTTTCGTTCTCTCTGAGTTTATTCACAAATATGTTATTCTTCTTTACAAGATTCTTCTTCTAAACCACCAAATCTTTGTTACCCTTTCCAAATCCAAAATGGTGAAGACATCAAAAACCGTCCCCCAAAAAGACAAAACTTCTTCTTCCCAATCCGCCACTGACAAAACACCGGTGGATCCACGGCCTGAGGAGTGCATTCCGGCGGCGTGTGTTCTTACCTCTGATTTCAAACTCGATAAAGGTTCGTCGGTCTCTGGCCGATGTGAGCCCGTATCGAGATATATTTGTTCGATAACCCGGGAGCGCATCGAGCGAATAGAAAAGGATTGTAACTGGGAGAACAAAGAAGTGGTAGTGCCGTCTCCCGAAGAGGATATTAATACTCACGGGAGATGGTTTTTAAGCGTGTATACTTACCCTTTCACGTTAGGTCCCCTCGACCCCGTTATCATAGATTTTTTGTCGCAAATACCTAATAACCCTTGGCCAAATACATCCTTCCTTTTGGCGGATCGTTATTTTGAACCGATATTTTGTGAGTAAAATCGAGGGCATTCCTTTCACCCTCGATCACCTTGTCCGATTATACCGTCCTCGCCTTTTTTGAGGATGGTTAATAAAACTCCAATGTCGAGCTACCAAGGCTCTATTCTCGAGTATAGACGAGGATACGAATCAATGATGGATGGGCAGATTCGTTCGAGTAAAGACTTCGGACCTGATTCTGATCGAAAAGATGCCTTTTCCCGAGGATTGGAACATGAAGCGTAAGTGTAATTTTGCTGTTATCTCCTACTATTATATCTTTGAGATCAACGACGCACATTACTCCCTCCCTTTTAATTACCCTAAGCACCCCTTAACCCTAATCATTCTCACTAGCCGCCGCCCCTAAATTCTCTTCTCTCCTCTCCTGTCAAACCCTAGCAGTCATCTCTCTTATTATATCCAAAATCCAACTTCAACATGGAATCACTCTATGATTCCCTTTCCATTTATGCTCTGTCTCATCGTTTCTTACCCGATTTTGGTATTACATAAGTACTTGCTCTATTTTGGCAAGTGTAAATCTCTGAATCAAGGGAGATTAGCTTCAACCATTTGAATCTGGACAATATTTAGTCCATATACAACACGGCCATGGCTATATAGGTCCGATTAGCCGAGATTTCGGCCAATCTTCGACTTCTGTCAACTAGGGTTTGAATTCCCCTTTGTTTCTTACCGATTCTTAACTGATACTTTTCCTTTTCTATGTTTGACTACTCTTTTTCCTTATGTTTCCCTATTTTCTACTTTATCCTTTGCCTTAAATTTGACTCTAAATGATTTTTGGTATTTTTGGTAATATTTGTGTGTTTTGTTGTTGATTTACTGAACCCCTTTGATTTATGCCCTAAAACCATTTCTAATTGATTCCGGAATATTTTCTTTCTCTCTTATTTGCATTCGAATAGTTTGTTTTCCTTGTTTACTGGTTCGATTTTTGTCACTATATAAACCCCTCCCCCATTCCCCTTTTAGAACAGACTTGGAGTCGCTATAATCTCACTAAATTTAAGGCTTTATTATGTTATTTCTTCATTATCTCGTTCTATACTTTAGTTTTTGGCCGGCTGAAAACCAAGGCCACTAAATTCTAGGCTCTTGCTCCTCGTTGATGTTCAAAACACTGTGGACTTTTATTCTTTCTTGTATTTTTGTTTAACTGGTGAGTTACTGAAGCTTTGTAACTTCATTCCTATGTATCTGCAATTTGCATATGTCTTCACTTCTGAAGTTTGTTAGTTTAATGAGTTTTCTGGGTTGTTTTGTGTGCGATTCTATTTATTTTACTTCAATGTTTAGGTCTCCTTAACGTTTAACTTCATAATGTTGATAGCTCAAAGCATGCCTAAACTTGATTCGAGTAAATTAGATTCTTCTCAATGTGTTACTACTTTTTGGGATCTTTGCACTTGTAAGCATCTTTGTGGTGTCTTATTTTGCTTTAGGCTATCAATACTATTGTGTGAACATGCTTTACTTGCATTATTTGTATCCCCTTTAGTGGACTAGTCAATTGTGTTCAAAACATGAATGTTTACATCTATTCTATGGCACAAGTCTATTCTGAATTTCTATGGTTATATCTTGCTTATGTAGCATGTTTTAATCTTGTCAATCACGACTAGTTCTCTATCAATATGCCCCTTTAGCATGTTTTTGCTACCCTGATTTACTAGTAGTTGTAGTAATCTGTTTCACCATCATGTCTAAATGTAGTTCTGCCACCAAATTAGTGTGACTATTTCATAACACTAGGACTTATACTTTGTATAATTTGAACCTTTTCTTTTGTATTACGAGCTGTGTATGATACTTTTCATCAATCCTACAAACTTGTTCTTCCCTTGACTTTGCTAATGTAGGATTGTTTATGCACTAAGTGTTGAACCTATTTTCTAAATCTTTGCTAAGTTTGTTCTTAAACTCTATGACTTGTTCAACTATCTGCTATATATGCAACTTGACTATGTCTGTATCCCTTAGTTTTGTCTCTCAACCTTGGTTTACTTCACTTGCAAAGTCCATTCCTTAAAACGGTGCAAAGTTACCTGTAACTTGTCCAAATACCTATGCATTCTGTCTTCTCGAACCTCGAAGGTTTTGTTTACTTGGTTTACTACCAAAAAAGAGTCACATTTAGCTTCAATCATTTTTGCTCCCAGGCTTTTTGCCAGCTCGAGACCTGCAATCATGGCCTCGTACCCGGCCTCATTGTTAGTTAACCTATAATTTTTGATAGACTGCCTAATGATGCCACTCGTGGGGTATTTCAATATGATGCCAAGCCCGAACCCCTTCACATTTGAAGCACCATCTGTGAAGAGGGTCCAAACCCCCAATGATGTACCTGATTCTAACAAGAGTTCTTTTTCAACTTCGGGTACGAGGGCTGGTGTTAAATCGGCCATGAAGTCTGCTAAAATGAGACTTGATGGCCGTACGGGGTTGATATTTGATATCGTACCCACTGAGCTCGACGACCCATTTGGCCAATCGGCACGATAGTTCGGGCTTGTGTAAAATATTATGAAATGGGTAAGTTGTCAACACGCATATGGGGTGGCATTGAAAGTATGGTCTTAATTTCCTAGAAGCACTTATTAGTGCGAGTGCTAATTTCTGTAAGTGTGGATATCTAGTCTCTACTTCTCCTAAGGTCCGACTTACGTAATAAACAGGAAATTGTGTACCTTGCTCTTCTCGAACTAGGATGCCACTTACTGCGATTTTCGATACGGCCAAGTATAAGTAAAGTCTTTCATCTGTCTTCAGAGTGTGAAGCAGTGGTGGGCACGACATGTATTGCTTCAATTGTTCTAAATCTTGTTGGCATTACGGGGTCGAAGCGAAGTCGTTCTTCTTTTTGAGGAGAGAAAAATCTAAGGCTTCGATCCGATCACCTCAAAATGAATCGACCTAGGGCAGCTATCCGTCCGGTTAGCTTTTGCACCGCTTTCACACTATCCATGATGGTGATGTCTTTGATGTCCTTGATTTTATCGGGGTTCATCTCGATTCCCCGATTTGATACCATGAAGCCAAGGAATGTTCCCGAGCCAACTCCGAAAGCACATTTGTGATGACCCAAAATATCATGTTTAAATTTAATAATTAATTATGTGTTCTAAGACCTCAAAAAGTACTATTTATCATTCCTCAACTTGCGTGCGCAGTCCGTAAAATTTACTGGAAAGTTTTTATGTGAAAAAATGGATTAAAATGTGGATTATAGCTTTAAAACTCAATTGGGTTGACTTTGGTCAACACTTTGAGCAAATGAACTCAGATCAGTATTTTGACAGTTTCGGTAGGTCCGTATCATGATTTGGGACTTGGGCGTATGCCCGGAATCAAATTCCGAGGTCCCTAGCCCGAGATATGGAATTGTGATGAAATATTAAAATGTTGAAGTTCAAATAGTGACTGGATGTCTAATTTTAATGATTCCAACGGCTCTGTATGGTTGTTTTGGACTTAGGAGCGTGTTTGGAATTTTATTTGGAAGTTCGTAGTTAAATTAGGCTTAAAATAGCTAAAAACAAGATTTTAAGCTTGGAAGTTTGACCGAGGAGTTGACTTTTTGATACCGGAGTCGGAATCCAGTTCTGAAAATCTTCACACCTCCGTTATGTCATTTATGACTTGTGTGCAAACTTTGAGGTCAATCGGACTTGATTTGATAGGTTTCGGCATCGAATGTAGAAATTGAAAATTCTTAGTTTCATTAAGCTTTAATTGGGGTATGATTCGTGGTTTTAGCATTATTTGACTAAGTTCGTATGATGTTTTAGGACTTGTTAGTATATTTGGTTGAGGTCCCGAGGGCCTCGGGTGAGTTTCCGATGGTTAACGGATCAAAAATTGGACTTAAACAACTGCTGCAATTATTTTTCTCTTCTACTGAAATTCTGGGCTGTGATCGAGCCCAAGATTGAGGCCCAAATATTAAGGCCCAAAATCGAGCTCCCAAGATCGAGCTCCCCTGATCGAGCTCCCATGATCGAGCTCCCCTAATCGAACTCCCTGATCGAGCTTCCTGATCGGACTGGACAGATTTGTAAGTTATAAAAACAGAGGCATTCGACCCATTTGCCATTTTTGACAAATTTGAGCTTGAGCAGAGGCGAATATTGACAGATTTTCAAGGAAAGACATTTGGGGTAAGTGATTCCAACTCGGATTTGGTCTATATACACAAATATATAAGTGATTCCAACTCGGATTTGGTCTATATACACAAATATATCATTGTTTTCACCATTTACTTAGTGTTTTGAGATTGAAATTTGGAAAATTTTAGAAATCTCATAGAAACGAATTTTTGAGATTTTTGTATCGATTCAGAGTCGGATTTGAGTGAAACTGGTATGGTTAGACTCATAATTGAATGGGTTGTCGGATTTCATAACTTTCGCCGGATTCTGAGATGTGGGCCCCACAGACGATTTTTTTATTAATTTCGGGATTTTTATTTAAAATGTAGTATTTTCTTATAGAATTGATTCCTATAAATTTTTAGTTATTGTATCAAATTATTTTGGCTAGATTCGAGCGAGACAGAGTTGGATAATCGTAGAACAGGCCTTATAGTGGATTAAGTTAGAGCAAGACGAGGTAAGTCTCTTGTCTAATCTGGTGAGGGGGAAATTACCTCATAGGTGATTAAAAATAAATAATTGTTGCTAATTGTGGGGGCTACGTACGCACGAGGTGACGAGAGTCCGTGCGTAGCTACTATTAATGCTAAAGTTCGGGTAGTTTAGAACTCAAAGCATGAATTAATTGTGTAAATTATATTCTTTATTTAATTAATATTATTTTATATATACATATATTGTGAATTGTTAGATAAAAATATTAAAGAATGAAAATCTCATATACTTGATTTTCTGTTTAAATTAATTAATTATTAAGAGAAATTATTCTTCCTCCCGAATTTATCTTATAATAAATATACTCTCCTTCCGGAGGTACATAAGAATATGTCCTCCTTTCTTGTGGAGCGGGCCGAACGCCTCGGCAGGATAGATGCATTTATGGATCGCGCCGCACATCCCTCGGCAGTGTACACGACACTCTGGATCAGGCCGTACGTCCTCGGCAGAAATCATGCTTAATAATAATAATTACACGATACTTTAATAATTTATTTCAGCTTGCGAAGCTAATTGATAAATTAAAAAATCCTTAGAATTTAATGAATTATTATTCTTGCTTGTTAAAAAATTAATTTTTATTCCTGTAAATGATATTTAATTGATAAATTAAAAATTATTTGAATTGAAGGAATTTAATTAATATATTGAGAATTGTTCCATTTGAAGGAATTTGATTATTTCCGCTGATTTAATAAATTATTTTAAATTCTGTAAATCATACTGATTTAAATATCCTAATTGTATTTTAATTATTATTATTGACCCATAGTGAGTCTCAAAGTCGGCCATCTCATCTCTACCACTTCGAGATTATGCTTGATACTTAATGGGTACACGTTGTTTACGTACTCATACTACACTTGCTGCTCTTTTTGTGCAGGATCTGAGGCAAGTACATGGGGGGACCTATCGTCTTACACCCACGCTATCCAGAAGCATAGTGGTGAGCTGCCTTTCTGAGCCGTACTGCAGCTACTAGTGTCTCTCCTTGTATCTTTTTATTTTGTCTATTTTATTTCAGACAATATTTGAGGTTTTGCATAATCTACTAGATGCTCATACACTTGTGACACCAGGTCTTGGCACACACATTGGTAGAATTTGGGCTTTATTATTTTTCTTGATAAATTTTGTCAATGAATGATTATTTTATTAACGGGACTTGCCTAGCTGTAGTGTTGGGCGCCATCACGACCTATAGGTGAAATTGGGCCATGACAACATTTCTCCGTGTTGAGCTTCATGTTGTATTTCCTTAAAATCTTGAACGTCTCCTGCAAATGAGTTAAATGGTCCTCTGCGCGCAAGGACTTGTGTCACGCCCCGAACCTAGGGGCGAGACAAGCACCCCGTGCCTCACCTAACCTGGCGTACCAAATTGCGACTAAGGGACTCTGAACACATAATGTCATACTTTGGCCATGGGGCCACCTTGCAAGACAATTTGCGAAGCAAAATATAAAACTGAATGGAAACTAGCACTAACTAAATATCAATATAAAGCTAGGCCGACAAGGCCGTCATAGCTACTACAGCTGACAAACCACCAATTTATACAAACCCAACATAATGCACTAACCAACAGGATATGCCTACAAGCCTCTACTGATAGATGTACTGTGATCGGAACAGGGCCCCGACCTACCCATAACATATATACAGATATACATAAGATGTACACAAAACTCTAGTCCTGGCAACTCCGAAAGACATGGAGCTTACCGATCAGGCAGAACTCGGAAAACACCTACTGAGGAGGTCTACCCGTCTGTCTGTCTGAACCTGCACGCATGAAATGCAGCGCCCCCAAAAAAGGGACGTCAGTACGAAATAATGTACCGAGTATGTAAGGCAATAAAATAACTGAAATCTGAAACTGAACTGATAATATGATAACTGAAATTAACTGGGAGTCAAAGATGATCTGGAGATATACTTACCTGCTGATACTGACTCAACTCCTTCAATATAGTAAGTAAAATAATTGTACGGCCTTATAAGGCTCGGTATATATAACTGCTCTGCCATAGTAGGCTCGCTTATAGGCGCTCGGCCATACTAGGCTATGTATCTCGACCATGCTGGGCTCGCTCATAGGCGCTCGGCCACAGTAGGCTCGGTATATAACTTTCCATCTGATCAGAGGTTGCCCAATAGGGGCCTGCCCATCGATTATAGCTCGATGGTAATGAAAATACTGTAATACTGTATATATAGGCTTGCTGCTCTCTTGACTGGAAGAAGACAATACTAAAATTGAATATAGAGTCTCGATAAGGAATAATATTGTAACTTATGAGACTAGAATAGTGTGAATAAATTCATGAATATGAACTTCTCTTTTTGTCTCATTACTAACACATGTAGCTACGAGATCATGCCAAAATGAAGGAAGGCTTAGCCTTAACATACCTTATCACAATCTTTTCAATCACCAAGTTGAACTCACCTCTTCGCACCTTAATCTACAAGAATGATAATAATACTATCGTTAAGTTACGAAAGGTACAACTATCGCACAACGAACGACAAACCTATTTTGTATTAAAACGGGCAGCATCTCCCCTATAATATGCCCTTCCTCCAACTTCAAGATAACACCAACAATAAAAGGACAGAACAATAACAACATATATACATCATTTTCCAGCCCTATATACACCATCAAATACTACAAAACAGCCCAACACACCCCAATCTCTTCGTACACAAAACGACCACCGTAGTAGTGTCAAACGACCCGAAAATATTATGACGAACGACCAGCCAACCACCCTACATTTATATGGTGTTTATAAACCCCCTTCCTCCTCCAAAACTCCACAAAATAGTAATAAAACACGCAGCCCAACAGCAACACAAAACAGTCCACAAAACAGTCCGCTACAAGTGAATAACTCGAACTCACGGCTTCCGATCACCATCCCGTGAGTTCTTACAAGTATAGAACGACTTACCATGAATTTACAGAAGAAAAAATGGATGAAAGAGAGCAGTAAACTCACCTTATTTGTTGGATAACTCAGCTCCTATCTTGGTTCTTCAAACTCTAAGTTTTACCTCCAATTGGAACTTGAAAGGGAGAGAAAATCAATTAGGGTTTGTGGGAAATTTTTGGGAGGATTCTTTGCAGAGTTTATGTCTGGTTATTATGCTCTATTTTAAGTCTAATATATGAAGAAAATAGGCCCTTAAAAGGCCTCTTTGGACGACCCGAAATGGCCCATTTTTGGGCTTTCATTTAAGCAAGTAGGTGACACACCTACTTGTCACCTAGCAGCTTGCGCAGTATTGCAAAAATGCACATATCTCTCTACTCCGATGTCGTATTGACAAATGGTTTAATGCGTTGGAATATAGACTCATAGATCTTTAATTTGATGTGTGGAACACACCATAACTCTAAGTATATTGGGAGAAAATTGCAGTTACATTTGACCCAAAGTTTCAGTAAAACTTATGAATGTAACTTGTGATGACTTTCATCGACTTTTGTTCCACAACTCGCTTGACTTAAAAACATAACACACGGATGTAATATGACTAATATAAATCATAACATAATCTCTTTATCATGTTAATCACCCTAGTCTCACCCCAAAGGTACATGTTATAACATTCCCAACTTGTCGACTTTCGATGAAACATTATTTTATTTAATTGCTTTAGCTTCTGAACTGTCCAACCCTCTTTGTACTTGTTGTTCAAGATCTTCAATATTTGTAACCTCAGAGGTAACATGATTAACTTACTTTATATACTTTTAAATATTATCTCATTTTTTTTGTCCTACATTAGTTTACTTACGACGCATTTTTACATACGAAAATATAGGGTGTAACATCACTCCCCCTTGGGAACATTCGTCCTCGAATGTTTACTCTTGGAGACTTTGGAAACTTTTTCCAGAGTATCCTTCGTACACTAGGTTAAAACCAACCTGCACGTAGCCAGAAACATACTATGCATGCCACACATGGCCAATCTTTATAAATAGCAGCAATTTGCCTCTGACATAATCCTGTCTCGTAGCCCTGCTACATCTGGAACACACAAACGACCCTTGTATCTGAGAACCCCATCTCCCTTGAGCTCTAACAATGGCTTCTTCTGCTGCGGAACTCGCTCTCTCAACTCGACCAACTCTGGGTCCTCGTACTGCCTTTCCTTGACTTCAGCTATGAGGGATGATTTTGCAGCGTTTTGGATTACAACTCCACCATCCTCAGAATCTACTAACCGAACCCCCAACGAAGCCAATTGATGAATATCTCTAGCTAATTGTCTTTTCTCGGGCTCTACATGTGCTAAGCTACCCATAGATCGGCGACTTAAGGCATCTACTACAACATTAGCTTTCCCTGGATGGTAGAGAATGTTAACATCGTAATCTTTCAATAACTCAAGCCATCGCCTCTGTCGCAAATTCAACTCTTTCTGCTTGAAAATATATTGTAGGCTTTTATGATCAGTAAATATATCAACATGAACACCATATAAATAATGCCGCCATATCTTAAGTGCATGGACAACCGCAGCTAACTCGAGGTCGTGGGTCGGATAATTCCTCTCATGCTTCCTCAACTGCCTTGAAGCATATGCAATTACCTTCCCATGTTGCATCAGGACACATCCTAACCCGACACCTGGCGGCTGTGATTTCTATTTGGCCTCTCGTACATTTCTAATGCTCAATCTTTCTGGGGATGATAATGTTGATATCAGTGTTACCTCATCGACTGCAAATATTTCCTTCACCGTATGCTGCTCCCCGTACTCAGTTTTCACGTCGTCCGACGTTGGGAATTTCATTACTTGGTGGAGAGTCAAATGTACTGCCCTCATGTTATGGATCCAAGGCTTTCCGAGTAGGGCATTATATCTCATGTCACCTTCGATTATGTGGAACTTTGTGTTTTGGATGGTTCTAGCAACGTTCACTGGTAGAATAATTTCCCCTTTAGTCATTTCGCTGGCCATATTGAAGCCGTTTAAGACCCGAGCTGCGGGCACGACTTGATTCTACAGACCGAGCTGCTCCACGACCCTTGATCAGATGATATTCGCAGAGCTACCTGGATCCACCAAAACACGCTTAACCTGAACCGGCATGTTTGTCAAAGCCATTCTTGCTCACCAGTCCTCGAGAATTCTGTCTTCGATCCCTCCTTCGATTGTTCCGGGCGGCATTGTGTGTCGAGTCGTTATTCATTCTATCTATGACATATGGTTGATATCGGTCTCTATTCGACCTCGATTCTCTATCGATGTCCCTATGTTTTTTAATAGCCGATCTATTTGGATGTGCGGATCCGAAAGGAGTTCCTAATTGGTCACCTTCAACCCTGATCTTTGATTGATATCGATTGTGCACAACTGCCCAAGTTATTGCCGGGTACTCGATTAAATTTTATTTCAGCCGACATGGTGCCATCGAGCATCGCTCGTTCAACCCTTGAGTAAAAGCTTTGACGGCCCAATCGTCCTTGACCGGTGACAATTCCATGCGTTCCATTTGAAATCGATTCACGAATTCCCTCAGCATTTCGTTATCCATTTGTTTCACTTTGAAAAAGTCCGATTTCCTCATTACAACCTTTATGGCACCGGCGTGTGCCTTTACGAATGAATCCGCTAACATGGCAAATGAATCGATAGAATTTGGTGGCAGGTTATGATACCAAATCATTGCCCCCTTAGAGAGGGTCTCTCTAAATTTTTTCAACAACATGGATTCGATTTCATTGTCTTCTAAATCGTTACCCTTGATGGCACACGTATAAGAGATGACGTGTTCATTGGGGTCGGTCGTACCGTTATATTAGGGGATTTCGGGCATACGGAATTTTTTGGGGATTGGTTTTGGGGCTACACTGGAGGGAAAAGGCTTTTGTACAAATTTCTTGGAATCCAACCCTTTTATCATGGGCGGAGCCCCTTGGGATTTGATCGATCCTAGAATTATATGTTTCTACTTTCTTATCGTTGGCTTCGATTCGCTTTATGAGCTCCTCAAGACTTTTTGCAATTTTGGGAGTAGTCCCCGATTCTTGCTCGTTCATCCTTACTACGGCTTGCTCCGTTCGGTGGGCAATTTCTCGAGGTGGACCGGGTTCCAGTCTGCTTGATAGCTGGGTTTGGCTCTGCAATTGAGCTATCGCTACCTACTGGGCTTGCAACATTTCAAAGATCATACGCAAGCTGACTTCGTTCTCCTCCACGTTATGGGAGTCTCGAGTTGCAGATCGAGTACCGCCATGAATGCTGATTTCAGGCTCGGAATGTTGGTTTGCCTCAAAGGCCACATATGAGTTGACATCTAGCGGTACTTCAGCTCGAGCTTCAGGTACTTCGACTCGAGCTTCAATGACATCGAGCTTCAACTCTTCTCTATATGAGAATATGGTGCTTGAATTACAATGTAAAAAACTGTCCTGACAGAAATAATAACCATCCCCTCTGTAGTAGAGGGACCTTAATTTAGATATAATAAAAAATACATAGTGGGAGACCCATGATAAATCAGGTTTTCCATAATTCCTGCCAGTATTCTCTCCTCTAGTGGGATTGCAAGGGCTCTTGTCTGTAAGCTCGATATTGACTCGAGTTTTCGGTCTCGACTCGAGCTCTCGATCTTGACTTGAGCTCAATTTTGACTCAGATCCTTGCATTGGTTCGGGGTCAGGGTTGGTCGATCTCTGAATCATAAGCTCAATTACTTTACTTTGCATCATAGCTTGATTTGGATTCGAGCCTGATAATGATATCGAGCTCGACATTATTCGGTCGATCGAGTTCGAAGTTTGTTTGTACTATCTTCGGAACCCATTTTGAAGTCTTACTCCAATCTATTACGTTTTGACCTCGACCGATTGTATGAAGGCCGAAATCTATTTCGACTGTAGACAATTACATTGTAGCAACAAAATCGCTAGGTTACAGTTTTCCGTTGCTGAGAGTAAAGATGTTACTCTGATTTTCTGAATATCTGCTTTGTGGACATATTAATAAAGGAAAGCGAGCCTTTTCAATAAGGTAGATAATTATTCGACCTTGGAATATTTGGTACTTATACTGTTGTCTTGCCCGAGTATCAAAGTAAAATTTGGATCTTTTTTATTTTACTTGATTATTGGCTATGCAGCTATCTGCTCTTGTCAATTCTATTTTTTTCTTTGCTGATGAGTATGCTTTCCGCTGTCATCCGTTAATAAGGCAGTCACTTTCAGGTGAAATATTTTATATTATTTTCTTCTATTCTGCTTGTTATTATGTATCTCAAACCAGCCTCTTTAAAATCACTGCCAGAAATGCAAGTTGGAAAGAGGTATATCAAAATAGAGTAAAACAAAAATTACTATTTTTGCGGAAATTTCATAGGGAACACAATCAAAATGAGGTTTTCGTTGCTGAATTAAGTCTAAAGATAAGTTTATTTACTTACAATCTGATGATTTCACATTTGTGAAATCGTTCCACCTCGTCTAAAAGAGTTGCTCTAGAGCATATTAGTTAAGGACTGGACGCTCTAAAACCAAGATGTTTGCTCCGAAGTTGTAGAGATTTTGAGTTATGTACAATTCTCGAAATTTAACCTTAGAATTAAAAAAGAAGATGTTAAATGATCAATATAAGCTTTTATTTTAATAACGCGAGTTTTGCATTTGTCAGTAACTTTCCCTAAAATGATCGGTTTGATGAGTTGGATACTTATGCTTTTTGACATAATTTGCTCCATCATTTTAGACATATACAATGTGTCACAACAAGTATCAAAATATTTACGAGTATATAAAGGTTACAAGTTAATCCAAGGATTACATAACCTATGGTTTGGATTACAGAATTCGTTCACTTGTCGTGAGTATTAGGATTAGGTTTTACGAGTAAAGCCGGTAGAGATATATAATATTTCTCTCTGGAGTGCCTAAAGCATCTCATGAGGAGCTTATTTTGTAAAGCATCTCATGAGGAGTTTATTCTGTAAAAGTTCAAAATTACTCACTAATTACCTTAATATTTCAATCGAAATGCTCAAATATTTTCATACTTCAATATGAGTAAGCGAATAAATATTTTCATATTATTTAAGGCTTATGACGCAAGGTTTAGCTAAGCAAGAATACTCAAGAAAATATCCATAAAATACATATTACCATCATTCTATATACGGAAGTGATGAAAATACATAGCACTTTTATCGTATAAGTTTTAATAAGTTCATATGTAAAATGAAGGTGAAAAAATATTTCCTGTGATGCTTTAATTTTCTGTACATTCGAAGTTTGGTCTAGTTCTATGGATATTTTCTTGTTAGTCTTTCTTAGAAAATGACCTTACATCATCATAAGCCTTAGATAGTGTGAAAGTATCTATTCTCTTACTCATATTACAGTATAAAAATATTTGAGCATTTCGATTTAAAATCTTAAACTAATTGTTGAGTAATTTGAAAACTTTTACAAAATAAACTCCTCACTATTGATGCTTTAGATACTCCGGAAAATGTTATATATTTCTACGACTCCCCTTATAAAACCTAATCCTAATACTCATGACAAGTGAAAGAATTTTGTAACTAAAAACACCTAAACTTTAACTTGGAATAAATTATAACTTGTATAAACGCCTTCTTACACTTGATCTGACATATCAAATATCTCAACAATTACGCAAATAACTGTATACGGTCAAAATCGGGCATGTTCGATTTCATAGGCATGAGGAGCTGCCTCGAGAGTAAACGCGTAATAGACCAGGCTCGACTTCAATGGCAGAGTATGGAACATGAAGATCGAAGTGCTAGCTGAAGATCAAGACCGAGCATGACCTACTTCGAGTAAGGTATAATAACGGAATGACGAGATATTAGCAACCGACCGAAGATCTCGGCGGAAATCCCGGAACAGATCGAATCAAGCGGTTATTGGCGCCAATCATGGGATTTATTTTCGCTATTAGAATTGTACCTTATTTAGGATTCCTCTACTATAAAAAGAGGGACCCCATTCATTTGTAAGGGGGATTGATTTACTGATAAACATATACACATACACTGCTTTCTCTATTTTACTTACTATCTATTATTGCTCATCACTGTTTATTTTTTGTTCTTTATCATTCTTGTTACCCAATCTCGAGACCATCTCGAATCGAAGTTAAAAGCACTTCCAGACCACTGGTTCAATTTATTTTAGTATTCAGATTATCTATTTAATTCCTTTTTTATCAATTAGTATTGGATTAAATCACGTATCTTTGAAACCACTAAATAAGTTTAATTGTTACTCGAAATTTTAGGGTAAACAACACCGTGGGGCTAAGGATAATAGTGATTTTTCAGTACTGATTCTAGTGAAACATACTATTTTACGCTTGTTCTTGTCAAGTATCTTTGCTTTCAGCTTAAAACATGTCAAACTCACAAAACGCATACACACATGGTGACAATGGCCTCGAATTCCATGGTGAAAACGAAAATGTGATTGCTCCAGGAATCGAAGTGCCATAGGCTAATCACGGGGGAGCACCGGTTGCCAACCCCGTCGATATCAGTTCGCACGTTGCTCTAAATGCGGACCTAGGCACAGATCTCGATGGGAGTGTACGTAGAGAAGGCCGATCTAGGGCCAAGGAACACAGGGCAGAGGAGACGAGGGAGTCAGTCACCAAGTAATATTCGAAATTTTTCAGGCTCAGCAAGCCGCGATTGCTCAGTTACAAAATCAACATAGAGCTTCGAATAGGGTCGATCAGGAAATTACTCGCCGTACCGAGCCAGTACCGGAGAGGCCGAATGGTAATAAATTAGGGACTGATCCTGCGATAATTGAAATGATCGAGGAGCTCACCAAAAGAATTGAATCAGGGGAGACAACTCTCGAGTTGATCAGATACCGGGGGCACTGTCAATTCTGAATGGGATGGATTCAAAGAAGTTTGTACAAAAGTCCTTTCCTCCAAGTGCGGCTCCGAAGCCTATTCCAAAGAGGTTTCGTATGCCAGACATACCCAAATATAATGGTACTATCGATCCCAACGAGCATGTTACTTCATATATATGTACCATCAAGGGTAACGATTTAGAGGATGATGAAATCGAATCTGTGCTATTGAAAAAATTTGGAGAGATCCTTTCGAAGGGAGCAATGATTTGGTATGACAACCTGCCACCAAATTCCATTGACTCATTTTCCATGTTAGCATATTCTTTCGTAAATGCACACATCGGGGCCATAAAGGTCGCAACGAGGAAATCAAACCTTTTCAAGGTAAGATAAAGGGATAATGAAATGTTGAGGGAGTTCGTGCCCCAATTTCAAATGGAACGCATGGAGTTGCCAGCGGTCACAGATGATTGGGCCTTTCAAGCTTTAACCCAATGGTTGAACAAGCAGAGTTCAATAGCATCACGTCTGTTGAAACAAAATTTGATCGAATATCCAGTAGTAACTTGGGTAGATGTGCACAATCGATACCAATCGAAGATTAGGGTCGAGAATGATCAATTGGGAGCACCTTCCGGTTCAGCACATCCAAACAGGTCGACAGTTAAAAACCATAGGGACGTCAATAGGGAGCCAAGGTCAAACAGAGACCGATATCAACCATATATCACATATCGAAGGAACAATAAGGATAATGGTTCAGGACGCAATTTCGACCGAAACGATCGGAGAAGTGATCGAGGACAGAATTATCGGGGACTTATGAGAAAGAGTCGTTTTGACAAGTACGACAATCCCGCAGAAGCACCTCGGTTATCAAAATATAACTTTAGCATTGATGCATCAGGCATTGTATCGGCAATCAGAACGATCAAAGATACTAGGTGGCCCAGACCCATACAAACTGATCCTTCTCAAAGAAACCCAAATTTGATATGCAAGTATCATGGCACGCATGGTCACAAAACTGAGGATTGTAGGCAATTAAGGGAGGAGGTAGCCCGTCTATTCATTGAGGACCACCTTCGAGAGTTCCTCAGCGATCGAGCCAAGAATCATTGCAGAGAAAGAGACGCCAACAGGAAAAATGAATAGGATGAACCCCAACATGCCATTCATATGATCGTCGGTGGGGTCGACATTCCACAGGGACTCATATTCAAATGCACTAAGGTATCAATCACTAGGGAAAAATGAACTCGAGATTATGTGCCCGAAAGTACTTTATCATTCAACGACGAAGAATCAAAAGGCATTTCTCAGCCCCACAACGACGCTCTGGTAATTTTTATCTTATTAAATAAAGTTCAAGTTAAGCGTGTTTTAGTGGATCCAGGTAGCTCAGCGAATATCATCCGATCGAGGGTCGTGCAGAAGCTCGGCCTACAAAATCAAATCGTGCCCGCAGATCGGGTCCTAAACGGCTTCAATATGGCCAGTGAAACAACTAAAGGGGAGATTATTCTACCGGTGAATGTGGCTGGAACCATTCAAGACACTAAGTTCCACGTGATCGTGGGCGACATGAGGTACAATGCCCTACTCGGAAGGCCTTGGATCTACAATATAAGAGAAGTCCCTTCGACTCTCCACCAAATGATAAAATTTCCGACATCAGACGGTGTAAAAATAGTATACGGGGAGCAGCAAGCTCCAAAGGAAATGTTTGCGATCGATGGTAACACTAATATCGACACTATCAACCTCGAAAAGGTTGAACATCAAAGATAAACAGGAAGTCAAATAGCAATCACAGCCACCAACCTTGACCGAATCGGGGAAGCGGGAGATAGAAGAAAAAAGAGGAGGGATTTCTGACCCCTCAAACTTTTGTTGTTCCCGAAGATACTGACGCCACCAAATCAACAGTGGAAGAGCTGGAATGGGTTGTATTGATCAAATACCTGCCCGAGCGAAAGGTATACCTGGGAACGATATTAACCCCCGAACTCAGGAAAAAACTTATTCAATTTCTTGTTTATAACATAGATTGTTTCGCTTGGTCCCATTTAGACATGTCAGGGATTCCACTTGAGGTAACGATACATCGGCTAAGCCTGGACCCTAGATTCAAACTGGTGAAGCAAAAGAGAATACCCCAGTCCGAAGTAAAGCATGCATTCATAAAGGACGAGGTAACTAAACTTCTCAAAATAGGATCCATTCGGGAGGTGAAATATCCCGAATGGTTAGACAATGTAGTTGTAGTCCCTAAAAAGGGGGATAGACTTAGAATGTGCGTAGATTATAAGGATTTAAACAAGGCGTGCCCCGAAGATTCTTTTCCACTGCCTAACATTGATCGCATGATTGATGCCACAGCCGGCCACGAGATCCTTACTTTTCTCGATGCCTATTCTGGGTACAATCAAATCCAAATGAACCCGGAAGACCAAGAAAAGACTTCATTTATCACCAAGTATGGAACATATTGTTATAATGTAATGCCCTTCGGGCTAAAAAATGCAGGAGCTACTTACCAACGCCAAGTGAATAAAATGTTCGAAGAACAAATAAGCAAATCAATGGATGTTTATATTGATGACATGCTAGTTAAAATCCTGTGTGTAGAGGACCATTTGGCTCATTTGCAGGAAACGTTCGAGATTTTAAGGAAATACAACATGCAGCTCACCCCCGAGAAATGTGCTTTCGGGGTTGGTTCGGGCAAGTTCCTTGGCTTCATGGTATCGAATCGGGGGATCGAGATGAACTTTGATAAAATCAAGGCCATCGAAGACATCGCCATCGTGGAAAGTGTAAAAGCTGTATGTAGGCTAACTGGACGGATAGCTGCCTTAGGCCGATTCATTTTGAGGTCATCAGATCAAAGCCACAGATTTTTCTCTTTACTCAAAAAGAAGAATGATTTCTCCTGGACCCCGGAATGCCAATAGGCATCGGAAGAGTTGAAGCGATACCTATTGAGCCCACCATTGCTTCACACTCCAAAGGCAGATGATAAGCTTTACTTATACTTGGCAATATCGGAAATCGCGGTAAGTGGTGTCCTAGAAAAATTGGCACTTGCACTGATAAACGCCTCTAGAAAGTTAAGACCATACTTTCAATGTCACCCAGTATGCGTATTAACCACTTACCCACTTTGTAATATTTGCACAAGCCTAAAGTATCGGGCCAATTGGCCAAATGGTCCATCGAACTCAGTGGGTACGACATCGGATATCAACCCCGGACGGCCATCAAGTCTCAAATTTTAATGGATTTTGTGGCCGATTTCACACAAACCCTCGTACCCGAAGTTGAAAAGGAACTCTTGTTAAAATCGGGTATGTCATCGGGGGTATGGACCCTTTTCACAGACGGTGCTTCAAATGTGAAGAGGTCCGGGCTAGGAATCGTTTTGAAGCCGCCCACGAGTAGCACTATTAGGCAATCTATCAAAACTTCTAGGTTGACTAACAATGAGGCCGAGTACAAGGCCATGATTGCAGGTCTCGAGCTAGCTAAAAGCTTGGGGGCAGAAGTCAGTGAAGACAAGTGTGACTCTTTACTGGTGGTGAACCAAGTAAACAAAACCTTTGAAGTTTGAGAGGATACAATGCAAAGGTATTTGGACAAGCTGCAGTTAACTTTGCATCGCTTCAAGGAATGGACTTTACAGCATGTGGCCGATGCACTTGCAAACTTGGGGTCATCGGTCGAGGAAGATGAGATCAGCTCGGGGACTGTCGTTCAACTCTCGAGATATGTGATCGAGGAAGGTCATGCCAAGATAAACTCTACAAGCTTAACATGGGATTGGAGAAATAAATATATTTAATACTTGAAGAATGGAAATCTCCCGTCGGACCCTAAAGATTCGAGAACCCTACGAACCAAAGCTACTCGATTCTCATTGGCTGAAGATGGAATACTATATAGAAGAACATTCGATGGACCATTGGCAGTGTGTTTGGGACCAAGAGGCACCAATTATTTTTTACGAGAGGTCTATGAAGGCACTTATGGGAACCACTCCGGCGCCGAATCATTGATTCAAAAAATCATTAGAGCAGGATACTACTAGGATAGCATGGAAAAAGAAACTAAGGAGTTTGTTCGAAAATGTGATAAATGTCAAAGTTTGCACCGAGCCTGGAGAACAACTTCATTCAGTCCTATCCTCATGGCCATTCATGAAATGGGGGATGGATATTGTCGGCCCTCTTCCATCCGCCCCAGGTAAAGCTAAGTTCATTTTATTTATGACTGACTATTTCTCTAAATGGGTTGAAGCTCAGGCGTTCGAGAAAGTGAGAGAAAAAGAGGTTATCGACTTCATCTAGGATCACATCGTGTGTCGATTTGGGATACCCGCAGAAATAGTATGCGACAATGGTAAACAATTTATCAGTAGTAAATTGACAGATTTTCTCGAAGTCCATAAAATAAAAAGGATATTGTCAACACCGTATCACCCTAGTGGGAATAGACATGCCGAATCAACGAACAAGACTATCATCCAAAACCTGAAGAAAAGGTTGAACGAAGCCAAAGGGAAGTGGAGAGAAATTCTACCCGAAGTCCTTTGGGCATATCGAACAACATTGAAGTCCAGTACAGGGGCAACTCCATTTTCCTTAGTATATGGCTCCAAAGCTTTGATTCCAGTCGAAGTCGGAGAACCCAGCGCCAGGTTTTGACATGCAACGTAGGAATCAAACCACGAGGCTATGAATACTAGCCTCGAATTATTAGATGACAAATGAGAAGCGACACTCATTCGAATGGCTTCACAAAAGCAACGAATCGAAAGGTACTACAATAGAAAAACCAACCTTTGCCACTTCAGGGTCAGGGACTTAGTTCTAAGGAAGGTCACCATCAACACTCGAGATCTTAATGAAGCGAAGCTCTGCCCGAATTGGGAAGGACCCTATAAAGTCCTCGATATAGTCGGTAAAGGGTCTTATAAACTCGGAACGATGGACGGCGAACCACTGCCAAGCAACTGGAACATATCACTTCTCAAACGATATTATTGTTAAGGTATGACTTTCTCCCTTCTTTCATTTATATATATTCGACGCTAACTCATTTCAGGAGTTCGACCAAAGACATCAAGACCTCGGGTTTTAAAGTACGCGTTGCACTCTTTTTCCCTTAGATCGGGTTTTATCCCAAATGGGTTTTTCCGGCGAGGTTTTTAACGAGGCAACAATTATGTGCTACCTGAGGATAATTCAACAGTATCCAAGGCTTCTTTACAATCAACCTCGAATACTGGAGGGCATCACCCTCGGATGTTGTATTCTCTAGAATAGTACTTCATGTCAAAAGGCCTCGATAGGGAAGCTTTGTAATGGGCCAAACGGTCAAGTGAACTGTGCCCATATAAATTAGTTGAGCCTCGATGGCAAAACATGTGCGCATGTGTAAACTATTCAAAGAAGCATTCTCTCTTCATTTAAACATTTTGTGTCTCGAAGAAAATCCTGTATTATACAAAACTCATGCTTATGATATTGTGAGAAACGACTCAAGAGCCAAAGTGCAAATATACACTCAGGGAATACCATCGATGATAGGCATATTCAAGTTATCTAAACTCAAATTCATAAGACCTCAAAGAGGCACCCCTCGATCTGTAGGCCAAGGCCACCATTCTCGGGACTGACATTGTAAACAAGTTCGAAATATTATTGGGAAATAAGCCCAAGTGGCATACCCGAAGGCTATGGCCAAACTAAAGGCTACGAAAAAAATACATAACCGAAGGCTACGGTCAAATTAAAGGCTACGGCCTAAATAACGCGGCTCGGAGATGTCCAAATTCCGCAATAACGATAGGACTTCAAATTCTTTGAAAAATCGGTTAAAAACGGCTACCCTCGGCAAATAATCAAAAGGGCTTCGATAAAATCATCCTTCGAAAAACCTTAAGAGGTATCAAATTATCTTTAACAAAAACGTGCTAAGGCACAAAAAGCAAAAGGGTTTCAACCGACATCGGACCCTCAAAAAACCCAATGGGTAAAAAATATATGCTAAGGCATAAAGAAATGTTTACTAAGTCTTTTAAGCCGAAAGGGGGAAATAATTGCCATCTTTTAGAGGCCATATGGGCCAAACCTAAAAGGGCCTAAGGGCCAATACATTTAGAGTTCGAGGCTTTGTTCTCACTCAACGCGGACCTAAGTGGTCCACTATTCCGAGTTCAAATAAAGTTGACTTGAATTTAGCTCAAGGATCCACCATATAACCTTAAGGGGTATGTTACTATAAGTTCGGAAATTAGCCATTATTTGATAAAAAAACCTAAGGGTTTGTTCAATTCTAAGTTTGAAACATACTCGAATTTAGTTATAAAAACAGTGTAGTCATGGCATCGATCAAGCCATCTGAAATCTCGAACATAATATTAAGCTCGGGGACTCTCCCTTGCATGTCTAAAAAAACCTAAGGGTTTGTTCTAAGTTCGAATTAGTGTTCACTCGATTACAGAGGCTGCAACAACAAAATATTCACAAGGCAAAAGCACAAAACACGTTTGAACATAAAACTGAGAAGACATTCAAAAGAAGTATTTCTATTATATGTTGGTTATGTATAAGAGACCGATTAAAATCTTACAAAAATAGAAACTATGTCCTAACTACGGCCGATTTCGACCTCTTCTCTGGGAGAAACTTCTCCTTAAGGCCCCCCATCGGATCCGCCTCGACTGCCTTCTTCATCATTGTCTTCATCATCGAAGGAGGCAATCTGCTTGGCTTCAGCTTCAAGCACCTTTGCTCGGGCTATCTCCTCGGAGAGGTCAAAACCTCGAGTATGGATTTCCTCGAGGGTTTTGCTCCGAGATTGACACTTTGCTGAGTCAATGATCCATTGATCTGGTCAGAAGACTCCCTTAGCTGCATTTGAGCAGCCTCGGAATTGGCCTGGTACATGGCAATGGACTTGTCTTCCATGACCTTTGTCTTCTCGATCTCTGCCTTCGCCTCAGCAAGCCCGGCTTCAAGCTCCTCGATTCTCTTGGCTTGGGACGAACTTTTCTCTTTGATGCCCCGAAGTTGAACCTTGGCCGATGACACTTTGGCCAAGGTAGTTTCTTTTTCCGCATCCAGGCGGTCCATATTCTCCGTCCATCCACAATCGACCTTGACCTGATCGACTTCTCCCCGAAGCAGCTCAATCCTTTCAACCTTATGCTGCAGCTGAGATAATGAAGTATTAGCCTCCACAGTTGGGTCGAGTCCATACTTTATCAAAAGGATGCTTACCTGCTTATCTAGCTCGGTCTCTTTCTCACGAGCCTTGGCCAAATCTGCTTGAAGGTCCTTTATAGTTTCGTCTTTTAGGCCGCAAAGAAGCTTCAGAGCGTTCCTCTCCTCCGAGACCTTTTTGAGCTCGGTTTCACACTGGCTGAGGTCAGCTCGAAACTTGGCAAAGGCCTATACAAAAAAGGAAAATACAAGTCAGATTTAGAGAAAACAAAAGAGTAAAGAAAAGAAGTGCATTAAATTGATTCTTACTCGAGATAAGAGGCGTTGGGCCTCTTCTAAAAGAATAGAAGCGTCACTGATAGCAGAGGCATCATCGACTCTAGTAAAGTAATCCCGAAAGGGATCCCTTACACTAGAGCCTCCGCCTATATTAGGGGTCTTCAACTGTCGAGCTTCCCTTAGTGCCTCCTTAGAAAAAGTCGGAAGAGAAGGAAAGTGACCTGCTCTCATGGTCCCGAGCAAGTTGCTTGCCCTGATCAATCTTCGGAGTCTCAGAACCGGCCCTGTCCGATGTAGTTGCGGATTGCCGAGAAACAATCTCGACCTCTGGTAATTCAGGATCCTCACCTGATTTCTTTTTGGAAGCCTCCTCGACACGAGGCTTGATTTTAGCAGCCGCAGTCGGCTCAAAAGGTTTTGTGACCTCGACGACTTTCCTAGGTCGTACCGTCAGTGCCGAGGCATTTTCCTCTTCTTCCTCTTCTTCGTTTCTCAGTTTTTGGATCGAGTCCATCATGACAGTGATTACTTTCCTCATCACCCTTCGAGGTTTGGGCTTGGGGTCCTCAGACTGCGAGGCAATTTTCCTCTTCTAGTCTTCCCCCGGCTTAGGAACCGGGGAATTGGTTTCTTCCTTGCCATTTGAAGGCCTCAAAATGGCATCCTTGGTCAGGCCTGCATGAAAGAAAATTAGTGACTAATGAAGTATAAAAAGTGTTTTAGAACGTGAAAAAGGAGATCCTTACCGTGGTTCATGGCCTCCTATCTGCCCCTTGCCAAATCACGCCATGCGCGTTCGACATAAATGGAAGTTGAGGCTAATTTCTGAACCCAATCTTCGAGGTCAGGTACCGCTTGAGGCATCCAAGGAATAGTTACATGTTGAAAGGGGATATCAGGCGAAGTCAAAGAAGGTACGAAGAACAAAGTTTAAAACATCACTTACGGTCGAAGTTTCACTCCTCAAGGAATGACATCTTCTCTTCCGGGATAATGTCACGGGTCCTCACCCGTATAAAACGGCTCATCCAACCTCGATCCTTGTCCTCGTTGATGCTCGAGAATAAGGCCTTCATTGCCCGGCGTTGGAGCCTGATTATTCCTCAATAGATTCGAGGCAGGTACAACCGCATGAGGTGATTTAGAGTAAACTCTAGCCCCTCGGCCTTGCTAGAGAAGAAGCGCAACATGATTACTATGCGCCATAGAGAGGGGTGGATTTGGCCGAGGTTGACCTGATATCTCTTACAGAGATCAATAATCACTGGGTCGAGGGGACCCAATGTGAAAGGGTAAGTGTAAACACTTAGGAACCCCTCCACATAAGTATTAATGCTCTCTTCGGTAGCAGGAATTTGCACCACGACCTCGGGACCCCAGTTCCAGTCCCTCTTCACGGCCTTGAGATGGCTCTTTGTTATCGAGCACATGTACATCGACACATGCTCACATCGGCTCGGGATCGATGAAGGGTTTTCGACTTTGAAATCGGATTTTAGAGTACACGGGCCGGGAACATACTCGTAGGGAAGTTGTTCCACCGGCGCCTTGCTGCCGGACGGCCGGGAATAGGAGCAAGAAGTTTTCTCCTTCTGCGGTACGGTCTTTGAGGTTTTTGCCATTTGTATAAGTAAAGAAGAGCGAAGGAAGATGAAAAACTAGTGGTTTCGGTGCTAACGAAGGTGGCTCTAAAGATGGCGAAAAGGAGGACACGAAAAGAGTGAGAAAAAGTAAAGTTTGATTCAATGAAGGAGAGGGTATTTATAGGCTCACGACGACGGTTCGGTGGCACAAGTGGCCGACCGCTAACTGACAGGCATTAATGATTTGGGGAACTGAACCGACGAGACGTTTCGATCACATCCGTCACTTACATCATTAGGACGATGTCATGATCGAGGTTTCGGAAAATCAAGGTTCAAACCATTTCTTATCATTTTATTGCAAGAAACTCCGGGACTATCTATGTACGGTCGAAATTGGGCATGTCCAATTTCATAGGCACAAGGAGCTGCCTCGAGAGTAAACTCGTAATAGATCAGGCTCGAGCTTAATGGTAGAGTATGAAACATGAAGATCGAAGTGCTCGCTGAAGATCGAGACCGAGTATGACCGACTTCGAGTAAGGCATAATAACGGAATGGTGAGATATTAGCAACCGACTGAAGATCTCGGCGGAAATCCCGGAAAAGATCGAATCAAGCGGTTATTGATGCCAATCATAGAATTTGTTTCCGTTATTAGAATTGTACCTTATTTAGAATTCCTCTACTATAAAAAGAGGGACCCCATTCATTTGTAAGGGGGATTGATTCACTGATAAACATATACACATACACTGCTGTTTTTGTTTCACTTACTATCTATTACTGCTCATCACTGTTTATTTTCTGTTCTTTATCATTCTTGTTACCTAACCTCAAGACCATCTTGAATCGAAGTCGAAAGCACTGCCAGAACATTGGTTCGATTAATTTTACTATTCAGATTATCTATCTAATTCTTTGTTTATCAATTAGTATTGGATTAAATCATGTATCCTTGAAACCACTAAATAAGTTTAATTGTTACTCGAAATTTTAGGGTAAACAGTAACATATTAGCAAAATAAAAGGTTATATTGATTATTTAATATTTTCTTTTCTGAAACTATTTTTTAACTTGTTACTCAAATAAAATGGTGGTCAAGTGCAATCCAATAACATAATTCTAATTAAGAAAAAATATGTATTGTCTAATTATGATCATTAAGGACTAGTGCTGTCGAGACAGAAACAATGAATGAAGGCCAAATGGGTTTGGTTCAAGTCCTTTTAAAAAGAAAAAAGATAAATTTTTGCACGCCCAAGTTATTTGATTTCATTTTCCTAAAACAATAGAATAGCCTAGTTAAACAACATCGTATCAAAACAAAAGGTTATACAGATTATTTAGTATTTTCTTTTTAATATTATTTTTCAACTTGTTCTCAAATAAAATGGTGGCCAACTACAATACTCAAAGTAAGAAAATATTTATTGTCTAATTATGATCATTAAAAACTGGCGCTAGCGAGACAAAGAAACAAAGAATGGAGGCAAAATGGGTTTGGTTCAAATCCTTCAAAAAAAGAAACAACATATGTTTCTAGACTCCCAAGTTATTTGAATTCATTTACCTAAAACAATTACAATGAGAATGAAAAATAACAGTTTCTTACATAAAGCTCTTGGTGTTGAGACACAAAATCACCAATTTCTTTGTTTCTCAAATCTCGATTGTTTAATTAGCCATGGCAAAAAGGAGTAAGGGTCGCCAAAAGGTTGATATGGTGAAGATGCAGAACGAGAGTAATTTGCAAGTGACTTTCTCTAAGCGTCGTGCTGGTCTCTTCAAGAAGGCTAGTAAACTTTGTACACTATGTGGTGCTGAAGTCGCCCTTGTGGTATTTTTCTGTCACGACCCAAACCACAGGCATTGTGATGGCACTTAATCTCTAAAACTAGGTAAGGTGATTATAATAACAATTTAAGCCATTTTTTAGAACATACAAATTAATACAAGTGTCGAAACCAAAAGCGAAAACAAATATAAATAACCTCCGAAGACTGGTAATAGTGAGTCACAAACTCTAACTGAGTACGTGCAGTGATCCCCAGGATCAAATATACAATATTGTTCGAATAAGAGTGGACACTACAATAAAAATGCAAAGACTCCAAGGGACTGCGACGACAAAACAATACTACCTTGAATCCTTGCGATCACACTCTAATCTTTGTCCGAATCCGATATCTCGAATACCTTGCTCTGCACAAAAATATGCAGAAGTGTAGTATGAGTACACCACAGTCGGTACCCAGTAAGTATCAAGACTAACCTCGGTGGAGTAGTGATGAGGTACAGTCAAGACACTCACTAGTCAAATAACCTGTGCAATATAGCAGTATAAAATAATACTGAAAAACAACTAGCAGTGATAGCAACAAAAATCAACCAGTGATATAAACAGTAAGGCAACAAGAACACCATAATTATTACTCAAACGAATAAGGAACACAAGTACAACCAATTAAACAAGTCCTTCAAATATAAATCTTTCACATATAATTCTTTCGAATAAACATCTTCCGAAGATATTTCTTTTAAATAAAAGTCACTCTGTGACACCGCATTTCATAATCATAAACACGGGTCTCATCCCACTTTTATATTTTCATAACACGGATCCCAGCCCATTTTCATATTTCCGTAACACGGGTCCCAGCCCATTTTCATATTTTCACGGCACCTCGTGCTCATATTTCTATTAAAACCGTATGGACAACTCACGTGCCAATAATAAAAATCTTCATATCTTCCCCGGCACCTCGTGCTCACATTTTATATCTGTTGCAGCGTGCAACCCGACCCATATAACATAATCTACCCGGCAATAGCCACAGGCTCACGATTTCGACATAGATTAATCTATTCTCAAGTTTACCGAAATAACAAGACAAGTTGCACAAGATATAAGAATAAACACAAGGAAAATCACAACATCACATAAAAATTACCAACACAATAACCCCACATCATCACATAAAAATTATCAACACAATAATCCCACACCATCACATATCACCCTCGACAATAGCCACCCGTATCACTCCTATAATAGCCGCCCTTATCCCTTCGCCCTGAAAATATCAATAGCCACGCTTATCACTCCGTATAATAACCACCCTTATCACTCCACTCAGACAATATCCCAACATACATAACCACAGTGAAATGCCACCCTTATACCCACATAATATCAACAGTTGAATGCCACCCTTATATCCTCATAATAATAACCCAAATCACACAACAATTTACACGAACTATTATCATGACAACACAACACAATCAATTCATATTACAATTTGCCCAATGCCCACAACCAAGTCCAATGATATAGAAAATCAATAAATTTCTCAAAAAATAGCCCAAGGCTCCATACAACGTATATAAAACCTCAAAACAACAACAGAGATGGAAAAGTAACTCAGCTTAGGACAACACCTTTATTAATCTAAATTTTTAATAAATATAAATTAATGCCTTGTTTTAAACTTATTTAATAATCATTTGCAGATAAGGATTCCATATTGAATTTAATTCCAAGAAAATTATCAAATTCACAACACATGGAATTCACATAAAAGCCCAAGTGACAATAACACCAAATTATCATATAAAATACAAATTCGACAAACAAGAAATGGGGCATGACAATTCAAGAATTTACTAAGTTCCAACAATTATCCAATTTAATACATAAGGGCGTTTGCGAATTTCAACCGATATAATTTTCACATATAAATCAAGTACGTACTCGTCACCTTGAGTACACGGCTTTATATCACACTATTTACACAAAAGACTCAATACCTAAGGGGTAATTTCCACCCACTCAAGGTTAGGCAAGATACTTACCTTTTTGAAGTTATGCCGATATTCCAAAATAGTCGTCTTTCTTGAATTAATCCTCCGAACAACTCAAATCTATTCATATTTGTCATGACCCAAAATCCAACTAGTCGTGATGGCACATAACCCAACTCGCTAGGTAAGCCAGTTAACCACTAACCAATTCCAATAACAATCAATAAAGCAAATAAGTAAAGAAATGATATGAATCTAATACAATTCCAAGAACTGGTAGTACAAATCATGAGCTTCTAAGAATAGAGTTTACACAGCTGAAATGGAACAAATACATAGTCTGTTTGAAAAGTACATAAACAGAGTTTTATAGATCTAAAGCTACCAGGAACAAGAGGAAGCTACAACCGGGACGCAGGTACATCTTCAATCCAGCTCCCATCGAACACAGCAACATCCGCAGTCCATATCTGCACGCAAGGTGCAGAAGTGTAGTATGAGTACAACCGACCCCATGTACTCAATAAGTAATAAACCCACACTTAGGTTGAAAGTAGTGACGAGCTAACACGAAGGTCGGGTCCAATACTAATAAACCACAACTCAACATAACAGCATAGTACAGGTAATAAAAGAGGTATCTCAGAAATAAAATTCTCAGTTTGTTCACAGTTTCAAAAAATAGTCACGCTTTTCAAGTATCTTAGTGAAACCCAAATCTTTTACCGGAAATGCCAAAAATACGAGTAAGTTTGAAAACTGTAATTTTTCCAAATATCCTTACCACAATAAATAAAATATTTCATTTTCTTTCCAGATAGCAAGTATGAAATACCTCTCTATGCCCATATATCAATGTGTGTAAAAAGTCATGAATGATGTGATACTGTACAGCATGAGAAAAGAAAATGCATCTATATGCATGTATGTCATGTGTGCATGGCAATGCCATGTATCTCAGAGATGAATCATGTACTCACACTCTCAGAGTACTCAATCTCACTGTCTCGCATCCTCTCTCAGTATGCTCAATACTTCGCACACTCAATCACTCAATGTTGTACAATACCCGTTATGGCGTGCAGCCCGATCCACGTATATATAGTCGACTGCGCTCACTGGGGGTGTGCAGACTCCGGAGGGGCTCCTACAACCGAGGCGCTATAATCCGCATGGATAACTCATGTGCTGTACGGACAACTCACGTGCCATAATATCAATATCTGGATCCGCACGGACAACTCACATGCTATAGTTTAAATATCTGTATCCGCACGGACAACTCACATACTGCACGGATATCTCATGATATCAATTTAACTGTCACTCATAATCAGGCTCTCGGCCTCACTCAGTCATCAATCTCTCCAGTCTCACTCACAGGCTCACAATGTCATGAAACTAGCCCGACAACAATGATATGATGTATCAATAAATAACAACTGAGACTGAGATATGATATGAATACATGAATATGATTGAGTACGAAATATCAATGAAATCAGTGAGATGACAATAAGAAACGACCACTTTGGGTCCAAACAGTATCGGCATAATGCCTAAACATGATATCTAGCTTGATTGACAACTCAATTACTTTATCACGTGGTGAAAACACGGATATCAACAAAATAGGACAACTATACAGTGCCATAGAAACAATAGAGTCCCAATTCACATGCTGCACGCCCACACGCCTGTCACCTAGCATGTGCGTCACCTCAATACCAATCACATAACACGTATTACGGGGTTTCATACCCTCAACACTAAGATTAGAAGAGTTACTTACCTCGAACAAGCAAATACCAAATACCGAGTAAGCCAAGCGATGCTCCAAGGATGCCATCACGCGTGTAGCGAACTCCGAACGGCTCAACACTAGCCAAAAGCAACTCAAATACATCAAATACAGCCCAAGGAAACAATTCCAAATGATAAAGATTGATTCCTCAATCAAAACCCAAAACCGGCCAAAACTCACACCCGGGCCCGCGCCTCAAAACCCTATAAAACTCACAAAATCCGACAACCCATTCAATTATGAGTCCAACCATACTAGTTTCACTGAATTCCGACTCCAAATCGATGTTCAAAACTCAAAAATTCATATTATGAAACTTTAGGCCAAAACCCCCAATTTCCTCTTTAAAATTCATCAACCAGAAGCTAAAATCGAAGATAGATTCATGGAATATAACCAAAACCGAGTAGAGAACACTTACCCCAATTCATATGGTAAATATTACTCCAAAATGTGACTCAATCCGAGCTTGAAAATGTAAAAATGAAGACAAAATTGCGAACCCTTGTATATAACATTCTGCCCAGCACATCCGCATTTGCAGAGATTTCGTCGCACCTGCGACCACCGCTTTTGCATAAACACTTCGTAGTTGCGCTGCCCAGCTTCCTCACCATTTCTTCTTCTGTGACTCCCTGCCCGCATCTGTACCATCGTAGGTGCGGAAATCCCATCGCACCTGCGACCTCTGCTGACACTCTCCAACTCCGCACATGCGCTCGAGCTGCCGTACCTGCAGCATCGCATATGCGCCCAAATCTCCACTTTTGCGGTCTTCCTCGCCCATCACTATTCTCGCATCTGCGATGACTTTGTCGCTTCTGCGGCCATCGCACCTGTGTAAACAAACCGCAAGTGCGATTATACCAGAACCAGCAGCCTTCAGCTTTGCACATGAAGTGAAAATGATCTGAACCTTGTCCAAAACTCATCCGGGCCACTCGGGACCCCATCCGAATATACCAACAAGTCCAATAACATAACACGGACCTACTCGAGGCCTCAAATCACGCATATCAACATCGAAATGACGAATCGCACATCTAATCAAAATCTATGGACTTTGAACTTTCAAATTCAATAACTCGTGCCGAAACATAGCAAATCAATCCGGAATGACTTCAAATTTTGCGCACAAGTCCCAAACAACATAACGAAGATATTCCAATTCCCGGAATCACAATCCGAATATGATATCAAAAAGTCCACTCCCGGTCAAACTTTCCAAAATTTCAACTTTCGCCATTTTAAGCCAAATTCCACTACGGACCTCCAAATCACAATTTGGACGCGCTCCTAAGTCCAAAATCACCCAACGAACCTACCAGAACCATTAAAATTCCAATCCGAGGTCAAATGCTAAAAGTCAAACTTGGTCAACTCTTTCAAATTTAAAGCTCCCTAGTTGAGAATCATTCTTTCAAATCACTACCGAATAACCTAAAAATTAAAACCGACGATTCACGTAAGTCATAATATATGATACGGAGCTACTCATGCCTGTAAACTACCGAGCGAAGTGCAAATGCTCAAAATGACCGGTCAGGTCGTTACATCCTTCCCCAATGAAACATACGTCCGTCCTTGAACGTGTCCAGAGTTGTTCTCAAAGCCATCAAACTGTCGTGTAACCTTACCATGCACATACCCGGGTCACCCTATAATATACATGCCCGACAACACAACATAATATAAATTTCTCAATTTAACCTAGCCCACAAGCCTTCGAATCCAATTTCCAACATCTACAATTTCTTATAAGATATGAATCTTGCAACCTACATATTGTATAAGTCTTAACAAGCTGTACCAAAAGCCTTAACCGTAACTCATATACTCAAAACTCAAATACCACATAACTCAAATGCTCGAGGCAATGATTTCTAATCACAATAGCTGCTTAAAACAACCGAATGCCGGTAATAAACCCCATATCAAACAAGACTCTATTCAAAAAAAACCCTCTTACACTGCCAATGATGGAAGAAACATGCAGAACTCATATCCATTCATCATATCAACAAGTCATGGTACTCTGTCTCCTCTGACAAGAACTATACCAAATTTCTAAGCCGACTTTCGATATTATCTTTCCAACCGTGCTGTAATCAATTCCTATAGTATCCATTCTAGGTCTGGCAACTTCATCTTATCAAATACTAGGTACTTTACTGACATGCCACACCAATACTATCTAAAGCCACAACTCGTGCAAGCCGTGCACTAATAAGCAACATTCCAAATGTACTCAATCATAGAAAAATGACCCAGACAAGAGAACCGTCCCGCAAGCTCAACGGTTACCACCCCAACGCAATGCTAAGAGCCTATCACACACCGTAGAACCATAACACACAAATGTAACACAAGGGATCATATCTCAACATAACTCTGCTGCAATGCATTACCCTATCCAAACACTGATCCATATGAAATACCTCAGTCACCGCGCTCAAAATCAATAACCACGCGCAATCCGACATCAAGTACTCAAAGTGCACTACCATAACCATGGAGAAACAAATGAAACAATGCCACACAAACCCGAAAGAACATAACCAATGCGCAATCAATCATGCATCACCCAAATACCCATCTCGCGCAAATTCCGCCATAAGGCCCCAATAGAACTGCACCGTGTGTGCATACAACCAACGAATCACAACTCCTCATAGCATAGAAGAGTAACTCACAGATCATTTCAGAACACGGATAATCTTAACAACAATCGAATGGCACATCCCTCAACAGTAGCAGTATGGAGCCAACCAATCCGGCTCGGTGTAGAATACACATCCTTATTTGACCTACAAATGGACTCCCAAATCAGCTCTAGTCACCCACAGATAGATAAATAACCCTCCGAAAGTCCACAATGACTGAATCATAACACATACTATCATCTGGCTAGCTTCGGCCACAACTTCACAGTCCACAACCATGAAACAATCTTCTCCTGAGAACTCCCAGCCTCCAAATCCATAAAACACATGAATCACCATATCGTATTCCATCTCCACCGCCTGAATGTCTAACACATCTCTCATACACGATCATCCCACGAGGAATACTTCTAAAATTATTCCGTGCCATATAGTCATCTGAAACCGTCCATGCTTCCAAACAGAACTATGATCCCGGTCAAGTAAATCTCAATCCCACACAACACACCACATATACCATGCCATCATATGAAAATTACGAGAACTTCATAGTCCGCTCCGAGTCACAAGCAACTACATACTCAATTAGCCAAGGACCTTTCATTTGATTTCATCCAGGAGAAATTCACTATACACCACATGCTCCTCACGCCAGCAGGAAATATACCCCTCGAACCTTGGTAAAAACAATTGAGAACTCTTCGAAACCAATTTGCACATAACCAAGCTATCTGAACCGAATCTCTCTAACTCAACCCAGCCACGCAGTTTACCAAGACCCAAGAGCATTGCCACGAAACACCTGTAGAGACTAGCCACGTCATAAGTACCCAAAGAACCGATCATACCCAACTAGTACCACGCTGTCCTATTTCTCCAAGTCCCTTCCAAATTGCCTTCAAATTGATACTTCTCCTTGCTGGAGCACCACGATCCTTAACCAAAATTTACCACACAATAGGCCCTAGTATAAAACCACCACGCCTTAAGGCCCATAAGCCGCGGACTTCCCTCTTAAGCACCCCAAAGCACCACAACCGAGATACCCACTCTAAAGAGACCTTATGTGAACCTAAAACTGTTTTCTTCACCTTCTTGATACTAAAATGCATAATCCACAATGATATAAAAAAGCCACAAGTCTCGACACCATCCCATGCAATATCAGATCCTAGCCATATACCAATCTGAAATTCTCAATTTCTACATATAATTCTTGAATCCATTAGAACCATTCTCGAGAGTCATCCACTCTACTAAAATCTAAATTGAACCGACCAAACGGACCGAACGACCTATGCCCCATTAGTATACCAACACCCAAGGGAGTAGTCCACACTCCTAAGCAATCGAGCAAATTCCTACTCTATGTACCCTACATCCTTCGCGAATAACCACTTAATTATTTTATGAATCCCATATACCCATAGAGCATAATACAACCTGTATCCAAAAATTCCTTTACTCGAGTCATCCTCGATCTCGACCTCTGCAAGTCATAACTGATTCACCGGTATACCCCGAACAGAAACCAATATGACATATAACTATGCAAATAACTCGTCGATAGCAGACTCCCCCACTTGGCTCAAAGCCATAGAACAAAACAGTTAATAAAATCATGATACCCATACTCTATTACTGCCAGAATCCCACACTGAAATGCAACTAAATCCTTCACAAGCCCATGTAACACAAACTATATAATACCTCAAATCGTCTGCAAAACTCGCATTCACCATTGTAATAGTCAAGCTAACTCCCACAAGCGATCAAAACTCAAATTTCAACATATAGCATTCACTGGTAAAAAGAACTCTCTACAAAACATCATAAGGACCATACAACCTCAGGACACCTCGCAGGAGATAACCCGCCGATGTCGCCCAAACTCACACCACAAATATCGGTAGTGAGGCGGTCGAAGTAATAATAAAACCCAACGCAAGTCGGGGTCGAATCCTCAGAGAGTTAGGATTGGGACTAAGTATATATTTAGTGTAATTGTACAATATGCCTTAGATTACACTTCCACATTCTTGTTTGTTATTTCTACTTCTACTTTAAACTATTGATTGCAATTATAAAACTAGGAGACAATATTTTTGGTTTCTGTTGTTTTTCAAATGATAAAAGATCTAGGATCGTGCCTTCCACCTAGGTGGTTACCTAATGGGTTGAAAACTCTAAGACAAGCCTGATTGATCGGGGTTGTAATATAGTAATCACACGCAATTACCCACTCTATACCTCTCGGTAGTTTGAGTGGTTTTGCCCAATTTCGCTTTCTCAAGTCCAAATGGGTATTGCACAAAACAAGTGATAAATACTCAAGTCGGGTCTTACTATCTCTAGATTCAACCCTTTAATTAGGTCTATCAATTTCTTGGGTTCACCCAATTTCTTGTTAGCCAAGTTTTCCTAGACTCAGTTTCTCTTTCTCAAGTAGAGACTAAGTCAATTAGGAATGAATCAATGTTTGCAACCATTAATGCTTAAATTCAAGCAAGAACTAGGCTACATATCACTAACCCAATCACAAACAAGTCCTAAATCAAATACCCATTAAGTACCCACACTAGGGTTGGGCGACAACCCTAGCTAGAAATTTAGCTACTCACGAAAAATGAAGAAATACAAGAAGAAAATGAAGAAATACAAGAAGAAATTAAGATAGAATGCATAATAATTAATTAGGGAAAGAAAATCTAATATTTAGAAGCTAATCTAGTACAATATTACTCAAAACAATAAAGAAAAATGGCTCAGGTGCTCTCCCAAAACAAAACTTACCCTAAAATGAGAAAAAGCTCTATTTATACTAACATGAAAATATATGACAAAAATGCCCCTGTGGAGATTGTGCGGCCGCATAATTATGTGTGCGGTCTGTACAGCGAGACTTGGCTTGACAGGTTTCAGTTCTGCGGCCGCACAATTCGGGATTGCGGCCGCACTCCTTCAACTACTGCAGACCGCACATTTGTGAGTGCGGCCGCACTCTTGCTTCTGCGGCTGCACAATTATAGTGTGGTCCACACTCCTTGATCTTAGGCTCTGGCTGTGTGAAACATCTGCGGATCACATAAAAATGAGTGCGGCCATGCTCTTGATTATGCGGCCGCATAAAAATGGTGTAGTCCGCATATTTTCTTGAATTTGAAATCCCATCTCTATGATCTTTATCTTCTATGGCCGCACCAGAATTGTGCAGTCCGCACTTTACATGTCACTTCTTGTCAGAGGTTTTCTTCATTATCTGTGGCGGCACTCAATATTGTGCAGTTCGCACAGTGCCCTTTTAGCCTTGTTTTTGTCCTTCTCCAATATTACTCCTTCTTGAGTTGATTTTTAATTCCTTAGCTCATATTCTAACACTCCTGCAAGCAAGCATATTTCGTTATATTTCGGGAATACCTTTAAGCAATTTTGAGCTAAAACGCAAGTAAAAGAGTGCAAATAAGCAGTCAAAATTCCTACTTATCAACTCCCCCAAACTTAAGCTTTTGCTTGTCCTCAAGCAATTAAGGTAATTCCCACCGCCACTAGAAAAAGGGCTATTTCAGCTGGCCTAAGGTGAATCAATCACACATCAATTGGGACCAACAATTACCCACAACGCGAATAAATTATCAACAATGCAATGATTTGACTTTTTGAGTACCATAGTTCTAATGTGACACTAGAGCATCAAGCGTTGACTTTATTCATCAAGGAAGCTCGTTCTTTCATGTAGGTCATTGTGGATCCCAAACTCCTCCTTTACTCTCCATTAGCAAATCTCAATTTAGAATGCAACACTCAATTCATGGATAGTGAAATGTTCGTTCAACTCTCTCAAAAGAATGTCACAACTACGGCTTTAAGTACCATACGCTTTCCCCTCATGTAAATCACCACTAATGCAAGCTCACTCAACTTGAAATAACGTGGGCTTTTTGGGATGAAATGAAGGCTTTTTGGATCATGGTAGGACTTGATGGACTAGAATGGGTCATCTTTCCTTAAGCACTCCATTTTCTCTTTTTTGGCTCATGCTTTGTCGACTCTATGAGTCAATTTCTTTTTCCTCGAGGGAACTAGAGAGACGTAACGTCACTCTTTCTTGATCATGACATTCATTTATCTCCTTTTCTATTTACTCCATGCCTTTCATCCTTACTTTTCTTTGAATCCCTTCAACTTTTTACTTTATTCACTTTCTTTTTGGCATTTGTTTTTTGTTCTTTCTTTCTTTTCTTTGTCTTCCCTTTTCTTCATTTCTTTCTCTTTTGTGTACCTTTATATCAATTTCAAACTCCTCGTCTCCCCCCCTAAACTTATGTTTTTTCCAATTGTTTCTCAAGAATACTAAGGAAAGATCGGGTGCCAAGAGAGGGTCATTACCAAACGAATAAAAGCTTGTAACGTGGTTATTGAAAGAAAAATGGCTTAGGCTCAAATGGGTTGACTATGGATATCACATTGGTAGGCTATGGAAGATTTCAAATTTCAAATTGGACATGGGAGAGCCTACAATCATTTCTCAAGCCAAGCTACACTTAGAATTTCGCCTAGAAAAACATTCGGGGCAAGTTCTAGACTATTAGCATGGGTACTTGGACTTGCAATTTAATACCTCACCTCTCACGCTGCTAGATTGCTAAAGAGAATGGAGTTGAGGGCCCACAATAACCCTAGTTGAGATTGCGAATCACAAATGGCTCGACTAAATCACTCGATGACTGCTTAAGTCAAAACAAGAGTCAAAACGTCACAACTAGAGCTAATTTCTGCCAACAACTTATTTTTAACCATAAGGTCGTGGGTGAATGTGTTGGTACCAAGTGAAGTATGTTAGAGACCCTTTTATTCATTACTACTACTTCTTGCCTAAACATAAAAGAAAATGGACTCAATCCCTTAAGAAGGTTGTCACGCCACATATCGTTGGGAAGAGCCACCCGGTTCACACAAAATCCACCTTTGGAAAGAACCATGGCATTAAGAAAATCAAAGGTTTATTGTTCACTCAAACGTAAAAAAGAAGCTAACAAATCAAAAAGAAGTTACTGAAATAAATAAGAAGTTATACTACTAAGAAAGACAAACTAAAGAAGCTAAACTACGGAAAGTAAGGCAAATGAATATACAAATCGAGGGGAAAATGAATATAAACATCAAGGAAAGGGGAAGAGTATATACATAACCAAAGAGAAAATAAAGATAAAAGAAAAATAGTATAGGAGTTGTTACAGACCAAATGTCAATGTCAAATCAATCAAAATAGACCAACCCCCGAATAAAAAGGAGCATTGTCCCCAATGCTTATCAAAAATAAGAACAAGAAGGGGTAGAGAGTTAAGAGAACTCCCTATGTGGTCTCAATCTGCATGGCATCCTCAGCACCCTCAGTCTCCTCTAGCTTTATCTCATCAGCACCTGGATGAGGGACAATAGGGTTGCTAAGCATCTGTATCATCTCCTCAGCGGTGTGGGGTAGTCACAACCGGCTCCTCAGACTAGCCGGTTGCTGCCTTTGCCGCCTCGGGTACAGCTGGTGCTGCATGTGCTTTTGGAACTGCTGGTGGTGTCTCCAGGAGTAAATCCGGTGTTAGATCTCCGGTAGATGCAACCTTGGTAACTGTTGTTGTCAACTTATCCACCGACTTCTTCGAAGCTTGAGACTTCCGCATTTTCTTGACCTACTTGCCCAACTCCTCAATGACATCCCCATGTGCCACCCGAGTCTCCATAATGGTCTTTTGGTTGTCCAGAATCTTCTTCAATGTTTCCTCCACTAATAGAGGTACCTGTGATGCATCCTTGGCAGAAGACTATGCTGTAACAATACTGGATATGTCAGACAACTTTGAAGTAGCTGCCTGCATCCAGTTGTAGAGACTCGCCAATGTCTGGGACACTTGCAATGCAGTTAGTGGATAAGTAGATGAAGCTGGCACTTATAATGGAGCCGATGGTCTGGAAGAAGAAGGTGGTGGCATGTCTGTTGTCCTGGTGTAAGGTCTGTCTGCCGTGGAAGGCATAGCATCTGTGGAAGGCTCAGCACCTGAATTATTACCTACTACTGTTGGCTCCTCAGACTGGCCAGCGGAGGTAGTTGCCTTACCCTTGAACTTTGGGTTGTTAGAACCCTATAGGCAGTACCATGAGAAAGGCTTCTTGGCCTTTAACTTAGTATCATACTGTCTCGGCTCCACCTTTTGATCATTGAAGTACTCTGTGAGGAAGTTCGGGTAAGGCTAGGATCTCTCATCCTTATGGACAACCAAAATGATGTTGGTTGACATTATAGCACCCACATTGATCGGGTACCCAGGCATAATCGAAGCCATCGGGACTGATCGGGGAAGTGGGAGGTTGTTCTCATTCAAGCACGGGTCAATACGGCTACACATGAAAGTCTACCACCCTTTAGCTTCAAAGTTTAGGGTGTCCCGGACTATGGGAACCCCTGCTGTGAGCCACGAGGGTGGTTGTCCTCTAGCAGCCAAAATCTCAGCCAGCCACGAGTGAGCTGCATCACCCATAGCTAGCTTCTCAAGATACTGAACAACTTTCACTTCTTCAAACCTCACATACTTGTTTAAGTAGCAGGCATCGAACTTGATTTTCAGATATCGCACTTTGGTTATCTTGGTGCCCTTCTTGATGTGAGCCACGTTTGCGTACAATTCTTTGACCAAGTGTTCATTTTCATTTAAGACACTTTGGTTGAGCCACTTCCACCCTTTGCGCTCGTTGAACTGTCTAAGGACATTTGGATTATGAATATCTAAATCCTTTAGTAAGAACTGTCGCTCAAGTGTGAGCGATCTCTGGGGCCACAATTCCCAGAACATATTGAAGGCTGCCAAGCTCACAAATCTATCCTCCCATATCTCCTTCTTCTTTGTCCTCTCAAAACCACCCACTTGAGTGTCTTCCCCTCTACCGTCATCTGAGGGATGTCATCATCATCATCAACATTGATTGGTGCAGCCAGGGCATTTGAGGAAGAGGGCTAAAAATCATGGCTACCCTCTTCCGAACCTTTATAAGAACTAGCAGCGGAAGATGATTCATCAACCAAGTGTAAACTTCCCTAGACGGGAGATACTCACTGGTGTCTGATGATTCAGGGACTCTGTTGGCCATAGCTTTCTTGCTTATCACTCTCTGGATGGCTAGTGGTAGGTTACTCTTGCTTCGTCCTCGGCCTCGGGAGGGTTCTGCCCTCCCTTTTGATGAATCTCCTCTACCACGTGATCTAACAATTGTTTGCAATTATAACAATAAGAATCAGTTAAAGTTCAGGTTTTCTTGACCATTAGGTTTTCTTGACCAATCCGTCTGGTTGGCATTGACTATCTTTGACAAAATACTCTTTATCTACTAGTTGGAGACTTCAACTTATCCGCTTGCTTGAGGATGGTAGGGGGTTGATGCTTTCTGAGTGACACCATACTTTGTGAGTAAGGTATCAAAAGCCTTGTTGCAAAAATGTGAACCCCCATCACTAATAATGGATCTCGGGGTACCAAACCTCGTAAAGATGTTCTTTTTCAAGAATGCCACCACACTCATTGCTTCATTGTTAGGCAAAGCAATGAACTCAACCCATTTAGATACATAATCCATCGCAACTAGATTGTAGGTGTTCCCACATGAGCTAACAAACGGACCCATAAAATCAATACCCCACACATCGAAAATATCTATCTCCAAAATGGTGGTGAGAGGAGTTTTGCCATTCATCACACCGCTTGACAAGCTCACTAGAATCCTTGTACAGAGTAGGCCAATAGAATCTACAATTCAAAACATTTGCCCTCGTTCTTGCTCCACCATGGTGATCACCATACGGTGAACAGTGGCAAGCCTCAAAAATACCCATTTGTTATTCCTCCGGCACACATCGTCGGATCACACCATCGGTACATATCCGGAAAGATACAGCTCAACCCAATAATAGTCAAGGCAATCCCGTTTGAGTTTCTTCATTTGGTTTGAAGAGAACTCATTCGTTATAATGCCACTCACAAGATAATTGGAAAAGTCGGCAAACCATGGCAACCCGATCATAGAAATGTCTAGGAGTTGCTCGTCGTGAAATTAATCATTTATCTCAAGGCCATCATGTGGCCTCCCCTCCTCCTGCAATCGGGACAAGTGGTCCACCACTTGATTCTCACTACCCTTGTGGTCTTGAATTCGTAGATCAAACTCTTGGAATAGAAGCACCCACCGCATCAACCTTGCCTTAGAATCCTTCTTGCTCATCAAATACCGAAGCGCCGCATGGTCGGTGTGAACAATCACCTTTGTACCCATCAAGTACGGGTGAAACTTCTCCATAGCAAAGACAATAGCAAGTAGCTCTTTTTCAGTCACTGTGTAGTTGACTTCGGCATCATTCATGGTCTTGTTTGCATAATAGACCGGATGGAAAAATGTGTTGATACATTTCCCAAACACCGCTCCAACCGCCACATCACTTGCGTCACACATGAGCTCAAAAGGCAAGCTCCAATGCGGTGCGGTAATAATAGGAGAAGTAGTCAACCTGAACTTAATCAACTCGAATGCCTTCATGCAATATTCATTGAAATGGAACTTGACACCCTTCTCCAAAAGTTTTACACAAAGGGTTCACCACCTTAGAAAAATCCTTGATAAATCGGCGATAGAACCCCGCATGACCAAAAAAGCTCCTCACTCCCTTCACGAATGTAGGGGGAGTTTGGAGATCACTTCAACTTTGTCCTTATCAACCTCAATACCATGCTTTGAAATCTTGTGACCGAGGATAATGCTTTTCTCGACCATGATGTGACATTTCTCCCAATTCAAAACCAAGTTAGTGTCCTCACATCTTTCCAATACGTTGTCCAACTTGTTCAAGCATTAATAAAAAGAATTCCCAATGACAGAGAAATCGTTCATGAAGACCTCAAGATTATCTTCCACCATATCGGTGAAAATAGCCACCATACATCGTTGAAAAGTCGTCGGTGCATTACATAACCCAAATGGCATCCTCAAGAATGCAAAGGTACCATATGGACAAGTGAAAGTGGTCTTCTCTTGGTCCTCGAGAGCAATAAAAATCTGATTATAGACGGCGTATCCATCCAGGAAGCAATAAAAAGCACGTCCGGCCAACCTATCTAACATTTGATCAAGAGATGGAAGCGAAAGATGATCTTTCTGAGTGAATTTGTTGAGCTGGTGACAGTTCTTGTGGGGATCAATTCATTCTTGTCATTAGTTATCACAATCATGCCACCTTTCTTCGGGACACATTGCACCGGAAAAGTCCATGAGCTATCAAAAATGGAGTAAACAACCACGACATCCAACCACTTTATGATCTCCTTCTTCACTACCTCTTGCATTTCTTCATTCAATCTTCTTTGACGCTCCACAGAATGTTTGGCATCCTCCTCCAAAATAATCTTGTGCATGCAAAAGGCGGGGATTATACCTCGAATATCCGCCAATATCCAACCTATAGCTTTCTTCCTCTTTTGGAGCACCGCTAAAGTAGAATCTACATGAACGTTAGTCAAGCAAGAGGAAAGAGTAACAGATAAAGTGGAACAAGGGCCAAGAAACGCATACCTGAGATGTGAAGGCAAAGGATTTAACTCCAAAGTGGGAGGCTCCTCGATTGAGGGCTTTGTTGGAGGAGTCTTCCGGTTCTCAAGATCTAAGGACAATTTTTGGGGTTCATAAATATATGAACCCAATCCTTGAAAAGCATTGACACATTACACAAAGCCTTCCTTCTCATCTTCATCATGATTGAGCAACACAGCTTCCAAGGTATCCTCAACATTCATCACAGCACTAGCATTATCAACAATTACTTCGGTCACTAAATCCATGAACGAACATACTTCGTTGCCATTTGGTTGCCTCATCGATTTGCACACATGGAAAACCACCATTTCGTCACCCGCCCGGAAAGTGAGCTCACCGGCTTCCACATCAACAAGAGCCTTCCCCGTAGCAAGGAAAGGTCTACCCAAGATAATAGGTACTTTGTAGTCAACCTCACAATCAAGGATCACAATGTCCGCTGGAAGGATGAACTTATCAACTCGGACTAACACATCATCAATAATTCCCAATGGCCTCTTCATAATCTGATCCACCATTTGCAACCTCATAGATGTGGGTCTTGGTTACCCAATTTCGAAAGTTTTGAACACAAAGTAGGGCATCAAGTTGATACTTGCCCCCAAATCACATAAAGCTTTGGCAAATTCGGCGCTCCTAATAGTGCAAGGGATTGTGAATGCACCTAGATCTTCCAATTTATGGGCCATTGAGTGCCCAATAGCACTCACTTGATGTGTCATCTTGATAGTTTCACAATTCATCGACCTCTTCTTGGTGACCAAGTCCTTCATGAATTTTGCATAACCCGACATTTGTTCTAGTGCCTCAACCAATGGTACATTGATAGATAAAATCTTCATCATGTCAATATACTTTTTAAATTGGTTCTCACTATTTTGCTTTGCAAGCCTTTGAGGATATGTAGGAGGAGGCCATGGCATTGGTGCCTTAGCCTTTGGCACTACCAGTTCCGGTATGTCAGTCACGTGCTCCCTAGATGGGTTCACTTCTTCTTGCATCTCCTCCATATTTTCATCAATATCAATTCTCACATTTGTGAGTATGGCCGCACTCTCTGATCTCTGTCTTCTGCGGTCGCACCAGAATTGTGCGTTCTGTACTTTACATGTCATTTCTTGTCATAGGTTTTCTTCATCATCTACAGTCGTACTCAATATTTTGCGGTCCGCAAAGTGCCCTTTAAGCCTTATTTTTGTCCTTCTCCAATATTACTCCTTCTTGAGTTGATTTTCATTTCTTTAACTCATATTCTAACAATCCTTCAAGCAAGCATATTTCATTAGGTTTCGGGAATACCTTTAAGAAATTTTGAGATATAATGCAAGTAAAAGAGTGCAAATAAGGAGTCAAAATCCCTACTTATCACCCGCCTGCTCTGCCTCAAACTGACTTCTATCTATACCCTTCCACAATCACGACTACTATACAATCACTTAATCTTCTTGATTCTGAAATAGACAACAAGACATGAGAATCTACTTCACTCCATAACTAAACAACATGAGAGATCCCTCAACACACCCATAACTCGAGACCATACGCCAAATCAAGACAGAAATCAAACACCCCATAGTCCTTGCTACATCTCAAGTAAACTCTTCTCGTCACATTCGAACAATCTAAATGCATCTCGCAGTCATATCATACTCACCACATAATGATTCTATCGCTCATCAAGCCACAAATTCCACTTATAGGAACACTACCGGACGTATAAGTCCAAAAGCACGTGCCCACATAATCAAAATCTCTGAGGTCAAGCCACCGTCAAAACCTGGCCTCAAGTCCTCCAGACTGGCCCATCATCAACATGCCAAAATCACATCTCGTACCTCAATATGGAATCACAAGCCGTCGGCACATAGCAGATACCGAGCGCTCACATGCGCGTATGAATGTGTGGAAGGAATTCAAAGAGTTACGCTTGAAGCTGAATCAATGCCGCACAATAAGGAAAGAAAGATAGGAAGTTTGTCCTAAATGTCATGTAGCCTCTCGAAGATAGGTATGGACATCATCATACCGATCCGCAAGACTCTAGTAGACACTTGCTCATGACTTATAGAACCTATGAACCTAGAGCTATGATACCACCTTGTCACGACCCAAAATCCAACTAGTCATGATGGCACCTAACCCAACCCGCTAGGTAAGCCAGTTAATCACTAACCAATTCCAATAACAATCAATAAAGAAAATAAGTAAAGAAATTATCTGAATCTAATACAATCCCTAAGAACTGGTAGTACAAATCATGAGCTTTTAAGAATAGAGTTTACAAATCTGAAATGGAACAAATACATAGTCTGTTTGAAAAGTACATAAATAGAGTTTTATAGATCTAAAGCTACCACGAACAAGAGGCATCTACAACCGGGATGTAGGTACATCTTCAATCCAGCTCCCATCAAACACAGTAACATCAACAGTCAATATCTGCACGCAAGATGCAGAAGTGTAGTATGAGTACAAGCGACCCCATGTACTCAATAAGTACCAAACCTACCCTTAGGTTGAAAATAGTGATGAAGTAACATGAAGGTCGGGTCCAACACCAATATTCCACAACTCAACATAACAGCATAGTACAAGTAATAAAAGAGGTATCTCATAAATAAAATGCCTCTTTCTTTGGGACACATTGCACCAGAGAAGTCCATGAGCTATCGTAAATGGGGTAAACAACCTCGGCGTCCAACCACTTTATGATCTCCTTCTTCACTACCTCTTGCATTGCTTCATTCAATCTTCTTTGCTGCTCCATGGAAGGTTTGGCTTCCTCCTCCAAAATAATCTTGTGCATGCAAAAGGCGGGGATTATACCCCGAATATCCGCAAATGTCTAACCTATAGCTTTCTTCCTCTTTTGGAGCACTGCCAAAGAAGAATCTACTTGTACATTAGTCAAACGATAGGAAAGAATAAACAGGTTAAGTGGAAAAAGGGCCAATAAACTCATACCTGAGATGTGAAGGCAAAGGCTTTAACTCCAAAGTGGGACGCTCCTTGACTGAGGGCATTGTTGGAGTAGACTTCCGGTTCTCAAGATCTAAGGACAATTTTCGGGGTTCATAAGTATATGACCCCTTTCCTTGCAAAGCACTGACACATACCACAAAGTCTTCCATCTCATCATCATCATGATTGAGCAACACAACTTCCAAGATATCCTCAACATTCATCACATCACTAGCATCATCAACAATAACTTCGGTGACTGAATCCACGAATGAACATACTTCGTAGCTATTTGGTTTCCTCATCGATTTGCACTCATGGAAAACCACCTTTTCGTCACCCACCCGAAAAGTGAGCTCACCAGCTTCCATATCAACAAGAGCCTTCCACGTATCAAGGAAAGGTCTACCCAAGATAATAGGACCCTTGTAGTTAACCTCAGAATCAAGGAACACAAAGTCTGCTAGAAGGATGAACTTATCAACTCGGACTAACACATCATCAATAATTTCTAATGGCCTCTTCTTAGTCTGATCCGGCATTTGCAACCTCATAGATGTGGGCCTTTGTTGCCCAATTCCCAATGTTTTGAACACGGAGTAGGGCATCAAGTTGATACTTGCCCCCAAATCACATAAAGCTTTGGCAAAGTTGGCGCTCCTAATAGTGCAGGGGATTGTGAACGCACCCGGATCTTCCAATTTCGGAGCCATTGAGTATGCAATAGCACTCACTTGATGTGTCATCTTGATTGTTTCACAATTCATTGACCTCTTCTTGGTGACCAAGTCCTTCATGAACTTTGCATAAGCCGACATTTGTTCCAATGCCTCAACCAATGGTACATTGATAGACAAACTCTTCATCATGTCAATATACTTTTTGAATTGGTTCTGACTATTTTGCTTTGCAAGCCTTTGAGGGTATGTAGGAGGAGGCCTTCGCATTGGCACCTTAGCCTTCGGCACTATCGGTTCCGGTATGTCAGTCACATGCTCCCTAGATGGGTTCACTTCTTCTTGCGTCTCCTCCACATTTTCATCAATATCAATTCTCACTTCGTCATTAGCTTGAACCACATTGCTTGGAATTTCATCTTCTTGAACCACAACATCACCATCCACAATTCTTCTTTGATTTGAGGTGGTTTCATCTCCACCTTTTCCACTTCTCGTAGTCACGGCCATAGCATGTCCTGTATTATTCCCACCCTTTGGGTTCACCACCGTAACACTTGGTAGTGCCCCCTTAGGATGAGTGTTTAATGCTTGTGAGATTTGGCCAAGTTGGACCTCCAAATTGCGGATTGAAGTGTTGTGGGAGGCTAATTGAGCATCGGAGTCAGCATTTTTCTCCATCATTTCTTTGAACATATTTTTAATCCGTCCCATCTTATTATTAGAAGAGCTTGGCCCTTGAGAAAGATAGGGAGGTGGATTTCTCGGTTGTTGGAACATCATGGGCCTTTGAAAATCCGACCCCCGGTTGTTGTTGTTATTCCACCCTCCTTGATTACCTCCCGAATTACTTTGATTGTTGCCACCCCAATTGCCTTGATTATTGTTATTTTCCCAATTGCCTTGATTGTTGTTTCCACCACTCCAATTGCCTTGGTGGCCTTGGTTGTTCCAATTTCCTTGTGATCTCCATTGTTGTTGATTTAGAACATTGTTTCTTTTACCTTGATAATTGGTGACGTATTGCACTTATTCTTCTTGCTCATTATATGAATCACCTTGGTAATACTCACTATCATCTTGCATGAATTGTTCCCGACGGCTTTGCCCTTGTTGACCTTTTTGCCGTCTCTTGTTCATCATCATATTTACGCCTTCCATCACATTCACTTATATCGGCCCTTGAACTTGTTGCAGCTGGGCTTTTGCCAATTGGTTCATTTTGGTTGTTAACACTGTGATAGCTTGCCCAAGATCATGTAGGTCCTTGTGTAGGTGAATGACATTTGGGGTCACCTTGCAGAACATTAGCCCTACGTTGCCATGCCAATGAGGTATCCGCCATCTCATCCATAATTTCACAAGCTTCGGCATAAGGTGTGTTCATGAAGTTCCCTCCGACGAGTTGATTTACCACACATTGATTTGTTGGGTTGATCCCCCTGTAAAAGGTTTGTTGGATCATGGCCTCGGTAAAATCATTATTCGGGCACTCTTTAACCATGGTACGATATCTTCATCAAATCTCGTGCATTGGCTCATTGGGCTCTTGCTTGAACGCTAGAATTTCATCCTGTCATGTAGCCATGTTCCCCGGAGAGAAGAATTTGGCAATGAATATTTCGGCCAACTCATCCCATGTATGGATGGAATGATTGGGCAATCTCTCTAGCCACTCCAATGCTTTTCCCCGTAAAGAAAAGAGAAATAGCATCAACCTCAGTGCGTCCTCAGTAATATTGGTTTGCTTGTTCCCCCAACAAGCATCGATGAACCCCTTGAGATGCTTGTAAGCATTTTGATTTGGAGCCCCGGTGAAGAATCCCCGTTGCTCAAGTAGTGTAAGCATCACGTTGGTGATTTGGAAGTTGCCCCCCATAATGCGGGGCGGGACTATAGCACTTGCATAACCCTCGTTCGGAAACACCCGGTGCACTGCCGCTCTTGGTGGAGGTGGGGGAGGGACAGGAATATTATCTTGAGGTGGTCGGGCTCGCCTCTTTGCTTGAGGTTTGGGAAGAACTTCATCTACTTGATCATCGTCCACTTTCTCCCCCAATGGCAAATTACCAATGGGCTCGTTGTTGAGAGCCATTCTCGTACCTATAAGCAATTCAAAAACAAAATAAGTGACTCAAAAGGAAAAGGATACAAATCACACAAAAACCTAGATATATAGCTAAATCCGTGTAACTCCCCGGCAACGGCGCAAAATATTGATGTCCCCAAATTCACACAACAAATATAGGTAGTGAGGCGGTCGAAGCAATAATAAAACCCAACTCAAGTCGGGGTCGAATCCTCAGGGAGTTAGAATTGGGATTAGGTATATATTTAGTGTAATTGCACAATATGCCTTAGATTACACTTCACATTGTTGTTTGTTGTTTCTACTTCTACTTTGAACTATTGATTGAAATGATAAAACTAGGAGACAATATTTTTGTTTTTGGTTGTTTTTCAAATGATAGAGGATCTAGGGTCGTGACTTCCACCTAGGTGGTTACCTAATGGGTTGAAAACTCTAGGACAATCTTGATTGGTTGGGGTTGTAATATAGCAATCACACGCAATTACCCACTCTATATCTCTCGGCAGTTTGAGTGGTTTTGCCCAATTTGGCTTTCTCAAGTCCAAATGGGTATTGCACAAAACAAGTGATAAATGCTCAAGTCGGGTCTTACTATCTCCAGATTCAACCCTTTAATTGGGGCTATCAATTTTTTTAGTTCACCCCAATTTCTTGTTAGCCAAGTTTTTCTAGACTTAGTCTCTCTTTCTCAAGTAGAGACTAAGTCAATTAGGCATGAATCAATGTTTGCAACCGTTAATTCTTGAATTCAAGCAAGAACTAGGCTAAATATCACTAACTCAATCACATACAAGTCCTAAATCAAATACCCATTAAGTACCCACACTAGGGTTGGGCCACAACCCTAGCTAGAAAATTAGCTACTCATGCAAAATTAAGAAATACAAGAAGAAATTAAGATAGAATGCATAATAATTGATTAGGGAAAGAAAATCTAATGTTTAGAAGCTAATCTGGTACAATATTACTCAAAACAGTAAAGAAAAACGGCTCAGGTGCTCTCCCAAAATAAAACTTACCCTAAAAATGACAAAAAGTTCTATTTATACTAATCTGAAAATATCTGACAAAAATTCCCCTGCAGAGGTTGTGCGGCCGCATAATTATGTGTGCGGTCCGCACAATGAGACTTGGCTTGACAGGTTCCAATTTTGCGGCCGCACAATTCTGGATTGCGGCCGCACTCCTTTAACTACTGCGGACCACACATTTGTGAGTGCGGACTCACTCTAGCTTATGCGGTAGCACAATTATCGTACTGTCCGCCCTCCTTGATCTTAGGCTCTGGCGCTTATGCAACCGCATAAAAATGGTGCGGTCCGCATTTCTTCTTGAACTTGAAATCCCATTTCTCTGATCTTTGTCTTCTGCAACCGCACCAGAATTGAGCGGTACGCACTTTAGATGTCATTTCTTGTCACAGGTTTTCTTCATTATCTGCGGCCGTACTTAATATTGTGCGGTCCACGCAGTTCTCTTTTAGCCTTGTTTTTGTCCTTCTCCAATATTGCTCCTTCTTGAATTGATTTTTATTTTTTAGCTCATATTCTAACACTCATGCAGGCAAGCATATTTCGTTAGATTTCGGGAATACCTTTAAGCAATTTTGAGTTAAAACGCAAGTAAAAGAGTGCAAATAAGCATTCAAAATCCCTACTTATCACCCACCTGCTCTACTCAAAATGGCATCTATCTATACACTTCCACAGTCACAACCTCTATGCAATCACTTAAGCTTCTTGATTCTGAACTCGTCAACAAGACATGAGAATCTACTTCACTCCACAACTAAACAACATGAGAGATCCCTCAACACACCCATAACTCGAGACCATACGCCAAATCAAGACAAAAATCAAACACCCCATAGTCCTTGCTACATCTCACGTAAACTCTTCTCGTCACATTCGAACAATCTGAACATATCTTGCAGTCACATCATACTCACCATATAATCATTCTACTGCTCATCGAGCCACAAATTCCACTCATAGGAACACTACCAAACGTATAAGTCCAAAAGCACGTGCTCACACAATCAAAATCTCCGTGCTCAAGCCACCGTCAACACTCGGCCTCATGTCCTCCAAACTGGCCTATCATCAGCATGCCAAAATCACATCTCGTACCTCAACCATGGAATCATAAGTCGTCGGCTCACAGCCGATACCGAGCGCTCACATGCGCATACGAATGCATGGATGGAATTCAAAGAGTTATGCTTCAAGCTGAATCAATGCCGCACGATAAGGAAAGAAAGATGGGAAATATATCCTAAATGTCCTGTAGCCTCTCGAAGATAGGTATGTACGTCATCATACCGATCCGCAAGGCTCTACTAGACACTTGCTCTTGACTTGTAGAGCCTATGAACCTAGAGCTCTAATACCGCCTTGTCACGACCAAAAATCCAACTAGTCGTGATGGCACCTAACCCAACCCGCTAGGTAAGCCGGTTAACCACTAACCAATTCCAATAACAATCAATAAAGCAAATAAGTAAAGAAATTATCTAAATCTAATACAATCCCCAAGAACTGATAGTACAAATCACGAGCTTCTAAGAATAGAGTTTACAAAGCTGAAGTGGAACAAGTACATAAATAGAGTTTTATAGATCTAAAGCTACCACGAACAAGAGGCAGCTTCAACCGCGATGCAGGTACATCTTTAATCCATCTCACATCGAACACAGTAACATCCGCAGTTGATATACACACGCAAGGTGCAGAAGTGTAGTATGAGTACAACCGACCCCATGTACTCAATAAGTAACAAACCTACCCTTAGGTTGAAAGTAGTGACGAGCTAACACGAAGGTGCGGAAATCCCATCGCATATGCGACCTCTGCTGACACCCTCCAACTCTGCACCTGCGCTCGCCCAACACTATTCTGCCATCTGCGACGCCTTTGTCGCTTCTGCGGCCATCACACCTGAACAAACCAACCGCAGGTGCGATCATACCAGAACCAGCAGCCTTCAGCTTTGCACATGAAGTGAAAATGATCCGAACCTCATCCAAAACTCATCCGGGCCACTAGGGACCCCGTCAGAATATACCAACAAGTTCAATAATATAACACGGACCTACTCGAGACCATAAATCATGCATAACAACATCGAAATGATGAATCGCACCTCCAATCAAAATCTATGGACTTTGAACTTTGAAATTCAATAACACGTGCCGAAACATAGCAAATCAATCCGGAATGACTTCAAATTTTGTGCACACATCCCAAATAACATAGCGAAGCTATTCCAATTCCTGGAATCACAATCTGAATCCGATATAAAAAAGTTCACTCAACATTTGGAGGTCCACTACGGACCTCAAAATCACAATCCGGACGTGCTCCTAACTCCAAAATCACCCAACGGACCTACTAGAACCATCAAAATTCCAATCTGAGGTCAAATGCTAAAAAGTCAAACTTGGTCAACTCCTGCAAATTTAAAGCTCCCTAGTTGAGAATCATTCTTCCAAATCAGTCCCGAATAACCTGAAAACCAAAACCGGCAATTCACATAAGTCATAATACATCATACGGAGTTACTCACGCCCGTAAACTACCGAGCGAAGTGCAAATTCTCAAAATGACTGGCCAGGTCATTACAAAATTAATTGTATAACTTCACTAAATTCATCGGAACAGTTTCCGGATAATATAACGTCGATTTAAAATTTTATTCTAAAAAGTCAACCAAAGTCAATGCGGGGCTTGCCTCTTGGAACCCGACAACATTTTAACGAAATCCGAACAGTCATTCCGATACGAGTTCAACCATACCAATTTTATCAAATTTCGATAACATCTCAACCTCCAAATATTAATTTTTTGTTCCTGAAAAGCTTTGCAAAAATCATAATTTCTTCCATTTAAGTCCAAAATAAATGATGAATATAATCATGGATTTATGAAATATAATCATTTTTGGATATAAGACACTTACCCAAGTTAAAGTCCTGAAGAATTCCTCAAACATTGCCCCAAAACCGAACTCCAAAAATCCAATCGAAAATGGCGAAATAACCATTTTTGGTCCTTAAATGTTTTTATCCAGTTCGCTTTTGCGGACAGAAAGGACGCATTTGCGGCCTCACTTTTGCGGGCCAAAATTTGCATTTGCGATCCTCACTGGTAGTATAATTTTAGCACCTGCGGGCAGAAGCATCGCATCTGCAATGTCGCTTCTGCGAGAATCATGCCCAGCTTCTGCTTCAGTCCGCTTCTGCGTCTTCAAGATATCGCACCTGTGATTGAGCAGGTACGCAACACTGTCCACATTTTTGACCTCCCTCCAGCTCTGTCCAGGTCGCTTCTGTGACGATTTCCTCGCTTCTACGACCAGAACATCGCAGAAGCGATGCACCAACAGTTCAGAAATTTTCAGCAGCTAGCTTCAAGTCCATATCGATCTATTAACCACCCGAAATCCACTCGAGGCCCTCGGGACCTTAACCAAATATACCAACATGTCCCAAAATACAATACGAATTTTGTTGTGTTTTCAAATCTTCCAACTTCTATATTTTGCGCCGAAATATATCAAATTAATCCGGAATGACTTCAAATTTTTCACATAGGTCATAAATGACGTAATAGAGTTGTTCCAATTTCTGGAATCGAAATCCAACCTCGTTATCAATCAATCTACTCACGGTCGAATTCATGAATATTTCAAGAACTTTATTTTCCAACTTTTCGCCAAATTGTCTATGGACTTCCAATCCAAATTCGGACAAACGCCTAAGTCCGAAATCACCATACGAAACTATTGACATCATCAAAATTCTATTCCGAAGCCGTTTGCTCAAAAGTTAACTCTCCGGTCAACTCTTTTCATTTTAGCTTATAAAATTAGAATTGTTCCTTCAATTTAATTCTGAATCTTCCGAAAACCAAATGCGACCGCACACGCAAGTCATAATAAATATTACGAAGTTGTTTGGGACCTTATGTCGCTGAACGGGTGTAAATTCTTAAAATGACAAGTCGGATCGTTACACTTCCCCAGGAAAGAAAGTTTACTTATTTGGCCACCCTTGTGTGGATTCAGTAGTGGATAGGTTTCTCACAAGGAACTTTCAACTAAATAATGGCCATAACTAGCTCATTGTGGCTCATCGAAATGCTATTGTCCGTGATCTCAATATGGAGCTCACGAACATTGAGGGGATTCTCCAAATGGAAAAAAATCGCGGAGAAACGCTACAAGCAAGGAAGAGAGATAACAGTCATTGGTGGGAATCACCAATTAAAGAACTTGGTTTATTCATCTGCAACAACTGAAGGAGGCAATGGAAAGCATAAAGAAAAAAGTTGAAAGAGAGGCACAAAACCAACAAATGGTGACTAGTAATGCATTCCCATTTCTCACCTTTGAAAGTGCTTTGGATCCTATTGGTGCTAGGGAATGATCTTCATATGGTTCCTATGACTCTTTTCCATTTCAAAATAGGGTTTCAGGACACAATTTTGGTATGCCATTTTCTAACGGGCTAGTGGATATACATCTTTAGTAGTTCCCTAGTAGTTCGACTGTCATTCTAGGAAATCCCAGGACTTGAAGACCTAGCATGCGTAATTGAATTTTTGAAAATAACATGCTTTTTAAAAGCTTGATTATAAGCGTCTAAGTTCATTTCCCATGCGAGTTATCCGATGTGTGTGTCTTTTGTGTCATCATATAATGGTCATTCATTATAGTTCATGTTACTAGAAATTCAAAGAGTTCAAACAATAGCTATATAAGTGATCAACTGTAACACCCCGAAATATTTTGAAGTGTTTTAAGACCATTAAAAAGTTTGACATGTACTAATTATATTAATTCGGGTATGAACAAGACTAATAATATAAATTATATCAATTGATCATGATAATATATGTATGAGGTGCATTAATAATGGTTTATGGTCTAAGAAGAGCCCCAAGGGCTAAGTCATATTCGAAATTATACGATGGGGTAAAGTTTCAAGTGAGTTCGCGCAAGAGCTAATTTCAAACAATCATAACTCTGATAATATGAAGGGTTATATGGTGTATAACCTATCCAAAGAAAGGTATATGTGTCTAGTTTTTAAAGCTTCAAACAGTTTGGCATTTGGAGATTCCTACAAGAAGTTATGACATATTTACTAAAAGGTAGCAGAATATCTACGCGAGTCTTGCGTAGCCTACGCAACATAGTAACGTAGCCTACGCACCATTGCGTAGGCAAGTGCAGCAGCTTCCAACTGAAGGGGGATAAAAGTCCACCCTGCGTAGCCTTTGTGCGTAGCCTACGTAGGTAGGCTATGCAGCTTTAGGGGCCATTTTAAAGGGGCTGACACAAGGGGTTTAGGGAGAGAAAATATTAGTTCTTCAACTTGGAATTGATTTCTAGAGAGAAGGAGGAGCTCTTCCATCATGGATACACTTCAAGGTAAGTTTTTTGGCACAAATATGATTATATAACATCATTTAGTTAAAACACTAACATTATTATGGATCAAATCAATAGAAAATGGGTTGAATCTTCAAGAACACCAAAAAGAGGAAAAATGAGATTCTTTCACCAAGAGGTAATCCCTTCACTTGAGCTTCATATATGTGTCATATTGGAGTATAGGTAGAATGTTTATGAGTATTGTTTGAAGTTATAATGGGATATTGTATGAACCCTAAGAGTGGGTCTTGTGAATGCCATTTTTGCTTAAAGAAGAAGATGAATATAGATGAATTGATATAAATACATATGTCTTGAGTTTCTAATGATTCCAATAGACTTTATAACTTAATTGATGAGCGAATTTAATTGGGAATCACCATTTGGATAAGATACAACACTAGTTCTTGAAATGGATATTCTTGAAACTAGAGTTTTGTTGGAGAAGCCAATGAATAATGACTTGATGATGTTGGCTAATTAACATAGTATTATTAATGACTCCAAATAAGTATTAAATGATAAGAATGGAATTGAATAGGCTAATGGGTGAGCCCATTGGATAATTTGTGATGATTGAAGGCTTGTTACCGAATTGTGAAACCTACATGGATACTTATGAATATTTTCGTGTTTGTTTTGATGTAGTTGGGGTATCTAATGGTAGATATTGAATTGTGGACGATATTTGGACATTTTAATAATGGGAGCATTATAGTATTTTTGGAGCTTGAAGGTTGAGGTAAGTAACACTTCTAAACTTAGTTCTGAGGGTATGAATTTGGTGTTATATAAATTGTTTGGAGGTGACGCACACGATAGTTGACAAGTGTGGGGACATGCACCGTAGAAATTGTGACTTGAACAAATTTTGTGAAGTTGTAAAAATTAAAGAATCAGGTTGTTATCCGAACATTTTCCATGTGTTAGGAAAATTGAGCTGAGACTCGTATTAAAGATCATGATTGGGCTACGTGCCGATATTTTAGGACCCACAGGGTCGTGTTGCTATTGAATTTATATATTTTAAATAATGGAAAAATTGTCACAACCTGGAATTTTCACCGTCGGGACCGTGATGGCGCCTAACATTTCGCTTGCTAGGCAAGCTAGCGTTAGAGAATCATTTAAACCAATCCTTATTTCATTCAGTAAATAACAACAATTAGCTAAGATAAAATATAGTGAGTGCTCAAGAATATAAAGGCTGCATTTAATTACTACTACCCAGATCTGGAGTCACAATTCACGAGCATTCTAGAATCTTACTACAATTAATAGTTTGAGAAAAATACAATTGTTTGAATAAAAGAAACAATACAACAGAAAAGATAGACGGGGACTTCAAGGTATGTGAATGCCGACAGATCTACCTTGAGTCTTCGGATAGTGGGTCCAATGGCTAAAATCTCTATCAACCCGAGCCGGTACCAAAATATGCACAGAAAGTGCAGAGTGCAGTATCAGTACAACTGACCCCATGTACTGGTAAGTGTCGAGTGTAACCTTGACGAAGTAGTGACGAGGCTAAGGCATGGCACCTACAAATCAACCTTGTACAATGTAATAGTGTATATATAAATAACAGTAATGAAGAGCTAGACAGGAAATACTGGGAGGGGGAAACATGCTGAGGAAAATACGAGATAAAGAACTACAACATAATGATAACTGGAACAACCAATATACTATGAATAAATAGGAACAACGAATATAGTAAAGGAAAAATGCACGGCATCACCCTTTATGCTTTTACTCTCAATCTCACTATAAACTCAATAGAAACGACATGGCATCATCCTTCGTACATTAACTCTCATATCATGGCACGACATCACCCTTCGTGCATTAACACACACAATATGGCACGGCATCACCCTCCGTGCTTTTACACTCACAATACGGCACGGCATCACCCTTCATGCATTAACACTCTCCCTTACCATAATTCAATGAATAAATAACAACAGGGAGATAAAATAACAAGTACAAGCCTTACTTCAACATTTGGTTCCAACATATCAATCTCAACTTCGAAATAAATACTTAATTATCACCAGAAGATCCGTAAACATGATAAGAATAATTAATTTAACAACATTAGTCTAAACCCGTAGCAATTAGGCATGGGAAAAAGAGACAATATGAGAAAACGAGAGAAACGGGAAAAACAGGTAAATTGGCGGTGCATAAGTACTCGTGACCTCACAATACGCCACTCACATGAATTTCACATAGCAAATAGTCTGAGATTCCTAATTCCCTCAAGTCGGGGTTAACCATGACACTTACCTCGCTCCGAAGGCCACTCAATACTCAATCACAGCTTTTCCTCTAGAATCCACCTCCAAACCACTCGTATCTATTCAAAAACGACTCAATAATATCATATATTGCTAAAGGAATCAGTTACATTGCATAAATTTAGATTTTTCCAAACATCCTTCAAAAAAGTATAAAATCGACCCTGGGCCCGCTTGGTCAAACCCGAGGTTTATACAAAAATCTATTGACCCATTCACCCCCAGGTTGGATATATAATTGGTTTTTGAATCCGACCTCAAATTGAGGTCTAAATCCCCAAATTTTGAAATTCCTAGTTTTTACCCCAAACCCCTAATTCTACCATGAGAACTCTAGCTTTTAGGATGAAAATTCATGAAATGTAATGGGTAATTGAAAAAAAAATGGTTTAGAATCACTTACCAACACTTTGGGGAAGAAAATGTATCTTGAAAATCGCCTCTAGCCCGTTTGGTTTTTGGAAAAATGAATTAATGGCTTAAGCCCTGTTTTGAAACTATTTTATGCACTGGGCGACAATGTTCATTGCGTTTGCAAGGACACTGTCGTGTTCGCAAAGAGTAGAATTGCCAAGCCTTTGCATTCGTGAAGACTACTCCCCCCTGGCCTTCACGTTCGCGAGACCATGCTCGCGTTCGCGAAGAAGGATTACCGACTCCCTCACCCAAGTCCCTAACACTACGCGTTCACGATGAGCTGGTCGCGATCGCGATGGGTAACACCCCCATTGCTTCGCGTTCACGACCAAGCCTTCACGTTCGTGAAGAAGAAAATTCCATCCTGACCAGCTTACTCTTTGCGTTCGCGAGATTACCTTCGCGAAAATGCGAAGAATGACATACCAGAACACCTGATGCAACAAAATGCCATATTTTCTAAGTCCAAAACATCCCGTAGTCTATCCGAAACTCATCCGAGCCCTCGGGGCTCCAAAATAAACATGCACACAATTCTAAAAATATCATACGAACTTGCTCATGCGATCAAATCGCCAAAATAACACCTAGAACTATGAATTTAGCACCAAATTAAATGAAATTCTCAAGAACACTTTAAAATTCCTATCTTCACAACCGGATGTCCGAATCAAGTCCAACCAACTCTGTTTCTCATTAAATTTCACAGATAAGTCATAAATATTATATTGGACCTATACCGGGCTTCAAAACCAAAATACGGACCTGGTATCAACAAGGCCAAATATCAACCAATTCTTAAAAATCATTAAACTTTCAGACTTTTAGATTTCATCAAAAATTCATAACTCGAGCTAGGGACCTCCGAATTCGATTCCGGGCATACGCCCAAGTCCCATATTCCGCGCCCGTTTACCAAAAATATTGACCGAAGTCAACTCAACTGAAAGTTTTAGGCAAAAATTCTTATTTTTATCAGTTTTTAACATATAAGCCTTCCGGGCCAATACCCGGACTGCGCACGCAAATCGTTAAGGGTAAAAATAAGATTTATAAAGCTTAAGAGTGCATAATAGAGTTCTAAAGTATAAGATGACCTTTTGAGTTATCACATAAATCCCCATAAAACCAATGACGACGTTCAGATCTTGGTGGGTAAATTTCTTTCCTTCCTTTTCCCATTCTACTAAATGTACCCGTAAAGAAACGGTATATTCATACAATCCAAAAATTGGAATAGTCGATTATATGCGTGCAAGGTAACTCGAATACCACTATTATCAAATAAAATTAAGATGATTCAAAATGTAAATATAACCTAAACTTTTGTTGTTTAAACCTGCAGATAGTATAGAAATAACCAATATATTTTCATATATTTTGTTTTTACCAAAAGCAAGTGTTTGGTGTGGGTGACTGCAATTAAAAAAATAACATTCTTATCCATTGGCAAGTACTACTTTAAAAAAACCTTAACAACCTTTGAAATTATACTATTTGTGGTTTCTTGATATATCCATGTCACAATAATAAGTCCTGTAAACTACATCGTTATCAGTAAGGTTACTAGGGGCTTACAGAATATAAGTTTGGATCTAAATTATTTTTAACTAATGCTGGAATCCTTTTTTTTTGTAAAGAATGTAACGACTCGGCTGGTCGTTTTGAGTATTACAGCCCTGTTCCCCCATTTACTGCTCAATTTGTGCTTTACAGCTGTTAAATGACTTGTCGGGATAATTGATTTGGGTCCGGTGAAGTCTTGGAATGAATGGGAACACTTAATTCCAAAGTTTAAAAGTTAAGTTGAAAAGGTTGGCTGGATGTTGACTTATGTGTAAACGACCCAGAATAGAATATTTATGATTTCAATAGCTCCGTATTGTGATTTTGGACTTAGGAGCATGTGCGGAAATTTTATGGAAGTCCGTAGTTAAACTAGGCTTGAAATGCCCAAAATAGAAATTTAAGTTTGGAAGTTTGACCGGGGAGTGGACCTTTTGATATCGGGCTGATTTTGGACTTGGAAGAAATATGGAAATTTCTGCCTTCTGATGCAATCGCACCTACGGAATTTGGCTCGCAGGTGTGAGACCGCAGAAGTGAGCCTGGCATCACAGAAGCAGGAAGTACGCAGAAGCAGACAGAATCTCGCAGAAGCGAATCCACAGAAGCGACACCAAGGTCGCAGTTGCGTAGGCAAGGGAGGTTGGGCAAAACAGCAGAAGTGGGGGCAGTCATAGAAGCTGTTGGTTTCTTGCATCTGCAGGACCGCAGAAGTGGCTAAGTGAGTCGCAGGTGCGGAAACCCTGGACAGTATACATTTCGAAGGGTTCCGAGTTTTACCATTTTTGGACCTTCAAGCACAGTTTTTGGGGCGATTTTCAGAGAGAATTATGGGAAACTTGAGGTAAGTTACTTGTGATCATTTCTACTCCATAATATTGAATTATTATCGAATAATCCGACTAGATTACGTGTTTTAGAGGTGTAAATCGGGAATTTGGATCTAGGGATTTGGAAATAAGATTTGATGATTTGGAGGCCGAGTTGATGTCAAAATTTGGTAAATTTTATATGGTTAGACTTGTTGTGATGACCCGATAGGTCATCTTATACTTTAAAACCTAATTATGTGATCTGAAGCCTTAAAAATCTCATTTTGCCCTCCTCGAGTTGCGTGCACGGTCCGAGCGTGTTTCCGAAAAGCTTTTATGTTAAAAACTGTGAAAAAAATAAAATTTTGCTTTGAAAACCATTTGGGTTGACTTTGGTCAACGTTTTGAGTAAACGGACCCGGATCTGTGTTTTAGCAGTCCCGTAGGTCCGTATCGTAATTTAGGACATGGGCGTATGCCTGGAATCGAAATCGGAGGTCCCTAGCTCGAGATATGGAATTTTAATGAAAAATTAAAAGTTGAAATTTTAATGATTTTAAGAATTTACTGATGTTTGGTTTTGTTGATACCGGGTCCGTATTTTTGTTCTAGAGCCCGGTATAGGTTCACTATAATATTTATGAATTTTCTGTCAAATTTGATGAGAAACGGAGTTGATTTGACGTGATTCGAATGTTTGGTTGTGAAAATAGAAGTTTTAAAGTTTTCTTGAAAATTTTATTTGATTTGGTGTCCGATTTGTAGTTCTAGGTGTTATTTTGGCAATTTGATCGCGCGAGCAAGTTCGTATGATGTTTTTGGACTTATGTACACTTTTGGTTTAGAGCCCTGAGGGGGCGAGTGAGTTTCGGATAGGCTACGGGATGATTTGAACTTAGAATGTTTGTTAGTTTTTCACTTTTGCTGGTTTCTGGTATTTCCTTCTTCGCGGTCGTGAATATACTCCCGCAATCATGAAGGGTAAAATGGGCTGGGGGAGATTTTGATGTATGCGAATGCGAAATGTTGGTCCCGAACGCGGAGCATTGGGGGGCCCTGCTCTACGCGTACGCGACCAGCCACACGCGAATGTGTAGCGTTAGATAGACGGAGCTGGGGAGTTGAGGTAACTCTACACGAACGCGAGCCCAGTCTCGTGAACGCGGAGGTGAGGTGGGCTAGACCTTCGCGAACACATGGAGTTAATCGCGATTGCGTAAGCCAGTTGGGCCATGCTCTTCGCAAACGTGTCAGGTTTCACGCGAATGCGATGAACACCTTACGCCAATGACTTAAAACAGTCCCAATTACGGGATTTTGCCATTCTTTCAAAAATTTCAAAGCTAGAAGACCTAGAGGCAATTCTCCTAAAAGATTTTCTTCCCTAAATTGTTGATGAGTGATTCTAACCGACTTTCTTTCAATTACCCATTACATTTCATGAGTTTTCAAACTAAAATATAGGATTTTTCATGGTGGAAATTGGGGGTTTGGGTAGAATTAGGGATTTTTGCATAATTGGAATATAGACCTCGAATTGAGGTCAGATTTCAAAATAAATTATATAATCTGGCACGAGGGTGAATAAGTAAATGAATTTTGGTCCGACCTCGAGTTTTGACCAAGCGGGCCTAGGGTCGATTTTTAACTTTTTGGGGGAAAGTTTGGGGAATCTAAATTTATGCAATGTAATTGATTTCTTTAGCAATATTTGATATTATTGAGTCGTTTGTGAATAGATACGATTGGTTTGGAGGTGGATTCTAGAGGAAAAGCCGTAATTGAGCATTCAGTGGCCTTTGGAGCGAGGTAAGTGTTGTGTCTAACCTTGACTTGAGGGAATAGGACTTGTTTGTCTAATTGCTACATGTGTAAATGTTGGGAAACAATGTATATGTGAGGTGACGAGTAATTATGCATTGTAGTCGGGTTAAAGCAAGCGGGCGGGGCTTGGTTTCTTGCAATTATAGCTTCCTTTGTTCATGTTATCCATGCTTAGACTAGTAATGTTAAATTGATCGTTCTTATCATGTTTACGGATCTTCTGGTGATAATTGAATATTGATTCCGAAGTTGAGGTTGATATTGTGGAACCAAATGTTGAAGTAAGGCTTGTACTTGTTATTCTATCTCCCTGTTATTATCTGTTCATTGCATTATGGTAAGGGAGAGTGTTAATGCACGAAAGATGAGGCCGTGCCATATTGTGAGTGTTAATGCACGAAGGGTGATGTCGTGCTATTGTGAGTGTTAATGCACGAAGGGTGATGCCGTGCCATATTGTGAACGTTAATGCACGAAGGGTGATGTCATGCCATATTGTGCTAGTTGATGCACGGAGGGTGATGCCATGTCGTATCTATTGATTTATATTGTGAGGCTGAGAGTAAAAGCACAAAGGGTGATGCCGTGCAATTTTCTTCATTGTGTTTAGTTATTTTTCACTTGCTTAAAGCATGTCGACTATTCTGGTTATCTTTTCTATTGTATCTCCTATACCATGTGCCCCTTTAGAATGTCCCCCTCCCAATAGTACATATTTAACTGCTATTGTTCTTTTCTTGTACATATATTGTTATCTGCACAAGTTTGTTATGTGGGTGTCTTGTCATAGTCTCGTCACTAATTCATCGAGGTTATGCTCGACACTTACCAGTATATGGGGTCGGTTATACTGATACTGCACTCTGCACTTTCCGTGCAGATTTTGGTATTGGTCCCAGCTGATCGAGAGGCGTAACAGCTCAGACTGGTTCATCGGAGACTCAAGGTAGATCTGTTGGCGTTCACAGATCTTGAAGTCCCCGTCTATCTTTTCATTTTTCTTTTTACTGTTTCTTCCGTTCAAACAGTTGTATTTCTTTCAGACTTTTACTTGTAGTAAAACCTAGAAGTTCGTGAATTGTTACTCCAGATCCGATTAGTAGTGTATATGTTGAGGCTGTTATAAATTTCCGCACTTATTTTAATTCGTTATAGCTTAGTTGTTGTTATTTACTAAAATGTATAGGAATTGGCTTGATGAATTCTCTAACGTTGGCTTGCCTAGAAAGTGAAATATTAGGCGCCACCACGACCCCGACAGTGGGAATTCCAAGTCGTAACACTCGTGGTTGAACGGGTGTTCATATTTTACACCTTTTGTCGGGTTCCGAGATGTGGGCCCCACGGACGATTTTTGAGTTAAATTTTGGATTATGCTAGAAAATTAGTATTTTCATATGGCATTAATTCCAATAATTTTTATTGACTGAATCGAATTAATTATGACTAGATACGAGGCTTTCGGAGACCAATTCGCGAGGCAAAGGCATAGCGGAGTAAGGAATTACACAGTTTGAGGTAAGTAACACTTCTAAACTTGGTTCTGAGGGTATAAATCCATGAATTTCATGCTATGTGAATTGTATGAAGGTGACGCACATGCTAGGTGACAGGTGTGTGGGCGTGCACCATAACAATTGTGCCTTAAATAAATTATGTGGAGTTGTAAAACCAAAGAATCATGTTATTATCCGAATATTCACCACGTGTTAGGAAATTGAGCTGAGACTCGTATTGAAGATCATGATTAGGCTATGTGCCGATATTTTTGGGACCCACAGGGTCGTGTTGCTGCTAAATTTAATTATTTAAAAATGTACATTTCATACTCAGTCATGTTCATCCATTGTGAGGATATTTATGGGATCGGGGTTTCCCGCCTGCAGTAGGGCATATTAGCTTTATATACATTACTATTATATGGAACGGGGTTGCCCGCATGCAGTAGGCCTTATAGGATTTATCATTATATGGATCGGGGCTGCCCGCTTGCAGCAGGCCATATCAGCTTTATATCACGCATGGGCTGAAGGAGCCCCTCCGGAGTCTGCACTCCCCACAGTGAGCAGATCATTTATATTCGGGATGTACTTCCCAGGACATGGACTTGCATTACTTATTTATATTTATGATGAATTTCCTTGGACATGGATCATGTCCGAATTATTTACATTTGGGGATAAATTACCCAGGGCTGGATTGGCCTTATACGTTACTGAGTGACTGACTGTCAGTTTATATATATTTGGGGATAAATTTACCCCTGGGCTGGATTGGTCTTGTACGGTACTGAGTCACTCACTGGAAGTTCATGTATATATATGGGGGATGGATCTTCTTTGGGCTGGATTGGCCATTTACAGTACTGAGTTTAACTGTTGAACTTGAAAGCATGCCTACATTTCTGTACTGTTATTTCTATATTGGACTGTACCTGCTGAGCTCATCACTACTTTCAGCCCAAAGGTTAGTCTTGTTACTTATTGTGTTTGTTGTACTCTACTACACTCTGCACCTCGTGTGCAGATCTAGGTGCTTCCAGACACGGCGACTGTTAGACCTCAGTGTGTTACCAGTTGGAGACTACCAAGGTAGCTGCTTGGCATCCGCTGACCTTGTCTATCTTCCTTTCAGTTATTGTATTATTATATATTTTCAGACAGTGGTTTTATATATTAGAATTTGTATTCATTTAGAGGCTCATGTACTCAGTGACATCGGGTTTTGGGAGTGTTTTGTATCTGTAATTATGAGGCTTTCTATTGAATTCAAGTATTATGTTTTCAAACTTAAAAGATATTATGTTTTATTGAGGTTGTCGGCTTGCCTAGTATTTAGATAGGCGGCATCACGACAGGTGAGATTTTGGGTCGTGACAAGTTGGTATCAGAGCCTAGGTTACATAGGTCTCACGAGTCATGAGCAGGTTTAGTAGAGTCTTGCGGATCGGTACAGAGACGTCTGTACTAATCTTCGAGAGGCTGCCGAACCCAGGAAAATTTCACTTTTTTGTACTCTGTCGTGGGAATTTGTTGATTCCGGGAACTAAATTTATGTTATTCTATTCTCTCACAAATGATGAGGACACGTACTACCGGATCGGACGGTCAACCACCAGTGCCATCGGTTATGGCCACGAGAGGCCGGGGCCGTGGTAGAGGCCGGGGCCGAGGTAGAGGTCGAGGTGTAGCTCGTACAGCAGTTGGAGCAGACCATCAGTTGCTCTAACTAGGGAACAGATTCCAGACATAGCTGAGCCGATAGGACCAGCTCAGGCACCAGCTGAACCCATTGTGATTCTAGGCCTTCAAGAGGCTTTGGCCCGGATATTGACAGTTTGCACTGGCCTTGCTCAGGTGGTTTCATTTAGGCCGCACTAGCCACTTCTCAGGCCGGGGGAGGTATTCATACCCTTATTTTTCGTACTTCGGAGCTAGTAGTACAGGGACTTCGGATAACGGGGGCACCACCAGTCCAGCCGGTTGCAGCTACTCCGGCCACAGTAGTTTCCGTTATGGCTTATGATGAGCATAGAAGACTTGAGAGATTTGGGAGGCTTCGACCTCCATCATTTAGCGGTGCTGAGTCTGAGGATGCTCAGAATTTTCTGGATAAGTGCCAGTGGATGCTTTAGACAGCGAGTATTTTGGAGACCAGTAGGGTCTCATTCACTACTTTTCAGTTTTCTGGGGTAGCTTTCAAATGGTGGGAGACTTATGAGAGGAGCAGACTAGTTGGTGCAGCACCACTTTCTTGGCATGAGTTCTCCGTATTATTTCTGGAGAAGTTTGTGCCACAGACCCGCAGAGAGGAACTGCGTAGGCAGTTTGAGTATTTACAGCAGGAGGACATGTCCGAGACTGAGTATGAGATGCGGTTTTCATAGTTGGCCAGTCATGCTGTTTGGTTGGTTCCGACTGAGAGAGAGAGAGAGATGATTAGGAGGTTCATTAATGGCATGGCCTCAACCAGCAGTTCCGTTTTCTTATGATTCTGGGGAATGTAGCAGGTGCTAAATTCGATGAGGTGGTTGATAGTGCTCGACGTCTAGAGATGGTCCGTAATCAAGAGCGTGAGGAGAGAGAGGACAAAAGGTCTCGTGGTCTGGGTAATTCCAGCGGTGTTCCTTCTAGGGGACAATCCTATCACGGTAGGGGCCGACCATATAGGCCCGTTCAGATGGCTCGTTCATATCACCGTGGTCCATCAGCTAGCCATGGTCCATAAAGTGCTCGACAAAGTCAGTCTTTTCTTGGTGCACTTCCATCTCAGAGTTCATCTCATGCACCATCAGTTTAGGGTTCATCTGTACCAGGTTCTTCTAGTTCTCGAGGTCCGCCTCATAACTCGCCACCATTTTTCGAGAGGGATTGCTATAAGTGTGGAGAGTTGGGTTATGTGAGAATATATTATCCCCGCCTTACGCGAGGTCCAGCTCAGCAGAGGAGTCAGGCTACGACTTCTGCACTAGTTGCTCCATTACCCGCCCAGCCATCTCGGGGTGGGGCTCAGTCAGCTAGGGGTCGCCGAAGAGGGGGAGGCCAATTAGGTGGCGGTCAGGCCCAAATCCATGCTTTCCCTGCCAGGCCAGATGTCGTTTCTTCAGATGCAGTGATCACAAATATTGTCTCAGTGTGCCACAGGGAAGCTTCTCTATTATTTGACCCTGGTTCCACATATTCGTATGTTTCATCATATTTTGTTCATTATCTGGATATGTCCCATGAGTCCTTAGTTTTCCCTATTCATGTATCTACGCCGGTGGGCGATACTATTATTGTGGACTGTGTGTGGTAACTATTGGAGGACTGGAGAGTATAGTTGATCTTTTATTGCTTAGTATGGTTGATTTCGATGTTATCTTTGGTATGGATTAGTTATCTCCATGTCATGCTATTCTGGACTGTCACGCAAAAATGGTGATGTTGGCGATACCAGGATTGCCGAAGGTTGAGTGGAGAGGTTCTCCAGATTATGTTCCCAACAGGGTAATTTCTTACTTGAAGGCTCAGCGTATGGTTGCGGTAGTCCGGGATTTTTTGAATGTATTCCCTACAGACCTACCGGGTATGCCACCCGATAGGGATATTGATTTCGGCATTGACTTGGTGCCGGGCATTCAGCCCATTTCTATCCCTCTGTATCGTATGGAACTAGCTGAATTAAAAGAATTGAAAGAGCAACTTTAGGAACTCCTTGATAAGGGGTTTATCAGGCTTAGTGTGTTACCTTGGGGTGCACCGGTTCTATTTGTGGAAAAGCAAGATGGCACTATGCGGATGTGCATCGATTATAGGCAGTTGAACAAAGTTACAATCAAGAATAAATATCCTTTTGCCGCGTATTAATGATTTATTTGACCAGCTTCAAGGAGAGAGGGTATTCTCCAAAATTGATTTGAGATCTGGGTATCACCAGTTGAAAATTCAGGATTCAAATATTTTAAAGACGGCATTCAGGACTCGTTATGGCCACTATGAATTTCTTGTGATGTCTTTTGGGCTGACCAACACCCCGACATCATTTATGCATTTGATGAAAAGTGTATTCCAGCCATATCATGACTCATTTTTAATAGTATTTATTGATGATATCCTGGTGTACTTACGTAGCCAGGAGGAGCATGCACAACACTTGAGTATTGTATTACAGAGGCTGAGAGAGGAGAGACTTTATGCCAAATTCTCTAAGTGTGTGTTCTGGCTTAGTTCGGTGGCATTCTTAGGACACGTAGTATCTAGTGAAGGAATTGACGTGGATCCAAAGAAAATATAGGTAGTTCAGAGTTGGCACATGCCATCTTTAGCTACTGAGATTCAGAGTTTTCTTGGCTTGGCTGGATATTATTGTCGCTTTGTGGAGGGCTTCTCATCTATTGCATCGCCCTTGACTAATTTTACCCAGAAAGGTGCTCCATTCAGGTGGTCGGATGAGTGTGAAGAGAGCTTTCAGAAGCTCAAGACTGCCTTAACCACAGCTCCAGTTCTAGTTTTGCCTTCAGCTTTAGGCTCTTATATAGTGTATTGTGATGCTTCTCTGATTGGTATTCGGTGTGTCTTAATGTAGGAGGGTAGAGTAATTGCTTATGATTCGCACCGGTTGAAGCCACATGAAAAGAACTACCATGTCCATGATTTAGAATTGATAGCCATTGTTCATGCATTGAAGATTTGGAGACACTGTCTCTATGGTGTGTCTTGTGAGGTATTTACAGATCTTCGGAGTCTTCAACACTTATTCAAACAGAAGGATCTAAATTTGAGGCAGCGGAGATGGTTGGAGCTGCTAAAGGACTATGATATAACTATTCAGTATCATCCTGGGAAGGCCAATATGGTGACCGATGCCTTGAGTAGAAAGGCGGTGAGTATGGGTAGCCTTGCATTCATTCCTGTTGGTGAAAGGCCTTTTGTAGTTGATATTCAAACCCTGGCCAATCAGTTTGTGATATTCGAAGTTTCGGAGCCCAGTCGGGTTCTAGCTTGTGTGGTCTCTCGGTCTTCTTTATATGATTGCATCAGAGAACACCAGAATGATGATCCCCATTTGCTTGTCCTTAAGGACATAGTTCAGCACGGTGATGATAGAGATGTTACCATTGGGGATGATGGGGTATTGAGGATGCAGGGTCAGATTTGTATGCCTAATATAGATGGGCTGCATGAATTGATTCTTGAAGAAGCCCACAGTTTGCGGTGTTCCATTCATTCGGGTACCGCTAAGATGTACCAGGACTTGAGGTAGCACTATTGGTGGAGAAAAATGAAGAAATATATAGTTGGGTTTGTAGCTCGGTGTCTAAACTGTCAACAAGTTAAGTACGAGCATCAGAGATCGGGTGGATTGCTTCAGAAACTTGAAATTTTGGAATGGAAATATGAGCGTATTACCATGGACTTCGTAGTTGGACTCCCACAGACTTTGAGGATGTTTGATGTTGTTTGGGTGATTGTAGATCAGTTGACCAAGTCCGCGCATTTTATTCCATCTCGTACTACTTATTGTTCGGAGCGGTTGGCTGAAATTTATATCCGTGAGATTGTTCGCATACACGGTGTGCCGGTTTCCATCATTTCATATTGGGGCACGCAGTTTACATCACAGTTTTGGAGAGCCGTACAACAAGAATTAGGTACACAGGTTCAGCTGAGTACAACATTTCACCCTTAGACGGACCGACAGTCCGAGCGCACTATCCAGATATTGGAAGATATGCTACGCGCTTGTGTTATAGATTTTGAGGGTTCTTGGGATCGGTTTATGCCACTTGCAAAGTTTGCTTTCATTAACAGCTACCAATTGAGCTTTCAGATGGCTCAATATGAGGCCTTATATGGGAGACGGTGTCGGTCTCCTATGGGTTAGTTTGATCCTGGTGAGGCTAGGCTATTGGGTACTGATTTAGTTCAGGATGCTTTGGAAAAGGTTAAATTGATTCAGGAACGACTTCGCACGGCGCAGTCTAGACAGAAGAATTATGCCGACTGGAAGTTCGCGATGTTGCTTACATGGTAGGAGAAAAGGTACTACTCCGAGTTTCGCCTAAGAAGGATGTTATGAGATTTGGGAATAAGGGCAAGTTGAGTTCTAGGTATATTGGAACTTTTGAAATACTTAAGAAGATTGGAGATGTGGCTTATGAAATTGTATTGCCGCCTAATCTATCGGGTGTTTATCCAATGTTTCATGTATCTATGCTCCGGAAGTATGTCGGGTATCCGTCTCATGTTTTGGATTTCAGCACGGTGCAATTGGATGGTAATTTGACTTATGATGTGGAGCCGGTGGCCATTTTAGATCGCCATGTTCGAAAGTTGAGATTAAAGAACATAGCTTTAGTGAAAGTACAATGGAAAGGCCAGCCAGTCTGAGAAGCTACCTGGGAGACTGAGCAGGAGATGCAGAGCAAATATCCATACCTATTTGAGGCTCTAGGTATGATTCTAAACCCGTTCGAGGATGAATGTTTGTTTAAGAGAGGGAGAATGTAAATACTCGGCAGGTCGTTTGAGTATTACAGCAATGTACCCCCATTTACTGCTCAATTTGTGCTTTACAGTTGTTATATGACTTTTCGGGATAATTGATTTGGGTCTGGTGAGGTCTTGGAATAAATGGGAAAACTTAGTTCCAAAGTTTAAAACTTAAGTTGAAAAGATTGGTTGGATGTCGAATTATGTGTAAACAACCCCTGAATAGAATTTTTATGATTCCAATAGCTCTATATGGTGATTTTGGACCAAGGAGCGTGTCCGAAAATTTTATGGAAGTCCGTAGTGAAATTAGGCTTGAAATGCCTAAAATAGAAATTTATATTTGGAAGTTTGACCGGGGAGTTGACTTTTTGATATCGGGGTCCGAATCTGATTCTAGAAATTGGAATAGGTCAGTTATGTCATTTATGACTTGTGTGCAAAATTTTAGATCAATCAGACTTGATTTGATAGGTTTCGGCGTCGAATGTAGAAGTTGGAATTTCTTAGTTTCATTAAGCTTGAATTGTGGTATGATTCGTGGCTTTATTGTTGTTTGATGTGATTTGAGGGTTCGACTAAGTTCGTATGATATTTTAGGACTTGTTGGTGTATTTGGTTAAGGTCCCGGGGGCCTCGGGTGAGTTTTGGATGGTTAATGGACTAAATTTTGGACTTGGAAGAAATCTGGAAATTTCTGCCTTCTGATGCAATCGCACCTGCAGAATTTGGATGGCATGTGCGAGCTCACAGAAGTGAGCCTGGCATCGCAGAAGCAGGAAGTCCGCAGAAGCGGAGAGAATCTCGCAGAAGCGAGTCTGCAGAAGCGACACCAAGGTCGCAGATGCGGAGGCAAGGGAGGCTGGGAAAAACCGCAGAAGCAGACTTCTTGTCCGCAGAAGCGGGGGCAGTCACAGAAACGGTTGGTTTCTCGCATGTCACGACCAGAAATTCCCACCTTCGGGAACGTGATGGCGCCTAACATTTCACTTGCTAGGCAAGCCAACGTTAGAATACAATTAGCCATTTTAACACAACTTCAAATTAATTAATAACAAAGAAATAAATGCGGAAATAAAGTCTGAAATAAAGTGAATACTCCATAATACTAGCGATGTCTGAATACCATCCCAGAACTAGTGTCACAAGTGCACGAGCTTCTAGAATAATATAAACAAGGGTCTGAACAAAATAAAGTTGTCTGAAAGAAAGAACACATCTAAAATTAAGTAGAAGGGGACCTCAGAGCTGTGAACGTCGTGCAGCTATACCTCAAGTCTCCACTGGTAGCTGAATCCGAGCAAATCTACAGTACGCCGCGGGGACCAACTCCAAAATCTGCACAAGAAGTGCAGAGTGTAATATGAGTAAAACCGATCCCATGTACTCTATAAGTGTCGAGCCTAACCTCGACGAAGTAGTGACAAGGCTAAGGCAGGTCATTTACATTAGCCTGTATGCAATAATAGTAATAAGAACAATAATAGAAATAAATCATATAACTCATTTAAACAAATGAAACCAACTCGGCAGTCATAATCAATTATTATTTCCATCAATTTCTGTTCTGGCGTGCAACCCGCTCCAACAATTTAATTCTTCAATAAATTTCCGTTGCGGCGTGCAACCCGCTCCAACAATATAAACTTAAAATATAATCCATTGCGGCGTACAACCCGATCCCCCAATATATTCATTTTCATTTCCGTTGCGGCGTGCAACCCGTTCTAACAATATATAAAATTAACAACTCTTGATTGTAATAAAAATACTCCAATAAATACCACATTTAATAAGAAATTATTAGGCAACAAAAAATACAATGATTATAATTTATTCAGGAAACAAGTAATGACAAGTAGCAATTAATTGTGGAAAATTATGGAGAAAATATGCAATTTCATATTTAATATGCTAAATGTCAAGTAGCAATTACGACACATAAATCAAATAAGCATGTAACAATTATTGTATGAATTCAAGAATTAATATTTGACAAGGAATACGAGAGATACAATTATTATAACAATTAATTCGTGTCTTAAAACAATTTATAATTTTTAAATAATTATGCAAATAATTAATTTGACAAAGTATAGGCACTCGTCACCTTGCTTATACATCGTTACACATGAAATTCACGTAACAAATAATTCAAGGGTTCTATTCCCTCAAGTCAAGGTTAACCACGACACTTACCTCGCTTTGCAACCAAATTCAAGATTCCAATAAACCTTTGCCACGCGAATTAGTGTCCGAAAACATCAGATTTGGTCACAAACAATTCAATATACTCAACACGAATCGTAGGAATTAATTTCATATGAAATTACTAATTTTCCGGATTAAAATCCGAAATTTATTTTAAAAATTGACTGTGGGACCCACGTCTCGAATCCCGGAAAAACTCACGAAATCCGAACACCCGTTCCAATACGAGTTCAACTATACAAAAATTATCGAATTCCGACATCGGATTGCCTTTCAAATCCTCAATTAAAGTCTTTTAAAATTTCTACCATTTTCAACCCAATATTTACCCATTTGAACTCAACAATCTTCCCACAAACCTTATTGGTGCAAGCATGTATAACTAATACTCTCACATCCAAGAATCATCTTACTAATTACCCATTTCTAGTTGGATTTCAAAATTAAAGAATTGGGGAAAGACATTCTTACCTCTTTGAAGCCTTAGCAACCCTTTGATGCAATTTCAAGGATTGATTCAAGGAAGAGTAGTGAAATCTTTAGTTCTCCCCTTTCCTCTCTCTAGAATCGCTCTCCCTTCACTTTAATACACCAGAAATTACCTAAAAAATGAACCCCAATCGAGTTAAATGTAATAGGGTTCGGGTCATAAAAACCCATTTTTGTACAGCCGCGGCGCTTGGGGTGCCGCGGGGCAGCTATGCAAAAAGTGTCTGGAAATGAAATTTCAGAGCGTTCTGGAATTTCCCACAGGCGCGGTAGTACAAATTCTGCCAGCGTTTGGTAATTTGGTCATAAATTCTTGTAGGAGTGTCCAAATGACGAACGGTTTGAAGCATTAGAAACTAGACTCGAAGATATTTTATTTGATATGTGTAGATATGCTCTTCCAACCTTTGGTATTGTGCGTACTCATTTGGAACTTTAGTCTATTATGAAAGTTTCCAACTTGGCTTAGACTTAGGACTTTCCTTAGACCTCATATCACTTATAATATGCCTCGTACACTTATTATCATATACAATAGGTATCCATCATGTTAATAGTCTTCGAATGAGAAGTAGAATCTGCCCCTAAACACATAACATAACTTATCTTTTCTTTCGCACATTTCAATTTCCCGAATTTTACTAACTCCCAAAATTTCCAAAACTTTCGCCAGAGTTTCCTTTGTAACTGGGCCTATCCACCTTCCAGAGAATCCCAGATACCAATCCTAACAACACATATATAATCCGATCAACGTAACATAACATGAAAACAATACTAACAGTGGCCTCATAAGCAATATATTTCTAGAAATGGTACGAGATTAACATTAACTATTCAGGTGATAGGTAACTCATAGCAGGTTAGCTCCCAACATCTTCATAAAACACAAAAATGAATGTTTAAATTAAAGACAACATTTTTGGTTCATCACATTCTCCACCTATAAAAGAAACGTTCGTCCTCGAACGAAATTAGAAAAGTACCTGAGCTGGTGAAAAGGTCTGGATATTTACTCTGCATGTCCAACTCGGACTCCTAGGTAGATGCTTCTACCGGCTGACCTCTCCATTGCACCTGAACTGAAGGATAACTCTTAGACCTCAACTGTCAGACCTGCCGGGCTAGAATAGCTACTGGCTCCTCTTCATAAGTCAAATCTTTTTCCAATTGGAGTGAGCGGAAATCTAATACATGGGATGGATCACCATGATATTTTCATAACATAGACACATGGAACGCCAGATGAACTGCTAACAAACTAGGTGGTAGTGCAAGCCTGTAGGCTACTTCACCCACTCTTTCAAGAATTTCAAAGGGTCTGATATACTTAGGGCTCAACTTGCCCTTCTTTCAGAATCTCATTACACCTTTCATAGGTGAAACTCGGAGCAATACTCATTCTCCTGCCATGAATGGAACGTCACGAACCTTACGGTTGGCATAACTCTTTTGCCTAGACTGAGCTGTGCGAAGTCGATCCTGAATAATCTTGACCTTATTCAAGGCATCCTGTACCAAATCGGTACCCAACAACCGAGCCTCTCCCAGTTCAAACCAGCCAACTAGGGAACAACATCGCCTCCCGTATAATGCTTTATATGGAGCCATCTGAATGCTCGACTGGTAACTGTTATTATAGGCAAACTCCACAAGTGGCAAGAACCTCCAAAGTCTATAACACAAGCGTGAAGCATATCTTCTAATATCTGAATAGTGCGTTCTGACTGTCCGTCTGTCTGTATACTTAACTCAACCCGCGTGCCTAACTCATGTTGCACAACCCTCCAGAAGTGTGAGGTAAACTGCGTACCTCGATCTTAAATAATAGACATGGGCACACGGTGAAGGCGGACAATCTCACGAATGTAAATTCCAGCTAACTACTATGAAGAATAGGTATTTTCCACTAGAATGAAATGTGCTGACTTGGTCCACCCGTCCACAATGATCCATACTGCATCGAACATTCTCTGAGTCTGTGGAAGCCCAACAACAAAATCCATAGTGATATGCTCCCGCTTCTACTCAAGAATTTCCAACTTCTGAAGTAAGCCACCATGTCTTTGATGCTCGTACTTGACTTGCTGACAATTTAAACATCGAGCTACATATGCAACTATATCCTTCTTCATTCTCCTCCACCAATAATAATGCCACAAATCTTGATACATTTTGGCGGCACCTGGATGAATAGAATATCGGGAATTGTAGGCCTCCTCCACAATTAGTTCACGAAGCCCATCCACATAAGGCACACAAATACGACCCTGCATCCGCTGAACTCCATCTTCCCCCACAGCAATCTGTTTGGCACCCCCGTGTCGTACCGTGTCCTTAAGGACAAGTAAATGAGGATCATCATACTGCCGTTCTCTGATGCACTCATATAAAGAAGAACGAGCGACTGTGCAAGCTAAAACCCGATTGGGCTCTGAAACATCTAACCTCTTGAACTGATTAGCCAAAGTATGAACATGTGCAGCTAACGGTTTCTCACCAACCGGAATATACGCAAGAGTGCCCATACTCATAGATTTTCTACTCAAAGCATTGACCACCACATTGGCCTTTTTGGGGTGCTACAAAATGGTGATACCATAGTCTTTCAACAACTCCAACCATCTTCTCTGCCTTAAATAGAGATCTTTTTGCCTGATTAGTGAATACCTCACACGAGATACCGTAAAGGTAATGCCTCCAAATTTTTAGTACATGGATAATGGTTTCCAATTCTAAGTCATGAACAGGATAATTCTTCTAGTGTACTTTCAACTTCCGCGACACATATGCAATCACCCTGCCATCTTGCATCAATACTGCACCAAGCCCAATGCGAGATGCATCATAATACACCGTATGCGATCCTAAACCTGTGGGTAATACCAACACTGGCGCCGCAGTCAAAGCGGTCTTGAGCTTTTGAAAGCTCAACTCACGCTCGTCTGACCATCGGAATGGGGCACCCTTCTAGGTCAATTTGGTCAATAGGCTTGCTATAGATGAAAACCCTTCCATGAACCGGCGATAATAACCTGCCAAACCTAGAAAACTTCGTATCTCTGTAGCTGAAGTAGGTCTAGGCAAATTCTGAACCGCCTCAATCTTCTTAGGACCCACTTTTATGCCTTCTGCCGATACAACATGCCCCAAAAAGGCAATTGAGCTAACCAAAATTCACATTTTGAAAATTTTTCATATAATTGATTTTTCTTCAAAGTCTGAAGAACAATCCGGAGATGTTGCTCATGCTCCTCTCGACTGATGGAATAAATCAAGATGTCATCAATGAATACAACCACAAATGAATCCAGATAGGGCTTGAAAACCCGATTCATCAAATCCATATATATTGCTGGGGCATTTGTCAGCCCAAATGACATCACTAGGAATTCGTAATATCCATACCGAGTCCGAAAGGTTGTCTTAGGGACATCAGATGCCCTAATATTCAACTGATGGCAACCAGACCTCAAATAGATATTCGAAAATACCTTGTCACCCTGAAGCTGATCGAAAAAGTCATCAATTTTTGGCAACGGATATTTGTTTTTGATAGTGGCCTTATTCAATTGCCGATAATCTATACACATCCGCATAGAGCCATCTTTTTTCTTTACAAATAGTACTGGTGCACCCCAGGATGAGACACTGGGTCTAATGAATCCCTAATCAAACAAGTCTTGTAATTGCTCATTCAATTCTTTCAATTTTGGCGGGGCCATACGGTATGATGGAATAGAAATAGGCTGAGTGCCCGAAGCTAAATCAAAATAGAAGTTTATATCTCTATCGGGGGGCATCCCCGGCAAATCTGCAAGAAATACTTCTGGAAACTCACGGACAACTGGAACTGAGTCCATAGAAGAAACATACGCACTGGGATTGCGAATATAAGCCAAATAGGCTAGACACCCCTTCTTGACCATAGGCTGAGCCTTCATATAAGAAATAACTCTGCTGGTAGAATGGCCAAGAGTCCCTTTACACTCTATTCGAGGTAACCCCGACATGGCTAGGATCATTGTTTTGACGTGACAATCCAATATAGCATGATAAGGTGAGAGACAATCCATACCCAAGATAACATCAAAATCTTTAATGTCAAGATGTAGAAGATCCACGTTAGTCTCAAGACTCCTAATAGTAACCACACACGAACGATAGATATGATCTACAATGATAGAATCCCCTACCTGTGTGGACACACAAATAGGAGCACTTAAAGAATCACGAGGCACAACAAAATATGAAGCAAAGTAGGAGGACAAATAAGAATAAGTAGATCCTGGATCAAATAAAACTGAAGCATCTCAATGGCAAACTGGAACAATACCTGTGATCACGGCATCGGATGACTCGGCCTCAGGCCTAGCTGGAAAAGCATAAAATCAGGGATAGGCCCCACCACTCTGAACTGCATCTCTGGGACAGCCTATAACTGCTGGCCTCCACTTCTAACGGCCTGACCTCCACCTCTAATGGCCTGACTTCCACCTCTAGCTGCCTGACCCCTACCTATAGCTGGCTGAGCAGGCGCTAAAGCAACCGGTGCCGGTATGATGGCACGAGAATCCTGCCGAGATCTGTTACTCGACAACCTAGGGCAATACCTCCTAATGTGACCAATGTTCCCACACTCTTAACACCCATCCTGCTGCCACGACTGCTGAAGCTGAAGCTGACCCGAACGGGCCAGATAACTGCTGTAATGACTCTAAAGTGGTGGTGCACTGATAAGAGCTGAATGTGCACTAGATGCTGGTTGCCCAGAGTAAGGCATAATAGGGTTGTAACTCCCTAAAGCACGGTGAGATGCCTGTAGTGCTGAATTAAATCGCTTGGGAGGATGAAGCCTACCAAAATTACCCCTGCCTCTAGATGAGTCAACACTAAACCCACCGAACTGACGAGGCCTCTTATCAGACCCCTGCCCCTCTTTCTTGTGCAAGAACCATCTTGATCCGCCTCGCAACATTAGCAGCCGCCAGAAAGAAAATCTCACTCCCGGTCTTCTTGTCCATCTGAAGCCTGATAGGGTAAGTAAGTCCCTCAATAAACCTCCTCAATCTCTCTCCATCAGTAGGAAGTAAAAGGAGAGCATGACGGGATAAATTCACAAAACGGGTCTCGTACTGAGTAACAGTCATACTGCCCTGCTGTTGACTCTCAATGTGATAGGGTTGAGCTTCTCTAGAATTAGCTGTGAGAACTGATAATAGGTCAATGCAGGTGATCCAACTGGTCTGGTCAACGTATAATCTCTCAACCACCTCTTGGCGGAACCAGTCATCTGAAATACAGCAAAATCAGCCCCATTGGTCTCAACTATACCCATGTTCTGCAATACCTCATGGCAGCATCCAAGTTAATCATGTGGGTCCTCAGAAGGTGTACCACTGAAGTGAACTAGAAAGTCTTAGTATACTTATCCAGTCTCAATAAGGCCTCAGAAGATATGGCGGGCCTATCACCGGCCTGTGTTGCAACAACTGGCTGAACTACCCCAACTGGCTGGACTGCTGGAGCCTGATACTGGGGAGCCATCTGCTCTGGAGCGGGAGTAGTGGGAGTCTGTGCTCCTCCCCCGCCCGTGAGACGGCTGGTGCCACTAAAAATGTACCATTCTGAGCTACGCCTACCATAAGAATCACCAAATGAACTAGAGCGTCCTGAAGCAAGGGAGTAGCTATGAATCCTTCCAGAACTTGAATTGGTCCAACCGAGCCTCGCCCGGTTCAAACCAGCCAACTGGCAAGCAACATCGCTTCCCATATAATGCTTCATATGGAGCCATCTGAATGCTCGACTGGTAACTGTTATTATAGGTAAACTCCGCAAGTGGCAAGAACTGATCCCAAGAACCTCCAAAGTCAGTAACGCAAACATGAAGCATATCTTCCATTATCTGAATAGTGCATTCTGACTATCCGTCTGTCTGTGGATGAAATCCTGTACTCAACTCAACCCGCGTGCTAACTCATGATGTACATCCCTCCAAAAGTGTTAGGTAAACTGTGTACCTCAATCAGAAATAATAGACACGGGCACACCGTGCAGGAGGACAATCTCACAAATGTAAATTTCAGCTAACCGCTCTGAAGAATAAGTATTTGCCACTAGAATGAAATGTGCTGACTTGGTCAACTTGTCTATAACAACCCGACCAGTTATTTTGAGCTCTAGCATGTCGTTCAGCAGTTTGAGGCCATAAGCAGCTTCACTTCAGGTATTGTGACTTGTACGCATGGTCAGGATTGAATTTCGGGAAGTTCAGCTTCACTTCATTTCGAAAGCTTTAATTTGGAAGAATTGACTAAGATTTTATTTTATAGTAAATAGCCCCGGAATCGGGTTTTGATGGTTCCAGCAGGTTTGTATGATTATTTTGGACTTGGGCGTATGTTAGGATCAGGTTTTGGATACCCCGGGAGCGTTTCAGCACCTATTATAGAAGTTAGCATTTTGGAAGTGCACTTCCAAAACCTATTGCAGAGGTTTATTTCATTAATTTGAGTTGAAGTGCACTTCAATGTTATCGATGTCCATTTGGGATTCCGAGTCTGGGAATAGCTCTGTATGGTGATTCCGGTATTGGGCGTGCGTCCGGAAGTGGATTTGGAGGTCCGTAGGCCGTTTTGGGGTCATTTGGCGAAAGTTGAAAATTTAAATAGTTTTGAGAAGATTGACGGGAAGTGGACTTTCTGATATCGGGGTCGGATTTCGATTCCGGAAGTTGGAGTAGGTCCGTAATATAGGCGGGATACTTACTGGGTGCGCATTGATTTACGTACTCATGCTACACTTGCTGCACATTTTTGTGCAGGGACACATATGCTTAGCGGCCTTGTGGGCGCAGAGGTGCGATTATGGTGGGGACTTAGGTGAGCTGCATTCTATACGACGTTTCGCAATCAACAGAGTCTCCTTCAGAGTACTTACATTTTTCTTGTCCAATTGTATTCCGGAGAGCTGTTGTATTTTATTTTACATTCTTAGTAAATGCTCATGTACTTGTGACACCAAGTTTTGGGATGATTATGGGTTGCACTGTATTGGAAATTCTTTTAAAGATATTATTATGTATTTTTTAAACTCTATCTTCTGCTATTTAATTGAGGGGAATAACTATGAATTCAAAATATCAAAATGAGAATTTACTAATTATTGGTGTTGGCTTGCCTGACACTAATGTCCGGCGCTATCACGACCTTTCAAGGATTTTGTATCATGACAACATGGTATCAGAGCACTAGGTTCACTTAGGTCTCACGAGTCATGAGCGAGTCTAGTAGAGTCTTGCGGATCGGTACAGAGATGTCTCTTCTTATCTTTGAGAGGCTACAAGACTGTTAGGAGCACTTCCCTTCTTGATTCCTCATCGTGCGATTTGATTCCTTTGAGGCTTATACCTTCATTTCTTTCCCATTCAATCTTATGCGACGTGAAACACTGGTTATAAATCGGGAATTAAGGAATTGTAATGGTACTACAGATATGTTACGGATGTTTCTCCCTGCATATTTGATTGGGATATTGTCGTCACCTTGTGGAAGGATATTCTGTCATTTAAGCTCAATAGCTATACTTCTGATAGCTTTGAGGCTATGCACAGGTTGTTATGATGCTCATGAATTGTTATCGCACAGTATTGATGTGATGGTAGGATGCTTGCCTATGTGTCGGGGCAGTGAATGACTTGAAAGGAGGTTTGCTTAGTGTATGATACAAAGATTTGGTATTTTACTTCCGACAGAGGAAAGGCAATCGAACTAAGAATATTCAGACTTGGGTTGATGGGGTAGCGGGACTCGATATTTTGGAGCATGGTGGAATCTTCGCCTGTGATATGGCGTTATCGTCCTTTATTGGTTATAATGTGCTAAGTCCGCCGGTGTTATGATTTCCTTGAATTTGCCTTGGGGCAGAGTATAATTAATGGTGCCGAGAAAGCGGTTGTCAGAGGTCGCAGCATGCATAGGTTGAGGATCGAATCGGCATTCCTGGTATTGATGGGTCGAGAAAGATGATTTTCGGAAAGGTTTAAAGTTGGTAGGGACCTATTGGTTTAAGTGCTACAGAGATAGATTTTTGTTTAAGGCAACAACTGGGCAGCAAAGGATGAGGAAGGACATGTGGGAAGTGCCTTGTGATGGATAAACTTATAGAAGGCCAAGTGTGAGAAACAGGAGTCGGGTAGTTACTTAAAGGAGTGAGTTTGACCAAAGTGGGAGAGTGGCAAGGTAGCATATGGGTTCGGTGGTAGGATGACTACACTCATTGAGAAAAGTTTAGAGTGATTTGGGATTCATGGTGGACAGTTACTAGGTCTACAGGCTTAATTTGGAATATTGGCTGCTATATTGAGGAAGATTGGGTGTGACAGAAAGGAGTTGATTGATATGAAGAAGGATACAACATGACCTTGGATTGGAACGTATTGTCGCACCTTGTCCATGAGGAGTGAACGGATTTGATAGTCGGTGAATGAGCACGGGCTCGGGATGGGTTGCTGATTTCATAGTAATTGTACCTAGTGCAGCGTTGTTGGATGATGTCGGCATGAAGTTTCCACAGGTGGTTCATCTCCTTTGAGTGGGATAGCGGTTGCGTGGTGTTGATGAAGCTCCCACGGAGAATTTCTACTGACTATCCAGGAAGAGGTTGAATATGTGCATGTGGCTAGTGATTCATAGTATTCATGAAGTGTTTAACAGAAAGGATTTCGAGGAATTTGGCGGGTTGATTGTGCTACATCATGTCGGTGAAGGAAGAATCTTGGTGGGTTCTAGGTTTATGAAATAGTAGCTTCAAGCTAAGTGGGAGAGTCCCACCGCCTACAGTTGGATTGCATGGTTGTCTATTTGTATGATTACTGGGTATCGGCATATTGATGGGTTGTTACGACTAAGGAAGTAGAACATCAGTGGTAATTTGAGCAAGTGATTTGAGGAATGTGTGCTATAGTTGGCCTTATCGATTCATGTTCAGGCTTTGGGAAGACTCATGATTTATGCTTCGTGTAGAGGTGAATTACAAGGAAGATGATTCGACCAGGTGCTTCTTTGAGAGGGCATTCATGTGCTAGCGGAGCCTTGGAGTTGATTATATTCGGGACCAATTCAGAGTGGTATTCTCAATAACGGTCCTAGTGGATTCAAAAGTTAAACTGTTGGTGTCTAAGGATTTCGAGTCCATAGTATGGCTGAATATCGAGGTTTTGCAGCGGATTTTGATAAATTAGCCTGGACTGTTCCATTTTATCCTTGGTCTACAGGGTATCATGAGAGGAAGGGGTGCATGTAACTTTGGATTTATAGAAGAGTCATCAAAATGGGTATATCAGTTGAAGAGCGATTATGCACACAAAGAGGGTATGAAATGGTTCGTGGGTTTTGGGGACAATGTGGTCTCATGAAATGGGGTCACTCGGGATGAGTGCGGATTGAGTTCGTTATATGGATAAAGGAGTTGTTGTTATTTCTAAGGAAGATCAAGAGTAAATTAGGATAAGTCAGGTTTGGTTAGCAATGGTTGAATTGGCATGATGATGGAAATGATCAGCTCCTTCAGCGTGCTAAATTGTGCATGTGATTTGTGGAGGTACGTGCGAGGTTTGACGGTCGCCGTAGTTTATTTTATTTGGGGGCATTCGAGCATTATGGCATGTTATGTGTAGACGAATCTCGGAAGGATTATGGTGGTTTAAACCACTACTCAAGGTTTGTATTTTCTGTGGTCATGGGAATTTGGCTCCGTGTTGCAATGGTTCTCTTGAAATGAGCTGAGTAAAATGTTTCTATATGATGAAGTGTTTACCCTATTAGTGGTTCAGGAGTTATGACAAAATTTTTATGCTCTTGTGCATTGGCATGATTAAGTGCAATGATTAGCATAGGATTTGGAAGTTGAGGATCAAGGTTACCGTTCGGTGTTGACAAGAATGTCACGAGCTCAGATGAGCGAGAAAGGACTCAGATGGTTAGAGTCAGCTGACATTATTTTTGGCGTCACCTAAGATCGGTGCCTGGTGTGAAGAGGCTTTGCATACTAAATGTAGATTCTTGAATTGCTTTACAGCGTTGGTGTGGCCGATAGTATAAATGTACAGACTTGTTACCTGGTGCAGAAGGTCATGAGAGTATATCCCAAGGGAAGATTGTATAAGTGTGACGTGTAGTCACTTGATTGATTGAGGAATGAAAACCAAGTATGAAGATTATGGTAATATCGCTGATTTGGAAATTCATGTCTGGAGGACGCTCGATTCGTCTGGTGGTGGACTATGGAAGCTTGTTCCAGTTATGATGGTTGTTCTTATGTATTATGGGAAAAATGAGTTATTATGGACCCTTGAAAGGTTATTAGCCTGGTACGGTGCGATCAGAATCGGCTTGAGGTCAATGAAAGGATTTAAATATGAATATGGGCTCTGTATCAGGCTGGATGTGTTCATTTCAGCATAGTGCTCCTTGTGGAGGAGTATTCGGACATTGGATGTCATTTCGTCGTTGGCTATTTCATGTAAAACTATATTGTGCTGTGTGAGTTGTGAAACGGCTTGATAAATTCACATGTGTTGAGGTTCCGCGTAGCGATGATGTTATGTGAGCAAGATGGCTCTCGAGATTCAGATCATATATCGCACCTTAGTTGTGCTTGACCTTTGTAGCGTATGGCACTATCTTTCTCCCCAGGGATGGCATTATGCATTTAGCATGCTTGTGGCCGATATTCGGGTAATTTGGTATTGATGAGCATTCTAGCTCGGTAAGTATCTCCTTATATAGATTTAACGTGTGGATCGGGTAGCACGCCGCCACAGGCATGTTGTTTGGATCGTGTTGCGCGCCGTAACAGTGTGATGTTGAGTGCAGTCCCCTATGTCTATTTTCGTGTGTTTTGTTTTCCATTTTCTGAGGAAGGTTCTTAACACCTTTTCAGTTGTCTAATAAGTTACGCAGGTTGAGTAATCCTTTCTAGAGTTCATTTTTCTTAGGTATCACGTTTGGGTTTGTAGCTTATTGGCACATTGTGGCATCATATGCAACTTTTGGCAGTGCCTGAGGTGGCTTATTGCCTAGGCAGCTTATACTGGGTGAGACGAGATTTTTGGATCTGGGATCAGTGGGATCGAATTATATGAATCATATTAAAGAGCAAACACCATTATTCGGTTCATAATGGGGTGATGATTCTAGTCAAGAGGAGAGATTCAATGATTTGTTGACTCTTCAGTCTGTTATGAATATTTACATGTCTCTTCCGTCGTGGCGGTATTGCAAGAGTTGGAACCAGACTTATATATGTCATGAGGTGCATGGTGAACATCAGATTCGGGAATTTCGGCTATTGTTATCATAAGATGTTATTATGGTCATGTGAATTATATGGTGCATGGTGTGAATTCAGCAAAGGTATGCAGTCATGTTTTTGTACATCGTGTGGTGATTGATTCGGTGATCGTATGTTGGAAACAGGCCTAGCAGAAGATTTCGGATGTTGGAATTTGACTCTAAGGCTAGTTTCACTAAACACAAGGGGAATCTTCATATTTGCTCGAGTCAGTGTGCTCAATCGAGTTGTGGTAGCACGGGTAGGTACACGAGGTGTTAAGCAGTGATTTCAGACAACTTCACAGTAGTTCTTAGCACGTTCAAGGAAGAACGTATGTTTAAGCGGGAGAGAATGTAACGACCCGACCGGTCGTTTTGAGCTCTAGCACGTTGTTCTATGGTTTGAGGCCATGAGCAACTTCACATCAGGTATTGTGACTTGTACGCGTGGTCTGGATTGAATTTCGGGAAGTTCAGAGTTGAATTGGAAAGAAAATTCTCATTTCGAAAGCTTTAAGTTGGAAGAATTGACTAAGATTGGATTTTTGAGTAAACGTCAACGGAATCAGGTTTTGAAGGTTCCAGCAGGTTCGTATGATGATTTCGGACTTGGGCGTATGTTCGGATCAGATTTTGAATACCCCGGGAGCGTTTCGGCTCCTATTGCGGAAGTTAGCATTTTGGAAGAATTTCTTTAATTTGAGTTGAAGTGCACTTCAATATTATCGATGTCCGTTTAAGATTTCGAGTCTAGGAATAGCTCTGTATGGTCATTCCGCTATTGGGAGCGCGTCCGAAAGTGGATTTGGAGGTCCGTAGGTCATTTTGGGGTCATTTGGCGAAAGTTGGAAATTTGGATAGTTTTGAGAAGTTTGGTCGGAAGTGGACTTTTTGATATCGGGGTCGGATTTTGATTCCGGAAGTTGGAGTAGGTTCGTAATATCAAAGATGACTTTTGTGCAACATTTGAGTTCAATAAAACATGGTTTGATGTGTTTCGGCATCGAATGTAGAAGTTTGAAATTCTAAAGTTCATTAGGCTTGGAATGGGGTGCGATTCATGAATTTGACGTTGCTAGATGTTATTTGAAGGCTCGACTAAGTTCGTAAGGTGTTTTGGGATGTGTTGGTATAATTGGTTAAGGTTCCGAGGGCCCCGGGTGGATTCCGGGTTAATAACGGATCGAATTTGGAATTTGAAGAAAAGTTGAGGCAGCCAATATCTGGTGTGATCGCACCTATGGAAAAAGGGGCGCGGGTGCGAAGCCGCAGGAGCAAAAAATCCATCGCAGGTGCGAAGCCGCAGGCGCGAAGAATTTTTCCACAGGTGCGAAGCCGCGGGCGCGAAGGATTTATCGCAGGCGCGAAGAATTTTGCTGTTGGTGCGAAGCCGCATGTGCGAGAAATTCATCGCAGGCGCGAAGGATTTTGCCGCGGCCACGATGATCGCTGGGTAGTGAGTGTTTAAAGTGGGGATTTGAGCATTTTTGCTCATTTCTTCATTCTTGGACGATCTTTGGAGCTTCTTGAGAGGATCATTCACCTAGCAATATGAAGATAAGTTATTTCCCACCTATTGCAAGTTAAATACATGGTTTATATATGGATTTAGACATGGAAATTAGTAGAAATTGTGGGGTTTCGATAGAAAACCTAAAATTTGGTATTTTTGGATTTTTACAACGAATTTGAGCATGGGATTGGACATAAGTCATATATTTTAGTTCATTAGGTTATGGGTAATGATTATCTTCAAAAAATTTCGAAATCTGTGCACGTGGGCCCGAGAGTGAGTTTTATCGACATTTAGAACGGAATTGGAATTTGTTATTAATTGGATTATAAGGAGTATTATATTATATATTCATGTATTTGCACATTTATTTGCTAGTTTTGGAGAATTGAGCATCGGTTCGAGTTATTGGGAAGGCTTGGGAGCCAGTTATGGAACTTCGCAACGAGGTAAGTCTCCTTTCTAACCTTGTAAGAGGGAATTAACCCCATAGGTGAGCTAAATTATTGTGTGCTTCTATTTGTGAGGGCTACGTACGTACGAGGTGACGAGAGTCCTGTAGCTACTAGCTATGCCTACGTCCGGGTAGTTGTAGGCTCACATCATGCCTTGTTGATATTGTTATTGATTTATGCTCATTGTTTGCCTTGAGAGGTAGCGAGATTGAGTCTGCTTATTAAATGTTTTTGAAAGGAGTTGAAATTGAAGAACTTATGTTTTAAAAGGTTTCATTTGAACTTCGAAATTTCGAAAAGAATTGAGGAATATCATAAAAGTTGAAGAAATCTATGTGTAACCGCGTCACATGTATGTTTCGCGAGCGGGGTAATTTCCTTCAAATGTTTCAAGTTGAATTGTCATTATTTTAAAAAGAATCAAGAAAGAGATATGATTTAAATGTTAAACTTATATTTTGCCGCGTCGTAGGTATGATTCGCGAGTGGGGACCGCATCACATGTATGATTCGCGAGCGAGGAAATTTATAGATGCATCTATTATTCACTTCATTCGACCCTCTGGCAGTGCCCAGTTTAAATATTATGTTAGATCGGGTCATACGATCTCGTCATGATTTGCGCATGACTTAATTGATTGTTTTTGAATTATTGATAATTTATATGGCCTCATTGGCCGGAGATTTAAATTGTTGAAAGATGAGAATAAATTGGGAAACCCCCTATTAACAAGAGAATTATTTATCTACTTCATGTTATTGAGTTTACAGTTGCCTTATAAAATCCATAATTTATCATATCATTGGTATATTGATTATAGCCCATAGTAAGTGTCCGAGTCGACCCCTCGTCACTACTTCTTCGAGGTTAGGCGGGATACTTACTGGGTACGCGTTGATTTACGTACTTATGCTACACTTGCTGCACATTTTTGTGCAGGTACACATATGTTTATCGGCCTTGTGGGCGCAGAGGCGTGATTATGGTGGGGACTTAGGTGAGCTGCATTCTATACGATGTTCCACAGCCAACAGAGTCTCTTTCAGAGTACTTACATTTTTCCTGTCCAATTGTATTCCGGACAACAGTTGTATTTTATTTTACATTCTTAGTAAATGCTCATGCACTTGTGACACCGGGTTTTGGGATGATTATGGGTTGCACTGTATTGAAAATTCTTTTAAAGATATTATTACATATTTTTTAAACTCTATCTTTTGCTATTTAATTGAGGGGAATAACTATGAATTGGTGTTGGCTTGCCTGACAGTAGTGTCCGGCGCCATCACGACCTTTCAAGAATTTTGGATCATGACACTGTCCACAATGACCCATACTGCGTCGAACTTTCTCCGAGTCCGTGGAAGCCCAACAACAAAATCCATAGTGATACGGTCCCACTTCCACTCAGGAATTTCCAACTTCTGAAGTAAACCACCAGGTCTTTGATGCTCGTACTTGACTTGCTGGAAATCAAAACACCGAGCTACATACGCAACTATATCCTTTTTCATTCTCCTCCACCAATAATGTTTCCACAAATGTTGATACATTTTGGCGGCACCTGGATGAATAGAATACTGGGAAGTGTAGGCCTCCTCCAGAATTAGTTCACGAAGCCCATTCGCATTAGGCACATAAATATGACCCTGCATCCGCAGAACTCCATCTTTCCCCAAAACGACCTATTTGGCACCACCGTGTCGTACCGTGCCCTTAGGTACAAGTAAATGAGGATCATCATACTGCCGCTCTCTGATGCGCTCATATAAAAAAGACCGAGCGACTGTGCAAGCTAGAACCCGACTGGGCTCTGAGACATCAAACCTCATGAACTGATTAGCCAAAGTATGAACATATGCACCTAATGGTTTCTCACCAACCGGAATATATGCAAGACTGCCCATACTCACAGCCTTTCTGCTCAAAGCATCGGCTACCACATTGGCCTTTCTGGGGTGATACAAAATAGTGATATCATAGTCTTTCAACAACTCCAACCATCTTCTCTTCCTCAAACTGAGAACTTTTTTCCTGAACTGATACTATAGGCTACGATTATCAGTGAATACCTCACACAAGACACCGTAAATGTAATGCCTCCAAATCTTCAGTGCATGGACAATGGCTGCCAATTTTAAGTCATGAACAAGATAATTCTTCTCATGTACTTTCAACAGTCACGACACATATGCAATAACCCTGCCATCTTGCATCAATACTGCACCAAGCCCAATGTGAGATGCATCACAATACACCGTATACGATCCTGGACCTGTGGGTAATACCAACACTGGTGCTATAGTCAAAGCGGTCTTGAGATTCTGAAAGCTCAACTCACATTCGTCTGGCCATCTGCATGGGGCACCCTTCTAGGTCAATCTGGTCAATGGGCTTGCTATAGATGAAAACCCTTCCACGAACCGGCAATAATAACCTGCCAAACCTAGAAAACTTCGTATCTCTGTAGCTGAAGTAGGTCTAGGCCAATTCTGAACTGCCTCAATCTTCTTAGGATCCACTTTTATGCCTTCTGCCGATACAACATGCCCCAAAAAGGCAACTGAGCTAACCAAAATTCACATTTTGAAAATTTCGCATATAACTGATTTTTCTTCAAAGTTTGAAGCACAATCCGGAGATGTTGCTCATGCTCCTCTCGACTGATGGAATAAATCAAGATGTCATCAATGAATACAATCACAAATGAATCCAGATAGGGCTAGAACACCCGATTCATCAAATCCATAAATGTTGCAGGGGCATTTGTCAGCCCAAATGACATCACTAGGGATTCGTAATGCCCATACCGAGTCCGAAAAGCTGTCTTAGGGACATCAGATGCCCTAATCTTCAACTGATGGTAACCAGACCTCAAATCGATCTTCAAAAATACCTTGGCACCCTGAAGCTGATTGAATAAGTCATCAATTCTTGGCAACATATATTTATTTTTGATAGTGGCCTTATTCGATTGTCGATAATCTATACACATCCGCATAGAGCCATCTTTCTTCTTTAGAAATAGTACTGGTGCACCCCAGGGCTAGACACTGGGTCTAATGAATCCCTGATCAAGCAAGTCTTGTAATTGCTCCTTCAATTCTTTCAATTCTGACGGGGCCATATGGCATGGTGGAATAGAAATGGACTGAGTGCCCAGAGCCAAATCAATACAGAAGTCTATATCTCTGTCGGGTGGCATCCCCGACAAATCTGCAGGAAAGACTTCTGGAAACTCACGGACATCTGGAACTGAGTCCATAGAAGGAACATACGTACTAGGAACGCGAATATAAGACAAATAGGCTAAACACCCCTTCTCAACCATAGGCTGAGACTTCATATAAGAAATAACCCTACTAGTAGAATGGCCAAGAGTCCCTTTACACTCTATTCGAGGTAACCCCGACATGGCTAGGGTCACCGTTTTGGCATGACAATCCAATATAGCATGATAAGGTGAGATCCATTCCATACCTACGATAAAATCAAAATCTACCATGTCAAGAACTACAAGATCCACGCTAGTCTCAAGACTCTCAATTGTAACCACATACGGATGATAAAGATGATCTACAATGATAGAATCCCCTACCAGTGTGGACACACAAACAGGATCACTCAAAGAATAACTCGCTACAACCAAATATGAAGCAAAGTAGGAGGACACATAGGAATACGTAGATCCTGGATCAAATAAAACTGAAGCATCTCAATGGCAAACTGAAACAATACCTGTGATCACGGCATCGTATTACTTGGCCTCAAGCCTGGCTGGAAAAGCATAAAATCAGGACTGGGCCCCACCACTATGAATTGCGTCTCTGGGACGGCCTCTAACTGGCTGGCCTCTAGCTCTAACGGCCTGACCTACACCTCTAATGGACTGACTTCCACCTCTAGCTGCCTGATCCCTACCTCTAGCTGGCTGAGCAGGCGATGAAGCAACCGGTGCCGGTATGATGGCACGAGAATCCTGCCGATATCTGTCACTCGACGACCTAAGGCAATACCTCCTAATGTGACCAATATTCCTACACTCATATCACCCATCCTGCTGACATGGGTGCTGAAGCTGAAATTGACCTGAACGGGTTGGATAACCGCAGTAGTAACTCTGGAGTGGTGGTGCACTGATAGGAGCTGAATGTGCACTAAAAGCTGGCTGCCCAGAGTAATGCATAATAGGACCGTGATTTCTTGAAGCACCGTGAGATGCCTGAAGTGCTGAATAATGGCCTGGGAGGATGACCACTACCAAAATTACCTTTGCTTCCAAACGAGGCACCACTGAACCCACCGAACTGATGAGGCCTCTTATTAGACCCATGCCCTCTCTCCTATGCAAGAATCATATCGATCCTCCTCGCAACATTAGCAACCGCCTGAAAGGAAATCTCACTTCCGGTCTCCTTGCTAATTTGAAGCCTGATAGGGTGAGTAAGTCCCTTTATAAACCTCCTCACTTTCTCTCCCTCAGTAGGAAGTAAATGGAGAGCATAACGGGATAAATCCATAAAACGAGTCTCGTACTGAGTAACAGTCATACTGCCCTGTTGTAGACGCTCAAATTGCCTGCGGAAATCCTCTATCAATGTGATAGGTAGGAACTTCTTTAGAAATAGCCGTGAGAACTTCTCCCAGGTCAATGCATGCAATCCAACTGGTCTGGTCAACGTATAATATCTCCACCACCTCTTAGAGAAACCCGTCATCTGAAATACAGCAAAATCGACCCCATTTGTCTCAACTATACCCATGTTCCGCAATACCTCATGGCAGTGGTGAAGATAATCATGTGGGTCCTCAGAAGGTGTACCACTAAAGTGAACTGGAAAGAACTTAGTAAACTTATCTAGTCTCAATAAGGCCTCAGAAGACATTGCGGGCCTATCACCGGCCTGTGCCGCAATAACTGGCGGAACTACCCCAACTGGCGGTGCTACTGGAGCCTGATATTGGGGAGCCATCTGCTCCAGAGTGGGAGTAGTGGGAGTCTGTGCTCCTCCCCCAGCCTGTGAGACGGCTGGTGCTACTATAAATGTACCATTCTGAGCCACGCCAACCATAAGACTCACCAAACGAACTAGAGTGTCCTGAAGCACTGGAGTAGCTATGAATCCTTCCGGAACTTGAACTTGTCCAACCAGTACAGTCTAAACTGGAACCTCCTCCTTAAGATCCACCTGAGGTTCTACAACAAGTGCTGCTGCTCGAGCTCTATACTGAGCTCTACCTCTACCTCTACCTCAACCTCTACCCCTGGTCATAGTTGCCACTGGGGGCTCCGGTCCCTGTCCGTCAGTAGATGTATTACATGTTCTCACTGTCTGCAAGAAAATAAGAATAGAATGGTTCAATCATCGATGATAGAATAAAATCACATGCCAGAATAAGGAAGGAAGAAGTGATATTGTTCCTAAACTTTATAGCCTCTGAAAGATAAGTATAGACGTCTCCGTACCGATCCTTCAGACTCTGCTAAGCTTGCTCGTGACTCGTGAGACCTATATTTCAAACAGATGATGTATTTTTATTTCATACCAGCTTTGTAAATTCTAATCTTAGAAGCTCATGATAGTTGTTAATTGGCTTACCTGACGGGTTGGGTTAGGTGCCATCACGACTAGGTAAATTTTGGGTCGTGACAAGTTGGTATCAGTGCTCTAGGTTCATAGGTTCTACAAATCATGAGCAAGTGTCTAGTAGAGTCTTGCGGATTGGTATGATAATGTCCATACTTAGCTTCGAGAGGCTACAGGGCATTTAGGATATGTATTACACATCTTTCTTTCCTTTTCGTGCGAAATTGATACAGTTTGAAACATAACTCTTTGAATTCCTTCCACGCATTCGTATGCGCATATGAGTGCTCCGTATCAGTTGTGCATCGCCAGCTTGTGATTTTATAAAATGAGGTTCAAGATGTGTATTCTGTGTTTTGGTGATGGGCCAGTCTGCAGGACTTGAAGCCATGGTTAGACCGCAGTTTAAGCTCGGTAGCTTCAGTTATAACTTGTACGTTTGGACTCATATGTCTGGTAATGACCCTACGACTGAAATTTGTGGCTCGATGAGTGGTGGAATGGCCTTTGATGAGTACAATGTAACTGCGGGATGCGTTAAGACGATTTGAATGTGACGAGAAGTGTTTCCGTGAAATGTAAAGGAAAGGCCATTGGGTTATTGATTTTCATTTTGATGTGACGTACAGTATCGAGTATGAATGTTTTGAAGGATATTTCACATTGTTAAATTTTGGGACAAATTAAATTCTCATGTCTGGTTAATGAGTTTGGAATCAGATAGACTAAGTGATTGCATAGTAATTGTGACTGCGAAAAGATATAACAAGATGCCAATTTGAGGCTAAGGAGGTGGGTTATCTCCTAGAGAGTAATCTACGTAGGTTTGTTCTTTGTAATGTGAGTGGAGGGTTTCTTTTCTTCCAGTGGGGCATAGGTGTTGAGATTTGAATTTGAATCTTGTTGAGAAAGTGACTTGAGTGTTAAGAAAATGAATGCGAGTTTTGCGGATGATTGAGGTATTCCTATGGTTGGCGTTGCATGAACTTGAGAAGAATTTTCATTGAAATGACTACGGTATTATGGCAGTAATAGAGTATGGGTATTGTTAGTTATCGAGTGTTTTAATCTATTGCTTTGAGCCAAGCAAGGGAACCTTCTATTTACAATTCAACTCATGGTTATATGTTTAATTTTAGTTTTGGTCTGAGGCATACTTGTGGATTTGTTTTGACTTGCAGAGGTTGAGATCGAGGATGACCCAAGTACTGAAATTTCTGGATACGGGTTATATTGCACTTATGAATATATGAAAAGCATGGAATGAGTGAGTTGTTATTTGTGAAGGATGTAGTGCGCAATGAGTATGAATTCGATTGGTAGTGTTAAGGCAGGGGGTACTTCTTTGGGTGTTGTTGTGCTAATGGGGAATGTGTCTTTTGGCCTGTTTGGATGGTGCAATTGATATATGAGCAGAGTGGATGACTCTCGAGAAAGTTCTAATGGATTCAAGATTAATATGTAGCAATTGAGAATTTTTGGCGGATTTGTTTATGGCTAAAATTTGAGATTTAAGTTGGATGGTGTCGGGACTATGGATTATGTATGACTATGGATTCTACATTTTAATATAGTAAAGGAATGAGAAACAATTTTAAATTCACATAAGGTCCTTCAGAGTGAGTGTCTTGGTTGTTGTACTTTGTGGTGCTTAAGAAGAATACAATAGCTTATGGGCCTTATGACAGTGTAGTTATATGTTAGGATGTCTTGTAGTGAGCTTTGGGTAAGAATTGTGGAGTTATGACAAGGAGAAATGTCAACTTGAGGGTAATTCAGAATAAACTCGGAGAAAATAGGTCGACTAGGTAGTAGGCTGAACCAGTTTGGTAATGGTATGATCAGATCTTTAGGCACCTATGATGTGGTGATGCTTTACGGATGTTTTGGTGGCAATATTCTTGGATTTGGTGACCTGCGTGGATTGGTCGGGTCAAAAGACTTTAGTTTTGATAGCTTGATTAGGCGCAAATGAATTTCAAAGAGTTCTTGATGGTTTCTACCATGGTTTGAACCGGATATTTTCTACTGGTGTGGGAAACGTGTTGTGTATTGTGATTTCCTCCCGGAAGGAAGTAAGACGAAGGTTTCTAACTTATCGGGTATATAATTTGGTGGTTACCCAGGGTTGATAATGAGAATTCTTGTTTTCTTCATATCATGGCATGATAGATGTTATGTGTTGTGTAGGGTTAAGATTTACATGTACAAGGTGACAGTTCAGTCTTGAAGAGAAGTTCACGAATTTTGGACAGCATGGTCAGTTCAAGATATTTAGATGAATGTTATAACTGCTCGGTAATTCCAGCGAAGGGTGCGCATTTCAGAAGGCGCGTTGTGTTTTGACTTACAGATGTTCATCGGTATTGTGGTACTCACTTGGTTGATAGACTGTTGATATTCAAATTATTGTTATATGGTACGGAAGAATTTTAAAGTATTCCTAGTGGGAAGACTGTGCATGAAAGATGTGTTAGTCATTCGAGTGCTGGAGTTGGGACCAGTTACGGTGATTCATATGTTCTATGAAATTGGAGACTGGGAGTTCTCAAAAGCATATTGTTTTGGGGTTGCGACCTATTTAAGGTGACTATTTTATTTAAAACTTAGTGGAGGCACTAGTTGCGTTAATTATTGATGATATCTACGCGCTATAAGTGTGCATGTATGTGAGGTTTGAGCCCATGTGCGGGCACCGGGGCAAGTATTCATACTCGAAAGAATGCTTAGGTTATGATATGCCTAGAGTTGACTATTCAGCATAGAGTTATAACGTTTCTTTTATCCGTACCTTTGTTGAGAACTATTTGGGCTACGCTTGAGGTTACAAAGAGGCTAATTTAGTAAATAAATGGGGTACTTGTTTCATCATCATATACATGTGTACTTGTTTAATTGCTCATGTATGATATGCTGGGACTGGAAGCCTGTGACCATGCCAGGCAATTTATATTATTGGCACGTGAGTTGTCTGTGCTGTATTTGGGAATTCTATTTCGATGATAATTTATCTGATTCATTAATTTCCTTCGTCTACAGTTGTGCACATGCGCCTACGGTTATCCTCTTCACGAAATTTGAGGAGTTTGTTGTAACATTGCGGTTGTGGTGGTGCTTGTTGAACTTTCAATATGGTTCTCTTCCTTGAGACATCTCCCATATTTGGGTACACATATTTCACATTTGTGGCTTGAGTTATATTGATGTGGCGTGTCTGTGGGATAGTTGTGTTTAATAATATAAGGTCATTGGACCTAGAATGGGTACTATTAGGCTTGATTATGGTATATTCGGGAGGATAATATTGAAGGTCGGCTTAGGAGATGATTATGGTTCTGGTTGGGGCGAGAGAGCTCCATGGATAGTTGATCCGATGAGTGGTTATGAGTTTTTGATTGTTTCTTTCATCATTGGCAGTGTACAGAGGTTTTGGAATGAGGTTCTGTTGAATGCGGGGTTTTATACTAGTACTTGGTTGGTTTTGAGTAGTTACTGTGATCAGAAATGGTGCTACGAGTATACGAGTTGTGTACTATGTTATGTGATTATATCTGGGATTATGGTTATGGTTGGATACAGCTTGTTCAGGCTTATATAGTGTGTAGATGTGAGATTCGGGTCTTGAAAAGAATTATGGATGTTAGAAATTTGGCTCCAAGGTTGTTGGCTAAGGTTAAATTAATGATTTTCAGTTATGTTGTGTGGTTAGGCCTATATAGAATAGGGTGGCGTGAGATCACCCCAGGGTATGTGCGTGGTAAGGTATGTGAGATTTGAAGGTTAAGAACAACTCTTGGCACGTTCGAGGACAAACGTATGTTAAAATGGGGGAGAATGTAACGACCCGATCGGTCGTTTTGAGTATTACATCCTCGTTCCCCCATTTACTGCTCAATTTATGCTTTACAGTTGTTTTATGACTTATCGGGTTAGTTGATTCAGGTCCGGAAGGAATTCGGAGTGAAATGAGACACTTAGTTTCATAATTAAAATTTTAAGTTAGAAAAGTTGACCGGATGTGGACTTATGTGTAAACGACCTCGGATTTGAATTTTGATGATTCCAATAGCTCTGTATGGTGATTATGGACTTAGGAGCGTTTCTAAAAAATTATTTGGAGGTCCGTAGTGGAATTAGGCTTGAAATGGCGAAAGTTGAGTTTTTGGGAAGTTTGACCGGTGGATGACTTTTTGATATTGGGGTCAGAATCCGATTCTGGATATTGGCATAGATCCGTTATGTCATTTACGAATTGTGTGCAAAATTTGAGGTCAATCGGACTTAATTCAATAGGTTTCGGCATCAAATGTAGAAGTTAGAATTTCTTAGTTTCATTAAGCTTGAATTGGGGCATGATTCATGGTTTTAGCGTTGTTTGATGTGATTTGAGGCTTCAGCTAAATTCGTATGATGTTTTAGGACTTGTTGGTATATTTGGTTGAGGTCCCGAGGGGCTCAGGTGAGTTTCGGGGTGGTTTCGGACCATTTTTAGGACATTTTTAATTGATGGTTTTTGTCTACAGAGGTGTGCACCACGATCGCGAACATTTGGTATCATTCGCGAAAAGCAAACAACAGTTTGGGGCCTTGTGAATTGCGATCGCGGAAGCTCTTTCGCGATCACGTAGAACAAAATCTATGTTGCACTGACCCGACTTTTTAATCTTATATCTCGCAATCTATAAGGAATTTTAGATGATCCAAAAATGAAAGTTGTAGCCCTTGATGTCTAGTTTTGAGAAAGTCAAACCATTTGTCATTTGAAGTTTTGTACTAAAGGTTATGACCATTATACTAGAGGCTATCTGGAAGAGTTGGGGAGTTTGTTCTTCGCAATCGCGAGTGGTTTTCCGCGATCGCGAAGGGCAAATTTTCGGTTGGAAATTTTTGTGTTTCGCGATCGCGAAGAGTAAATGCCTGGACATAAGCTATATTTTGAGGTTTCGGCCATTTTAACACATTTGGAGCTATGGAGCTCGTATTGAAGTGAGTTTTGAGGCGATTTTCACCATATGGATTGGGATAAGTGATTCTAACTCAATTTTGGTTAAATTACACGAATATATTGTTGTTTTTATCAACAAATTAGTGTTTTGGGTTGAAACTACTAGAAAACTTCATAGACTTTAATTGAAGATTTGAAGGCCGAGTTGTGGTCGAATTTGAGTAATTTTGGTATGGCTGGACTCGTGGTTGAATGGGCTAGGTGATGGGCGTATGGGCGTGCACCGTAGGAATTGTGACTTGGTCAAATCCCATGGAACTGTGAAGTTGAATACCATGTTGATATCTGAACACTCTCCACGTGTTAGAGAAAATTTAGCAGAGACTCATATTAAAAATCATGCTTGGACATATGTTATTATTATTGGTACCCATTGGGGTCATTTCTGTGGTTGAATTATATGTTCAAATAGTAAATTTCTCACTCAGTCATGTTCATGCATTTATCATATCTCTGTCTCTGTTGTTATTCATTGATACGTCATATAATCATTTTTGGGCTGATTTTCATGACACTATGAGCCCGAGAGACCGGAGAGATTGATGACTGAGTGAGGCCGAGGGCCTGATTGTGAGGATAATTATGGGATCGGGCTGCACACCGCAACATGCTAGATTGGCTTACTATAGCACATGAGTTGTCCATGCAGATACATCTATTGATACTATAGCACGTGAGTTGTCCGTGTAGCACGTGAGTTGTCCGTGCAGATTATAGCGCTTGGGCTAAATGAGCCCCTCCAGAGTCTGTACACACCCCCAGTGAGCGCAGGTACCTACTGAGTGCGAGTGCCGAGTACGAGTGCCGAGTGTCGAGCGATTGGGAGGACTGAGTGACTGTGAAGACTGAGTGACTGTGAGGACTGAGTGACTAGGAGGACTGAGTGACTGGGAGGACTGAGTGAAATGATACTCTGAGAGTATGCATATGATTTTATCACTGAGTTGCATCGCATTTACATGCACATTTGATATACAGGCATAGAGATGCATTTTTCTCATGCTGTACGGTATCACGTCATTCATTACTTCTCACACATATTGGCATACGGGCGTAGTGATGCATTTTCCACTGGCTATCTGGAGAGAAAATGAAACATCTTACTTATTGGTGAAAGAAATTTTGGGAAAAATCACAGTTTTTAGACTTACTCATATTTTGGTGTTTTCAGTGAAAAGAATTGAGTTTTACTATTATACTTAAAAAGAAAATGTTTATTTTTCCGAAACTGTGAACGAACTGAGCATTTTATTATTGAGTTATTCTTTGTGTTGCCTCAATTTTATTGTTATGAGATTTTTCTGGATATTGGTGTGGACCCGACCTTTGTGTTAGCTCGTCACTACTTTCAACCTAAGGTTAGGTTTGTTACTTATTGAGTGCATGGGGTCGGTTGTACTCATACTATACTTCTGCACCTTGCGTGCAGATTTTTGTTTTTGATGTTGATGTTGATGTACATGGCGGGGGCTGGATCTGAAGATGTACCTGCGTTCCAGTCATTGCTGCCTCTTATTCATGGTAGCTTTAGAATTTTAATCTGTTTATGTATATTTCAAACAGATGATGTATTTTTATTTCATACCAGCTTTGTAAATTCTAATCTTAGAAGCTTATGATTTGTACTACCAGTCCTTGGGGAGTGTATTAGAGTCAGTTATATATTAATGAAATTGGATAGTTGTTAATTGGCTTACCTGACGGGTTGGGTTAGGTGCCATCGCGACTAGGTAAATTTTGGGTCGTGACATATTATCCCTCACTTAAACATACGTTCGTCCTCGAACGTGCCAAGAACTGCTCCGGAGTTGCCCCAAAATCATTGTTCAACACCTTGTGCACCTACTCGTGCCACCACAACCCAGTTGAGCATATTAGCTCGAGCCAGACTGAAGATTCTCCCTTTTATTTAGTCAATAAGCCTTGGAACCAAATTCCAACCCTGAAATTCTCTACAAGCCCTGATTCTAACATACGAACACCGCATCAATCACCACATAAGTCGATTGCCCATAATAACATCCTCCGACCACAATAGCTGGAATTTTATGAATTTGATGCCTGCAATACACCTCATGACGTATATAAGTCCTGTTCCAACTCTCGAAATACTGCCACGGTGGTAGAGATGTGTAGAAACTAATAACTACCCGCTGAATCAACAAATAATGGAGTCTCTCCTCCTAACAAGGACCATTACCTTATTCTGAACTGAATGACGATATTTTCTCTTTAATATATCCTGCATAACTCTGATCGCACTGATCCCAGGTCCAATAACCTTGTCTCACCCAGTACAAGCTGCTCAGGCAATAAGGCATCTCAGACACTGCCAAAAATCTCATATGACACCCACAATGCGCCAACAAGGTACAAACTCGAATGTGATACATAAGGAAAAATGAACTCTGGAAGTGAACGACCCAACTCGCGTAACGAATAAAATGACCGAACAAATGCTATGAACCCTTCTTAGAGAATAATAAACCAAATATACAGGAATAAATATAGGGAACCGTACTCAACATCTCACTATTTGGGCATGCAACCTGATCTACACATGATACCGTTACGGCATGCAACCCGATCCAAACATGATACCGTTGCGGCGTGCAACCCGATCCAAATAATGTACTCGTGGAGGCGTGCTACCCGATCCACACATAATAATAAATAAGGAAATATCCATCAATCCATAATGCTCATATCTATGAAATACCGAATATCAACCACAAGCAAGCCAAGTGCAAAAATACCACCTTGGGGAGACGGATAGCGCCATACGCTACAAAACCTAAGCACGGCTAAGGTGCAATAAATGACCTGCATCTTGATAGCCATCCTGCTCATACAATACCACATGCTACACGGGACCACAACACATGTGCGAATAATCAAGTCGTCTCAATCTGGAACAAACTCCCACAGTTCAGAACCAAAGGACTAGAGCGACTTCCAGGCATAAACTCTCACATTAACGATAGTACCAGAATCTCCATACTTGGTTTCAATCTTTAACAATCAAGTGACTAACATGTCACACTTATACAAATATCACCGTGGGGTACGCTCTCACGACCTTCTGTACCAGGTAGCAATGTCTGCACCTCCATACCATCATCTGTACTAATCCGTAAAGCAATTCAAGAACCCACAAATCAATACACAATGCTCCTTCCACAGGACACCATTCCCAAGTGACACTAGGATAATGTTAGCTTACTCTGAACATCTAAATTCTTCCTGGTTCATCCGAGCTCATAACATTCTTGTCAACACCGAACCTCATTCTTGATCCTCAACTTTCAAATTCCCATGCCGCAGAAAATACAAACCACAAGTCATGATCTAAACCGCCATGACTCTTTCAAAATCTATTTAAACCACAAGGACATTGAATCAAATACCTCCTAAATCAATCAAGTCATGGTGGTTGTCGAGCCCACACGTATAACCACAAACCACGTGTATAACTTCAAACACCGAAGGAACTGATCATTGCCACAATCATGTTGATTCAACCATTACCAATTGTACCAACTTCTTCCAATACACTATTGACTTGCCTTAGATATAATAGTAGCTCCATTCAAGAATCATAACGAAACTCAACAACACTCCTCCCGAATGACCCACTTGACGATACCACATTATCTCAATACCCATGAACCATTTCGTACCTTCCTCATGCATACCATAGCATCTCCAACCGGTACACCCATTCTGAAAGACCTTCAGCAAATCCAAAGCTATTTATCCCTTTCCTCTAATACTGCCCTGCAGGCCCGATGATAATATAGAACACTCCAAGCCCCCTTTCATAATCTGCTACAATAAATCAATCCTTAGCCATACAACGGACCCGAAGTACTTAGGCACTGCACTTTAATTCTTGAACCACTAGGACTGTTGTCGAGAGTCACCCACTCTGACCTGGTCCCGAATAAAACCAAACTCCAATGCTCTACTAGCACATAAACCCCCTCTCAAATAAGAAACTGGCTGAACTATTTTCCTTGTACATCACATCCACAAAAAGCATAAACTCTGAGTCTTCCCAAAAACCTGAACATGAATTGATAAAGCCAGATATAACACACATCCATCAAGTTCTTTGCCCGAATTACCCCTGATGTTTTTATTCCTCAATCATAATAACCCACCAATACACCGATAACCATGAACCACACAATCAGACAACCACGTGATCCAATCATAGAAGGTGGGGCTCCCTCACTGATCTTTAAGCTACCATTACATACACCCAGAACCCACGAGGATTCCTCATTCTCAATTACCATGATCTCGCGCCTTTAAACCGCCAAATTTCTTGAAATCTTCTATCAAACTTCTCATAAACATTCCGAATTATCCACCACAATCGCATATTCGACCTTTTGTCGGGTAGTAAGTAGAACTCTTCGCTGAAACATCATCAAAATCACGCAACCGCTAATTTGCTCACAGGAGAACACCCACCTGTGGAATTCCTTACCGACATCTTCCAATGATGCTGCACTGGATACAGCTACCATGAAATCAATAAACTCTCCTGAGCCTATGCTCGCCCACCAGCTGTAAAAGTTTGTTCATCCCCCATTGACATCAACTGACAGTTCGACAATACATTTCCAAACCCGAAGTCATGTTTCACACCTCTCCATTTCCAGCAAACTCCCTTCTGCCATAATCAAGCTTCCTCCGTCCAGCAGCCACCATCCCAAATGAAATGCATAGTCTTAGTCATTATCCACCATGATTCCCAAATCGCTCTAAACTTTCTTCAAGGCAAGTGGCTTCCTACCATAGAATCTATATGCTACTCTGCTACTCCCACTTCGGTTAAACCACCTCCTTTAAGCAACTTCTCGACCTCTGCTCTTCATTCTTGACCTACTAGTAATTTGACCACAATGAGACACCCCCCGCCATGTCCTTCCTCATCCTTCGCTGCCCAAATGTTGCATCAAATTTAAATCCATTTATGTAGCACCTGAACTAATAAATTTCATCCAACTCTAAGCCTCCTAAAAGATCATCTTTCTGGAATATAATAAGTGCATGAGCATTAACTAGGAACCTCCAAAACCCGGTGTCACAAGTGCATGAGCATTAACTAGGAAATATAATAAAATTCAACATCTGTCTGGAATATAAGTTAGACAGGAGAACATAAATAACTCTGATGGAGACTCTGTATGTTGTAGATCGTAACATGGAATGCAGCTCCTCGTAAAGTCCCTGCAAATGTTGCGTCTCTGCGCTCGGAGGACCACCAGAAACATATATATACCTGCACAATAAGTGCACCAAGTGTAGCATCATTACGTAAATCAACGCGTACCCAGTAAGTATCTAGCCTAACCCCAGAGATATATTGACGAGGGGTCGACATCGACACTTACTAGTTTTCCAATAAGACAGGTACTGTAAGAAGTAAATAAATATGTGGCAGAGCAGATAAACGCTATGAACAAATATAAATACGAGCTACAATCCTTCTTCGAATTGTAAACTCAAGATCTCACTAAGCAGTTACCTCCTCAATCGGAGTATATATATATATTGGACCTCACCAGATAGTTCGTCACAGTTCAAATTAGGAAAACTCACAGATACACTGGCTTCTTTTCAAATATTACGCACGATTTCATAAGAGTATTTTATAGAAAGGCCGAGGCGTACGGCCCGATCCCATCATAATATGTGCACAGCCGAGGGTCGAATAGCACGAACCATAGATATATCTATTATATTGCCGAGGCGAACGGCCCGTTCCCATGAGAGTGTGACACATAATCCTACCAAGGCGAACGACCCGATCCCATCACAATGTATGCACTGCCGAGGGTCGAACGACACAAACCATAAATGTATCTAATATACTGTCGAGGCGAACAGCCTGATCCCATTAGAATAAGAGGCTTTAACGGGTCCTTGACCCCATTCACGAATAAACGTGCGAGCTATGAACTTTAAGGAAAACATTTCGATGAAAACGCATAGCGCGGTTGAAATTTGTAATAGGAGTACAATTATTTTGCGGCTACTCATGAAGCCCGTCAAATCTCTACAATAGTAAGTCTATCACTCTACGCAAGTCTAGTCTCAAGTCGTAATGTAAAATAAAGCAAATTAATAGGCAAGGGACAACTCATATAGTACACTTATAGCATGGTGTGAACCTAAGTTTACCCGGACAATAACATGAATTTTAGCTACACACGGACTCCCGTCGCCTCGTGCGTACGTAGCCCCAGCAAGAAGTAGCACATATCAAATACATCACCTAGGGGTAGTTTCCCCCTCACAGAGTTAGACATGAGACTTACCTCGCTCCGAAGTTTTATAACCGGCTCCAACACCTCTCAAACACCTCAAACCGATGCTCATCTCTCCAAAACTAGTCAAACAAATGTGCAAATTCATAAATATATACTCTATTACCCATAATTAATCAATTTATAACAATTTTCAACTCTGCTTGAAAAGTGAAGAAAGTCAACCCTAGGACCCACGTGCCTGGATTCCGAAAATTTTTGAAGATAATCATTATCCATAACATTACGAACTCAAATATATAATTTATTCCCAATTCCATGTCCAATTTCATGGTTAAAAATCCAAAATACCAAATCCTAGGTTTCTTTCAAAATACCCCAATTTCTACTAATTTTCATGTTAAAATTCCTTATGTGTTTATGAAATATAATCAAAAGTGGTTTAGAAACACTTACCCCCAACAGGTGGATGAAATAGCTCTCCAAAATCGCCCCAAAGTCAGTTCCAAGAGAGAAAAATGAGATGAAATGAGCAAATCCCGCATTGGCTAGCATATATATTCTGCCCAGTCGATTTTTCGCATCTGCGGAACTCCTTGCGCTTCTGCGGCTCCGCTTTTGCGGAAGCTACCTCACAGATGCGGCTTTTCCCCAAGATGCCAGCTTTTCGCTTTTGCGGGCCCACAATCGTATATGCGCATCCGCTTCTGTGGAAACCACCCGCATTTGCGGACTCCCTAGCTCGAGCAGACTTCCATACCTGCGCGCCCACAACCGAACTTGCGGCTTTGCAGGTGCACTACAACATCCGCACCTGCGATCTTCCAGCCCCAGACCACTTCCGCTTCTACGCTCCTCCGCCCGCATCTGCACACCCACAGGTGTGGTAAAGTCCTCACTCCTGCAACCTCAAAACCAACCACTTCTACGACACCAGGGCCGCTTCTGCGGTCTCGCACCTGTGGCTCTTTCCACGCAGGTGCGATTGCACAAGATCACAACTGCCTCAGCAATTCTTCCAAGCCCAAACTCGATCTGTTTCCAATCTGATTTGCATCTGAGGCCTCCAGGACCCCATCCAAGCATACCAATGCATCCCAAAACACGATGCGGACTTAGTCGAAACCTCAAACCATGTTATAAAATATCAAAATTATGAATTGACGATCGAAACCTTTCTTTAAACTCTCAAACATTCAAACACGCGTCTAAATCACACTTAAACTTTCCGGAATGACGCCAAACTTGACGCACAAGTCATATATCACAATACGAACCTATTGCAAGGCTCAAAAACTCAAACATATATCGATAACACCAAAGTCCACTTCAAGTTAAACTTAAGAAATTCTTAAATTTCAAAATGTTAACTTTTCATAATGAGCGTCGAAATGCTCCCGGGCGAACAGATACTCAGCCCGAACATACGCCCACGTCTGAAATCATCATACGAACCTATTGGAACCTTCAAAACCCGATTCCGAGGTATTTTACTCTGAATTCAAACCTTAGTCAACTCTTCCAACTTAAAGATTCCGAATTTAGAATTTTCCATCTGAATAAACTCCAAACTTCTGAAATTCAATTCCCACCACACGTACAAGTCATAATATCTGAATTGAAGCTACTCAAGGCTCAAATCGCTGGACGACGCGCTAGAGCTCAAAACGACCGGTCGGGTCGTTACATCAAGAATTAGGTTAACGGAAGTTGATGATATGATGTTATGGGCGGGTGATGATTGAGTAACTCGGACCATCCGAAGGAAGACTTTGACCTTAAAAGAAGAAGTGTTGACCTTCATCAAGGAAGTATGTCTTCCTCACCCTTGGTGTCGATCGATATACATCGATGATGATCGATATGCAGACAAAGGTCTAAAGTGTATTTTTTAATTGTTTATCTTAATTTCACAATTTTTTCTCTTTATCGTTTACGAAGTAACAAATACACTTTAGACCTTTGTCTGCAAAATGCATAGTACAAAAAGGTTTGGCCTCTATTTCTTACTTTCGTTCGACGTTTACATTTTCCTTCTTTATGCTTAATTTCTTTCATTTTTTTATATTCATTAATTTATTCTTTTCAAGTTAGTTTTTGATTTTAGAATTTTTTGGTTATATCTCTAGCTTAGATATTATTTTGAAGACTCTATTCTGATTATTTGTAATATAATAAGTATATGTGATCTGTCATGTAGCATTAGGTTTTTAAAAAATAGCATTATATTATTTTTATTTTTATTTTTTAAATTATTTGAAACTAAAATATCATTGTTATAACTCTACTTATATTCCATCATAGTCATCTTTTTGATTACGCATACATAGTAGATTTCACCAACATCACATAATACCCCAACCCCAAAAAAAAATGATTAACTAGAACAACCCCTTGCACTAAAACCATTCTATGCACAGGATATGGTCGGGGAAGAGGCAAACCATGACCATAATGGTCTGTTGTAGATAGCTTTACTTTGTATTTTTGCAAAATGTTATTTCTGTGGTTTATACGTGTGATGACCCAAAATGTCATCTTTAAATTTATTAATTAATTATATGTTATAAGACCTCAAAGAGTACTATTTATCATTATTCAACTTGCGTGCGCAATCCGTAAAATTTTATGGAAAGCTTTTATGTGAAAAATAGATTAAAATGTGGATTAGATCTTTAAAACTTAATTGAGTTGACTTTGGTCAACACTTTGAGAAAACAGACTCGGATCAGTGTTTTGACAATTTTGGTAGGTCTGTATCGTGATTTGGGACTTGGGCGTATGCCCGGAATATCATTCCAAGGTCCCTAGCTCGAGATATGGAATTTTGATGAAAAATTAAAATGTTTAAGTTCAAATAGTGACCGGATGTTTAATTATATGAAAACGACCCCAAAATAGAATTTTGATGATTCCAATAGCTCCATATGGTGATTTTGGACTTAGGAGCATGTTCGGAATTTTATTTGGAAGTCTGTATTTAAATTAGGCTTGAAATAGCTAAAAACAAGAATTTAAGTTTGAAAGTTTGACCAATGAGTTGACTTTTTGATACCGGAGTCGGAATCCAGTTCCAAAAATTTTCATAGCTCCGTTATGTCATTTATGACTTGTATGTAAAATTTGAGGTCAATCAGAGTTGATTTGATAACTTTCGACATCGAATGTAGGAGTTGAAAATTTTAAGTTTCATTAAGCTTGAATGGGAGCATAATTCGTGGTTTTAGCATCGTTTTATGTGATTTGAGGTTTCAAATAAGTTTGTATGATGTTTTAGGACTTGTAGGTATATTTGGTTGAGGGCCCGAGGGCCTCGGGTGAGTTTCGGATGGTTAACAGATCAAAAGTTACACTTCAAACGGCTGCTGCAATTTTTCCTTTCTGCTGGAAATTCTGGCCCAAAATCGAGCTCCCAAAAATTGAGCTCCCAAGATCGAGGCCGAGGATCGAAGCCAATGATCGAGGCCGAGGATCGAGGCCGAGGATTGAGGCTGAGGATCGAGGCCGAGGATCGAGGATGAGGATCGAGGGCTGCCTGGGCAGAATTATAAAAGATGGCATTCATCTCATTCGCCATTTTTAACAAATTGGAGCTTGAGCAAAGGCGATTTTTGTAGATTTTCAAGGAAAAGACATTGGGGTAAGTGATTCTAACTTGGATTTGCTCTATAAACATAAATATATCATTGCTCTCACCATTTAATTTGTGTTTTGATATTTAAATTTGGGAAATTTGTAGAAATCTCATAGAAAAGAATTTTTGATATTTTGGTATCGATTCGGAGTCGGATTTGAGTGAAACTAGTATGGTTGGACTCGTAATTTAATGGGTTATCGGATTTCATAACTTTTGCCAGATTCCGAGACATGGGCCCCACGGACGAATTTTTAATTAATTTCAAGTTTTTTATTTAAAATGTAGTATTTTCTTATAGAATTGATTCCTATAATTTTTAGTGATTGTATCGAATTATCTATGATTAGATTTGAGCCAATCAAAGTTGGATAATCGAGGAAAGGGCCTTCTAGTGGATTAAATAGGAGAAAATTGAGGTAAGTCTCTTGTCTAATCTTGTGAGGGGGAAATTTACCTCATAGGTGATTAAATTAAATAATTGTTGCTAATTGCGGGGGCTACGTACGCACGAGCTGATGAGAGTCCATGCGTAGCTACTATTGATGCTAAAGTCCGGGTAGTTTTAGGACTCAAAGCATGAATTACACTTGTAAATTGTATTCTTTATTAATTAAAATATTTGATGTATATACTTTGAATTGTTATGAAAGGTAGAAAAATATGAAATTTTCATATGCTTAATTTTTTTTAGATTATTTAATTGTTGAAATAAATTGTTATCCTCTCGAATAAATTTTACAATAAATACTCTTATTTCGGAGGTACATAAGAAAATGTCCTCCTTTCTTGTGGATCGGGCCGAACGCCTCGGCAGGATAGATGCATCTATGGATCGTGCCGCACATCCCTCGGCAGTGTACACGACACTCTTAATCGAGTCGTACGACCTCGGCAGAAATTGTGCTTAATAATAATAATAATAATAATTACACGATACTTTGACGGTTTATTGCAGCTTGTAAAGCTATTTGATAAATTGGAAATTCATTGAACTTGAATTGCAGCTTGTAAAGCTATTTGATAAATTAGAAATTCATTGAAATTGAATTGTAGATTGTAAAGCTATTTGATAAATTGGAATTTTTATTGAAATTGAAGGATTTAATATATATATTGAGAATTGTTGCATTTTGAAGGAATTTAATTATTTCTGCTGGTTAAATAAATTATTGTTATATTCTGTGAATCATGCTGATTTAAATATTCTAGTTTTATTTCAATTATTATTATTGGCCCATAGTGAGTGTCAAAGTCGGCCATCTCGTCTCTACCACTTCGAGATTAGGCTTGATACTTACTGGGTACACGTTGTTTACGTACTCATACTACACTTGCTGCACTTTTTGTGTAGGATCTGAGACAGGTACTAGTGGAGGACCTATCATCACATATCCACGTCATCTCGAGGCATAGTGGTGAGCTGCCTTTCTGAGCCGTTCTGCAGCTACCAGTGTCTCTTCTTATATTTACATTCTATCTATTTCATTTCAGACAGTATTTAGAGTTTTGTATAATATACTAGATGCTCATGCACTTGTGACACTGGGTCTTGGCACACTCATTGGTAGAATTTGGTATTTAATTATTTTCTTAGATTAAAAGTTTAATCAATATATGTTTGATTTATTAGTTGGCTTGCCTAGCTGTAGTGTTGGGCGCCATCACGACCTATAGGTGAAATTGGGTCGTGACAACATGGTATCGGAGCACTAGGTTCACGTAGGTCTCACAAGTTATGAGCAGACCTATTAGAGTCTTGCAGATCGGTATGGAGACGTCTGTACTTATCTTCGAGAAGCTATAGGGTGTTAGGAAACTACCTTTCTCCATATTCCATCGTGCAATTAATGTAATACTAATTATCCATCTCTTATTCTCTCACAGATGGTGAGAACGCACTCTAATAAGGTTCCAGACCAGGGAAGAGCTAGTCCCCCTGTTGCTAGAGGCCGAGGGAGGGCTCCAGCCCGTGGTAGAGGGCGAGGACTTCCCAAGACTGTTCCAGTTATGCCACCAGTGTGTCCAGCAGAGAATCCCATTATTGAGGAACAGGGTAAAGTGCTTGTGGCAGAGCCAGCTCCGGTGGATTTCACATCTGCCCCAGGATTTCAGGATGTCATGGGTCGTATGCTGCAGTTCATGGACAATATGACTCAGGCCGGTTTATTTTCGGCAGACCCAGCCACATCTCAGGCGGTTGGGGAGCATAGACCCCTACTGCACAGGCCCATAGATAGGCAGCTGCTGTATATCAAACCCAGGGTGCACTACCTGTGGGTGAAGCCCAGCCAGTGACAGCAGCTACATCTGAACCTAGGCCAGCTGTAGCCGTCGATCCTCAGAAATTATTGGACCGATAGACTAGACTACATCCTCCTGTCTTTGGGGGTGAGCGACATGAGGATCGACAGGACTTCATTGATCGTTGCAGGGACAGACTGCACAATATGAGGATATTGGAGTCTCATGGGGTAGGCTTTGCTACTTTTCAGCTAGAGGACAGAGCCCGTAGATGGTGGAAGCCTTATGTTCTTGGTAGACCAGCAGATTCTCCTCCCATAACTTGGGACAGGTTCGCCCGTATCTTTCTGGACAAGTATATTCCACCCTTCTAGAGGGAAGAGTTGAGGTTTCAGTTTAAGCAGCTCCAGCATGGTCAGATGTCAGTGACCGATTGTGAGGCGAGGTTTTCTGAGTTATCTCGCCATGCACTTGTGATTCTCCCTACTAAGGCGAAGAGAGTGTGGAGGTTTGTTGCGTGTTTACATACTGGCATTCAGGCCACTATGGCTTGAGAGGTTGAGATAGCCCGGAGGATTGAGGGTGTATGTCAGCATAGCCGAGAGCAGGTTACTAGAGATAAGCGGTTTAGGTATTCTGGAGAGTTCAGAGGTGCTCCTTCTGGGGGTAGAGGTCAGTTTGTGAGAGGGCAGTCCAGCAGGCCCCCATATCCAGCACCCTTGCTTCATCGGGGTGCTCCAGTCCGACCTTATTACAGTGCAATACCAGAGAGTTCTTATCGCCCACCAGCTATCCAGGGTTCTTCCCGTGGGTATTCAGGTCCCCAGGGCCAGACACATAGTCAGCATCCCATCACACCGAAGAGTTGTTACGAGTGCGGGGATCCCAGTCACATGCGAAGGATTTGCCCCAGGCTTCGGGGTAGACCAGTACAGCAGGTAGCCTATGCTTACCGAACCAGTTGCTCCACCAGTAGTCTGACCACCGAGAGGTGGAGGACAGGTGGGAAGGGGTTGTCCTAGAGGTGGAGGTCAGCCAGGCAGAGGCCAGCCAGTTGGCACTCCAGCCCAGTTCTATGCTTTCCCGGCTAGACCAGATGCAGAGGCCTCAGATGCCATGATTACATGTATTATTTCTGTTTGTGGAAAAGATGCCTCAGTATTATTTGAGCTAGGATCTACGTATTCATATGTGTCATCTCTATTTGCTCCATTCCTGGGTGTTTCTCGTGAGTCCTTGAGTACTCCTGTTTATGTGTCCACTCCTATGGGTGATTCTGTTGTTGTGAACCGGATCTACCGGTCCTGTATTATTACATTCTGTGGTTATGAAACTAGAGCAGATCTCCTATTGCTTGAGATGACCGATTTTGAAATTATTCTGGGCATGGACTGGTTATCTCCATATCATGCTATTCTAGATTGTCATGCCAAGACTGTTACCTTGGCTATTCCAGCATTGCCTAAGCTGGAGTGGAAGGGTTCGCCCGTTAGTTCATTTAATTGAGTTATTTATTTAATAAAGGCTCAACACATGGTTGAGAAGAGTTGCTTGGCTTATCTAGCCTATGTTCGGGATACTACTATAGAGACTCCGGCTATTGATTCAGTCCCTGTAGTTCGGGAGTTCTCTAATGTATTTCCTTCAGATCTACCAGGTATGCCACCTGATCGTGATATTGATTTCTGTATTGACTTGTCTCCAGATACTCAGCCTATATCTATTCCACCATATCGCATGGCTCCGAAAGAATTGAAAGAGTTGAAAGAACATCTTGAAGAGTTACTAGCCAAAGGGTTCGTCAGACCGAGTGTATCGCCTTGGGGTGTACCAGTATTATTTGTGAAAAAGAAGGATGGAACAATGCAGATGTGTATTGATTATCGCCAATTGAACAAAGTCACTATTAAGAACAAGTACCTGTTGCCGTGTATTGATGATCTATTTGACCAGTTGCAGGGTGCTAGGGTATTCTCTAAGATCGACTTGAGGTCGGGGTACCATCAGTTGAAGATTCGGGATTCGGATTTTCCGAAGACTACTTTTTGGACTAGATATGGTCACTATGAGTTTCTGGTGATGTCCTTCGGTTTAACTAATGCCCCGACAACATTTATGGATCTGATGAACAGGGTATTCAGGCCATATATTGATTCGTTTGTCATTGTCTTCATTGATGATATATTGATCTACTCGCGCAGTAAGGTGGAACATGAACAACATATGGGAGTAGTGCTTCAGACATTGCGAGAACAAAAGCTATATGCTAAGTTCTCTAAATGTGAGTTTTGGCTAGAGTTTGTAGCATTTTTAGGACATATTGTGTCGGGCGAAGGTATTAAAGTTGATCCCAAAAACATTAAGGCAGTTCAGAATTGGCATCGTCCCATTTCGGTGACTGAGATCAGGAGTTTTCTGGGTTTAGCAGGTTATTATCGTCGATTCGTGGAAGGTTTTTCATCTATTGCAGCACCTTTGACGAAATTAACCCAGAAGGGTGTTCAGTTTTGATGGTCCGATGATTGTGAGTCAAGCTCTCATAAGCTCAAGATAGCATTGACTACAGCACCCGTGTTAGTGTTACCTTCTGGTTCGGGAATATATATAGTGTATTGCAACGCTTCACACATTGGCTTGGGTTGTGTATTGATGCAGGAAGGGCGAGTTATTGCATATGCTTCACGTCAGCTGAAGCCCCACGAGAAGAATTATCCAGTACATGATTTGGAGTTAGCTGTGATTGTTCACGCTCTAAAGATTTGGAGGCATTATCTTTATGTGGTGTCTTGTGAAGTTTACACCGATCATCGCAGTTTGCAGCATTTGTTCAAGTAGAGGGAACTAAATTTGAGGCATCGTAGATGGATGGAGTTACTAAAAGATTATGATATTACTATCTTGTATCATCCGGGCAAAGCAAATGTGGTTGCAGATGCCTTGAGCAAAAAGGCGGAGAGTATGGGTAGTTTGGCTTTCATTTCAGTAGAGGAAAGGCCATTAGCCTCAGATATTCAGTCCTTAGCTAACAGACTTGTGAGGCTAGATATTTCAGAGCCCAGCCGAGTTCTTGCATGTGTTGTGGCCCAATCTTCACTATTTGAGCAGATCAAGGCTTGCCAGTATGATGACCCACACTTGATGGTTCTTCGTGAAACGGTACTATGAGGTGGTGCCAAGGAAGTCACTATTGGTGCAGATGGTGTTCTGCGACTCCAAGATCGTCTGTGTGTTCCTAATGTGGATGAACTGAGGAAAACGATCTTGGAGGAGGCACACAGTTCTCGGTATTCTATTCATCTAGGTACTACGAAGATGTATCGTGACTTGAGGCAGCATTATTGGTGGTGACAGATGAAAAAGGACATAGTTGAGTATGTAGCTAGGTGTCTAAATAGCCAGCAAGTTAAATATGAGCACCAGAGGCCAGGTGGCCTACTTCAGCAGATGAGCCTACTTCAGCAGATGACTATACCAGAGTGGAAATGGGAGCAAATTACTATGGATTTTATAGTTGGGTTGCCGCGGACCTTATGGATGTTTGATGTAGCTTGGGTCATTGTTGACAGGTTGACCAAGTCAGCACATTTTGTTCCTGTTGTGACTACGTATACTTCAGAGAGGTTGGCCCAGATTTATATTCAGGAGATAGTTCGGTTGCACGGTGTGCCAATTTCCATCATATCAGATAGAGGCCCTCAGTTTACTTCACATTTCTAGAGAGCAGTACAAAGTGAGTTGGGGACCCGTGTAGAGATCATCACAACCTTTCATTTGCAGACCGACGGGCAGTCAGAGCGGACAGTTCAGATTTTGGAGGATATGCTCAGGGCATGTGTGATTTACTTTGGAGGTCAGTGGGATCTTTTCTTGCCTTTAGCTGAGTTTACTTATAATAACAGTTACCAATCCAGCATCGAGATGGCTCCATTTGATGCTTTATATAGCCGTCGATGACGTTCACCTATAGGATGGTTTGAGCCCGGTGAGGCTAAGTTATATGGTACTGATTTGGTAAGGGATGCCTTTGAAAAGGTAAAGTTGATTTAGGAGCGACTTCGTACAGTACAGTCCAGATAGAAGAGTTACGCGGATCAGAAAGCCCATGATATATCATTTTTGGTAGGTGAAAAAGTTCTCTTGAAGGTTTCGCCGATGAAGGGAATTATGAGATTCGGGAAGAAGGGCAAGTTGAGCCCAAGGTTTATAGGCCCATTTGAGGTGTTGAGACAAGTTGGGGAGGTTGCTTATGAGCTTGCATTGCCACCCAGTCTATCAGGAGTTCATCCGGTTTTTCATGTATCTATGCTCCGGAAGTATCATGCTGACATATCACATGTGTTAGACTTTAGCACAGTTCAGCTAGATAATAGCTTGGGTTATGAAGAGGAGCCAATTGCCATTGTTGATAAACAGGTTCGCCAGTTGAGGTCCAAGAGGATTTCTGCAGTAAAAGCCTAGTGGAGGGGCAAACCAGTCGAGGAAGCGACTTGGGAGGCCGAGGAAAACATGCGGAGCAGATATCCACACTTATTCAGCACTTCAGGTATAATTCTAAACCCGTTCGAGGACGAACGTTTGTTTAAGAGGTGGAGAATGTGCTGACCCAAAATGTCATCTAAAAATTTAATAATTAATTATGTGTTCTAAGACCTCGAAAAGTACTATTTATCATTCCTCGACTTGCGTGCGCAATCCGTAAAATTTTATTTAAATTTTTTATGTGAAAAATGGATTAAAATGTGGATTAGAGCTTTAAAACTTAATGGAGTTGACTTTGGTCAACATTTTGAGCAAACGGACTCGGATCAGTGTTTTGACAATTCTGGTAGGTCTGTATCGTGATTTGGGACTTGGGCATATGCCCGGAATCAAATTCCGAGGTCCCTAGCCCGAGCTATGGAATTTTGATGAAAAATTAAAATGTTTAAGTTCAAATAGTGACCGGATGTCTAATTATGTGAAAACGACCGCGGAATAGAATTTTGATGATTCCAACAACTCCGTATGGTGATTTTGGACTTAGGAGCGTGTATGGAATTTTTTTTTGGAAGTCCGTAGTTAAATTAAGCTTGAAATGGCTAAAAATAAGAATTTAAGTTTGAAAGTTTGACCAAGGAGTTGACTTTTTGATACCGGAGTCAGAATCCAGTTCCAAAATTTTTCATAGCTCCGTTATGTCATTTATGACTTGTGTGTAAAATTTGAGGTCAATCGGAGTTGATTTGATAAGTTTCGACATCGAATGTAAGAGTTGAAAATTTTAAGTTTCATTAAGCTTGAATGGGAGCATAATTCGTGGTTTTAGCGTCGTTTTATGTGATTTGAGGTTTCAAATAAGTTCGTATGATGTTTTAGGACTTGTAGGTATATTTGGTTGAGGGCCCGAGGGCCTCGGGTGAGTTTCGGATGGTTAACGGATCAAAAGTTAGACTTAAAACGGCTGCTGCAATTTTTCCTTTCTGCTGGAAATTCAGGCCCAAAATCGAGCTCCCAATATCGAGGCCGAGGATCGAAGCCGAATATCGAGGCCGAGGATCGAAGCCGAGGATCGAGGCCAAGGATCGAGGCCGAGGATCGAGGCTGAGGATCGAGGCTGAGGATCGAGGCTGAGGATCAAGGCCGAGGATCGAGGCCGAGGATCGAGGCTGAAGACCGAGGCTGAGGATCGAGGCGATGGATCGAGGGCTGCCTGGGCAGAATTATAAAAGAGGGCATTCGTCCCATTCGCAATTTTTAACAAATTGGAGCTTGAGCAGAGGCGATATTTGATAGATTTTCAAGGAAAATACATTGGGGTAAGTGATTCTAACTTAGATTTGGTCTATAAACATAAATATATCATTGTCCTCATCATTTAATTAGTGTTTTGAGATTGAAATTTGGGAAATTTTTAGAAATCTCATAGAAACGAATTTTTGAGATTTCTGTATCGGTTCGGAATCGGATTTGAGTGAAACTTGTATGGTTGGACTCGTAATTTAATGGGTTGTCGGATTTCGTAACTTTTGCCGAATTCCGAGATGTGGGCCCCATTGACGAATTTTTAATTAATTTCGGGATTCTTATTAAAAATATAGAATTTTCTTATAGAATTGATTCCTATAATTTTTAGTGATTGTATCGAATTATTTATGGTTAGATTCGAGCCAATCAAAGTTGGATAATCGAGGAAAGGGCCTTCTAGTGGATTAAATTGGAGAAAATTGAGGTAAGTCTCTTGTCTAATCTTGTGAGGGGGAAATTTACCCCATAGGTGATTAAATTAAATTGTTGCTAATTGCGGGGGCTACATACGCACGAGGTGACGAGAGTCCGTGCGTAGCTACTATTGATGCTAAAGTCCAGGTAGTTTTAGGACTAAAAGCAAGAATTACTTGTGTAAATTGTATTCTTTATTAATTAAAATATTTGATGTATATATTGTGAATTGTTATGAAAGGTAGAAAAATATGAAATTTTCATATGCTTAATTTTTGTTTAGATTAATTAATTATTGAAATAAATTGTTATCCTCTCGAATAAATTTTACAATAAATACTCTTATTCCGGAGGTACATAAGAAAATGTCCTCCTTTCCTGTGGATCGGGCCGAACGCCTCGGCATGATAGATGCATCTATGGATCGTGCCGCACATCCCTCGGCAGTGTACACGATACTCTGAATCGAGCCGTACGACCTTGGCCGAAATCGTGCTTAATAATAATAATAATTACACGATACTTTGACGGTTTATTGTAGCTTGTAAAGTTATTTGATAAATTGAAAATTTATTGAAATTGAATTGCAGCTCGTAAAACTATTTGATAAATTGAAAATTCATTGAAATTGAATTGTAGCTTGTAAAGCCATTTGATAAATTGAAATTTTTATTGAAATTGAAGGATTTAAAATATATATTGAGAATTGTTGCATTTTGAAGGAATTTAATTATTTCTGCTGGTTAAATAAATTATTGTTATATTCTGTGAATCATGCTGATTTAAATATTCTAATTTTATTTTAATTATTATTATTGACCCATAGTGAGTGTCAAAGTCGGCCATCTCGTCTCTACCACTTCGAGATTAGGCTTGATACTTACTGGGTACACGTTGTTTACGTACTCATACTACACTTGCTGCACTTTTTGTGTAGGATCTGAGACAGGTACTAGTGGAGGATCTATCATCACATATCCACGTCATCCCGAGGCATAGTGGTGAGCTGCCTTTCTGAGCCGTTCTGCAGCTACCAGTGTCTCTTCTTATATTCATTCTGTCTATTTCATTTCAGACAGTATTTGAAGTTTTGTTTGATCTACTAGATGCTCATGCACTTATGACACCGGGTCTTGACACACACATTAGTAGAATTTGGTATTTTATTATTTTCTTGGATTAAAAGTTTAATCAATATATGTTTGATTTATCAGTTGGCTTACCTAGTTGTAGTGTTGGGCGCCATCATGACCTATAGGTGAAATTGAGTCGTGACAATACCTGTGGCATCCTAGTCATACGACGACAACTTTTATGGTTGTGCACCTTTAAAAATAAATAACATGAACTATTATGTAAAAAAACTAGCAGTAGCTTTTATTCAGCTTTCCACTTTCCATTTTCGTAACCATAACCACGTTCAATGCCATAGTTCTTCACATTCAAGAGCAAATGTCAAGACCCAATTTCACCTATAGGTCGTGATGGCGCCCAACACTACGGCTAGGCAATCCAACTTAATAAATTAAGCATACATTGACAAAATTTAAAACCAAGAGAAATAATAAAACCCAAATTCTACCAATGTGTGTACCATGACCTGGTGTCACAAGTGTATGAGCATCTAGTAGATTATATAAAACTCCAAATACTATCTGAAATGACATAGATAGAATGTAAATATAAGAAGAGACATTGGTAGCTGCAGAATGGCCCAGAAAGGCACCTCACCACTATGCCTCGGGATGACATGGATATGTGATTATAGGTCCTCCACTAGTACATGTGTCAGATCCTGCACAAAAAGTGCAGCAAGTGTAGTATGAGTATGTAAACAACGTGTACCCAGTAAGTATCAAGCCTAATCTGGAAGTGGTAGAGACGAGATGGCCGACTTTGACACTCACTATGGGTCAATAATAATAATTGAAATACAACTAGGATATTTAAATCATTATGATTTACAGAATTTAAAATAATTTATTTAACCAGCAGAAATAATTAAATTCCTTCAAAATGAAACAATTCTCAATATATTAATTAAATTCCTTCAATTCAAATAATTTCCAATTTAACAATTAAATATCATTTACAGGAATAACAATTAATTCTTTAACAAGCAAGAATAATAATTCATTAAATTCCAAGAATTTTCCAATTTATCAATTAGCTTCGCAAGCTGAAATAAACTATTAAAGTATCGTGTGATTATTATTTTAAGCACGATTTCTGCTGAGGACGCACGACCCGATCCAGAGTGTCGTGTACACTGCCGAAGGACGTGCAGCGTAATCCATAGATGCATCTATCGTGCCGAGGCGTTCGGCCCGCTGCCCAAGAAAGGAGGACCTTTTTATATGTACCTCCGAAAGGAGAGTATATTTATTATAAGATAAATATGGGAGGAAGAAAATTTTCTTTTTAACAATTAATTAATTTAAACAGAAAATCAAGCATATGAGATTTCCATCCTTTATAATCTTTATCTAACAATTCACAGTATATTCATATATATCCATTAATTTTAATTAAACAACGAATATAATTTACACAAGTAATTCATGCTTTGAGTCCTAAACTACCCAGACTTTAGCATTAATAGTAGCTACGCACTGCCTCTCGTCCCCTCGTGCGTACGTAGCCTCGCAATTAGCAACAATTATACAATTTAATCCCTATGGGGTAATTTTTCCCTCACAAGATTAGACAAGAGATTTACCTCATCTTGATCCAATTTAATCCACTAGAAGACCTTTTCCACGATTATCCAGCTTTGTCGGCTCGAATCTAGCCAAAAGTAATTTGATACGATCATTAAAAATTATAGGAATCAATTCTATAAGAAAATACTACATTTTCAATAAAAATTCCAAAATTAATTAAAAATTCGTATGTGGGACCCACGTCTCGAAATCCGACGAAAGTTACAAAATATGAACATCCACTCAACCACGAGTCTACCCATACCAAAATCACTAAATTCCGATTACAATTCGGCCCTCAAATCCTCAAATCTATCCAAGAGGATTTTCAAACTTTTCCAACTCAATTCATCAATTAAATGATAAAAAAAGTGATGGATTCGGGGAATTTAACCAATATTGAGTTAAAACTTACCCCGTTATTTTCTCTGAAAATCTCCCAAAAATTGCCTAAATCCGAGCTCCAAATCGTTAAAAATTCTCTACCCAGTGATTTCTTCTACGCGATCGCGAACTTCCTCATGCGATCACGTAGCACAAATTTTTGTGCCTAAACATTAACCCTACGTGATCGCATCATGTCCCACGCGATCGCGATGCACCAGGTTGTGACTATACGCGATCGCATTCCTCTTCACTCGATCGCGTAGCACAAACGTGTGGCCCATCTTCCTCTCAAATTTCCCCTACGCGATCGCAAACAATTACACGCGATCGCGATACACACACTGGCCAATCCTATGCGATCGCAGACGTGTCCACGCGATCGCAGTGAACAAATTCCCAGCTTCCCAAAAAAACCTTATGCAATAGCAACCCCATTCACGCGATTGCATAGAACAAATCCACCTCTGCCTAAATTACTCTACGCGATCGCAGACCAACTTATGCGATCGCGTATAAGGATACAAGAAGAAAATACCAGCAATTATCAGCAGTGTTCCAAAGGCCAAAAGTGATCCATTAGTCGTCTGAATTTCACCCGAGCCCCTCGGGACCTCAACCAATTATACCAACAAGTCCTAAAACATCATACGAACTTAGTTGAACCCTCAAATCACACCAAACAATGCTAAAACCATGAATCATCCCCCAATTCAAGCTTAATGAAACTTAAGATTTCCAACTTCTACATTATGTACCGAAACCTATTAATTCAAGTTCGATTGACCTCAAATTTTGCACACAAGTCATAAATGACATAACGGAGATATGAGAATTTTCAGAACTGGATTCCAACTCCAATATCAAAAAGTCAACTCCCCGGTCAAACTTCCAAACTTAAATTCCTATTTTAGCCATTTCAAGCCTAATTTAACTACGGACTTTCAAATAAAATTCCGAACACGCTTCTAATTCCAAAATCACCATACGGAGCTGTTTGAATTGTCAAAACTCTATTCCGGGGTAGCTTTCTCAAAATATTGACCGAAGTCAAACTTAACACTTTAAGGCTAACTTAAGGAACCAAGTGTTCCGGTTTCAACCCAAAAACTTTCAAATCCCGAACCAACCATCCCTGCAAGTCATAAATCATTAAAAGTATATACAAAAAGTTTTATTTTTAGGGAACAGAATTCTAAAAGTTAAAAGGACCGGTTGGGTCATTACAGCAAATCTTCCAATCCCTCTTTCAACATTGAAGCCTCCGTGTAGTTCATCTTCTCTATAGGACCCCTGAACCACTCTTGTTGGCTCTCCAAATTTTTATTCTTTTCCTTGAGTTTGCTTTTCAAGTTTAACGCAAAATCCAGCTGATCTTGCAGAGTATTGAGTTGTGTGTTAAGTGTTATAGAATTGGCTTTTCGGAATATCTGGACATACTTGTCATCAATGCCTGGTGATGATGGTGATGGAGGCCTTTCATAGCAAACATATTTGTCGATGATTTTATTTATATTTGGATGACTAAAATAGTAAGGCTTGTTACCTATAGAGCAAGAGGAGAGAAATCAGTAATATAAAATAGGGCAAAAGGAGAGAAATCAGTTAATCTACCGTTATAACACCTCCCACGTCAGGTATTTTTTTATGATGCTTTAAAGTTACGTGACATTAATTATTATGTTCAAGATCTTGGATTTGCATGTTTAATATACATTTATGCTTAAAAAGTTATATTTGTTGATGGTATATAATGTATGTATAGATGACCAAAAAAATGTAACTAGGCTTGCAATTACCTGGGGGAAACACGATGATGCCAACTTCAGCACCCGTCATAACGACAAGCTCGTTTGCTTTCTTGAAGATACCATTTCGGCATTTTGGGAAAGACACTTGTCGATTATTCTTATTTTCTATTTTTGCGAGACAAATACTTTTGCGACCCTTAATCAATCTAGTACTCATTCTCAAAGATAATTATGATATAACTAGTATTTATTACTAAGAGTTACTATGTGATATGAACTTTGTAATGTAGAAGCCTAATATTTATATGGTTTTTCCAATATCTTTTGTTTTTCAGTTTTGGTAGTTTATATAGATGAATCCAGTTCATTTTTGTAGTGTTCACATGTTATGAGGCAAGTAAATTTAGATACTTAATCATAGTGGTGACTGTACTCTCCATTTTTCAAAAGATTTTCAAAATTTACCTCTACAATATTGTAATGGTCAAGTCAATTTTCAGCCCAGGCCTAGACCAGTGGTGATTTGCTACGTAAGATTATTAATATTTGATACTCTCTTAATAACATCTCTTAATTTGCAAATGGATGAATAAGTATCCTAGTTTAGTTTACCATTATTTTTATTTATATTATCTTTTTTAATTTCGAATTTTCGGTAATTTTCGAGTTGTCGCGGAAGATTATGACATATTTTTATTTATATTCTCTTTTTAGGTATTTTTTATTTTTGGTAATATTCGAACTGTCGCGGAAGATTAGGACATGTTTCAATATTCCTAGTTCAGTTTACCATTGCTTCTTTACATTTTTTTTTTGTTATTTTCCTACTTTTGGTAATATTCCAGCTATCTCGCAAGATTATGACATATTTCAATGTTTACATAAAATCACTGAAGGTTACATGACAGTTATCATTTACACAATTTAATCATGTAAACATAGTTAATTAATATATATATATATATATATATATATATATATATATATATATATATATATATATAACAACTCAATTTATTACTTAACCATATAAATGGATGCAATTTGGTACAAGAACCAATATATGGATATATAATCAAGCTTTTTCCTCTTCCATATAGGCATAATTAGAAATATAGTTTCAGGGAAGCAAGTACTATATTTCTTCTTCTTTTTTCTTTTATTGATAATGGATAAATCCTCGTAAAATCAGTGACGTTCAGAACTCGGTGGGTAAATTTCTTTCCTTCCTTTTCCCATTCTACTAAATACATTGTAGTCTCTTTAATTATCTATTGACTCTAATATAGGACCAAGAGCCACCGTGATCACTAAAAGCTTATTAGGATTTTTAAGATTTAGATGCTTCAAACACGTAGTGATAAGAAAATACAAAATCATATCAATATTCACAGTTAAATAAACAGTATATTCATTATCACGACCCAATTTCACCTATACGTCGTGATGGCGCACAACACTACAGCTAGGCAAACCAACTAGTAATTTAAGCATATAATCAGTTCTTTAAAATTAACCGAGTAATTAAACTCTTCTTAATTGCAAGAATCAAAACAATATGGAAAGATCTGGTAAATTAAAATAACCAAGAACAATAATCAAATTCCAATTCTACCAATGTGTGTGGCAAGACCTGTTGTCACAATTGTATGAGCATCTAGGAGATTTGGCAGCAAAATTATAAAAACTGTCTGAAATGAAATAGACAAAATAAAACTCCCAGAAGAGGCACTAGTTGCTGCAGAACGGCTCAGAAAGCAGCTCGCCACTAAGCCTCTGGATAACGCTGGTGCGCGCCGATAGGTCCAACAATAGTATCTGTCTCAGGTCCTGCACAAAAAGTGCAGCAAGCGTAGCATGAGTACGTAAACACCGTGTACCCAGTAATTATCAAGCCTAATCTCGAAGAAGTAGAGACGAAAGGTCGACTTTGACACTCACTAAGGGTCAATAATAATGAATAAAATAGAAATAGAAATATTTAAATCAACATGATTTATAGAATTAACAATAATTTTGTTTAACCAACAGAAATAATTAAATTCCTTCAAATGCGACAATTTCCAATTTAATTATTTAACTTCACAAGCTGTTATTAAAATATCAAGGTATCGTGTAATTATTATTATTAGGCATGATTTCTGTCGAGGTCGTACGACCCGATCCAGAGTGTCGTGTACACTGTCGAGGGACATGTGGCACGATCCATAGATGCATCTATACTGCTAAGGCATTCGTCCCACTCCACAAGAAAGGATGATATTTTCTTATGTACCTCCGGAATGAGAGTATATTATTATAAGTTTAATTTGAGAGGATGAGCAATCGTGTAATTAGCAATTAATAAATTTAAACAGAAAATTAAGTATATAAGAGATTTCCATCTTTTACTATCTTTCCCTAAAATTTCACAATAGAGTTCAAATAATTTAATTAAATAAAGGATATAATTTACGCACATAATTCATGCTTTGAGTCCTAAATTGCCCATACTTTAGCATAGATAGTAGCTACTATAGACTCTCATCACCTCGTGCGTACGTAGCCCCCTCCACAATTAGCAGCAATTATTAATTTAATCATCTATGGGGTAATTTTCCCCTCACAAGATTAGACAAGAGACTTACCTCAACTTGCTCCAATTTAATCCACTAGTAGGCCTTTTCCTCGATTATCCAACTCTGTATGGATCGAATCTAGCCAAAATAATTCGATACAATCACTAAAAATTATAGGAATCAATTTCATAAGAAAATACTATATTTTTCAATAAAAATGTGAAATTAACTCAAAAATTATCCGCGAGACCCACGTCTCGGAATCCGACAAAAGTTACGAAATATGAACGGCCACTCAACCCATACCAAAATTACTAAATTCCGATAACAATTCGGCTCTCAAATCCTCAAATCTATCCAAGAGGGATTTTCAAACTTTTCCAACTTAATTCACCAATTAAATGATAAAAATAACGATGGATTCGGATAATTTAACCAATATTGAGTTGGTGTGATGGGCTGCTAACTAAGAATCTAGTCCTGGAGACCTGAATACCCACTAGAAGAACCCTGAATAGGCGGTGGGCGATAAGAACTTTCTGGCATAGCACTGAAATAATGTTGCACTGGAGGATCTCGAGGAGGGGGTGGTGCTGGATATGGGGGCCTGCTGGACTGCCCTCTCACAAACTGACCTCTGCCCCAGATGGAGCACCATTGAACTCTCCAAAATACCTAAACCGCTTATCTCTCATAACCTGCTCTCGGCTATGCTGACGCACACCCTAAATCCTTTGGGCTATCTCCACGACTAGCTCATAAGTACCAATCTCAACCTCTCGAGCCATAGTGGCCTGAATGTCAGTATGTAAACCTGCAACAAACCTCCGCACTCTCTCCGCCTCAGTAGGGAGTATCATAAGTGCATGGTAAGATAACTTAGAGAATCTCGCCTCGTAATCGGTCACTGAATTTAACCCTACTGGAGCTGCTCAAACTGAAACCGCAACTCCCTCTGGGAGGGTGGAATATACCTGTCCAGGAAGATATGGTGAACCTATCCCAAGTCATAAGAGGAGAATCTGCTGGTCTGCCAAGAAGAAAAGACTTCCACCATCTACATGCTCTGCCCTCTAGCTTAAAAGAAGCAAAGTCTACCCCATGAGACTCCAATATCCTCATGTTGTGCAGTCTATCCCTGCATCGATCAATGAAGTCATGGGGATCCTGATCCCGCTCACCCCCAAAGATAGGAGGATGTATTCTAGTCCATCTGTCCAATAGTTTCTGCGGATCAGCGGCTACAGCTGGCCTGGGCTTAGCTGTAGCTACTGCCGCTGGCTGGGATCCACCCATGGGTAGTGCACCCTAGGTTTGATATACAACTACCGCCTACTCATAAGCCTGTGCGGTCGGAGTCTGTGCTCCCCCGCCCGCCTGGGATGTGGCTGGGTCTGCCGAAAATAAACTGGCCTAGGTCATAGTGTTCATGAACCACAGCATACGACCCATGACATCCTGGAATAGCGGTGCAAACGTGAAATCCACCAGAGCTGGTTCTGCCACAGACACCTCACCCTGTTCCTCAATAATGGGATTCTCTGCTCGACCCACTGGAGGCATAACTGGAACGGTGCTGGGACGTCCTCTTCCCCTACCACGGGCTGGAGCCCTCCCTCGGCCTCGGCCTCTAACATCTGGGGGAGTAGCTCTTCCTTGGTCTGGAGCCTCATTAGAGCACGTTCTCACCATCTATGAGAGACTAAGAGAAAGATATTTAGTGCTACATCAATTGCACAATGGAATATGAAGAAAGGTGGTCTTCTAACACTCTATAGCATCTCGAAGATAAGTACAGACATTTTTGTACCGATCCCCAAGACTCTATTAGGTCTGCTCCTAACTTGTGAGACCTACGTGAACCTAGTGCTCTGATACCATGTTGTCATGACCCAATTTCACCTATAGGTTATGATGGCGCCCAACACTACAACTAGGTAAGCCAACTTGTAATTTAAGCATATAATCAATTCTTTAAAATTAACCGAGTAATTAAACTCTTCTTAATTGCAAGAATTAAAAAACTATGGAAAGATATGGTAAATTAAAACAACCAAGAACAATAATCAAATTCCAATTCTATCAATGTGTGTGCCAAGACTTGGTGTCACAAGTGTATGAGCATCTAGTAGATTATACAAAAATTTTCAAATACTGTCTGAAATAAAGTAGACAAAATAAAAATTTTAAGGAGAGACACTGGTTGCTGCAGAATAGATCAGAAGGGAAGCTCACCACTAAGCCTCTGGATATCGTGGGTGCGCACCGATACATCCAACTATAGCACTTGTCTCAGGCCCTGCACAAAAAGTGTAGCAAGTGTAGCATGAGTACGTAAACAACATGTACCCAGTAAGTATCAAGCCTAATCTCGAAGAGGTAGAGACAAGAGGTCGACTTTGACACTCACTAAAGGTCAATAATAATGAATAAAATAGAAATAGAAATATTTAAATCAACATGATTTATAGAATTAACAATAATTTTCTTTAACCAGCAGAAATAATTAAATTCCTTCAAATGCGACAATTTTTAATTTATCAATTTAGCTTCATAAGCTGCAATTAAAATATTAAGGTATCGTGTAATTATTATTATTAGGCACGATTTCTGCCGAGGTCGTATGGCCCGATCCAGAGTGTCGTGTATACTACCGAGGAACGTACGACGCGATCCATAGGTGCATCTATACTGCCGAGGCGTTCGGCCCGCTCCACAAAAAATGAGGACATTTTCTTATGAACCTCCGGAAACAATTTCAAAATTTAACAGAAATGAATTAAGACATTTAAAATAACCGGACTTTCTCATAAATACATGGTAAAACCCAAATAAAATATAAGTGCGGAAAAATAGCTCGATATCGGGGTGTCACTAAGTCATGAGCAACTAGACACTAAATCTAAAAGACAATGTCTACAATAGTTTGCGTCTAGATATCAATACAGAGAAAGAAAGATAACAAGGAAGGAGCACAATGTTTGCGAACGCCGGCAGCTACCTCGCAAATCTCCGAAAGATCAACGTCGCACGAACTCAATGACCTCCACGCCCGGTCACACCTGGATCTGCACACAAGGTGCAGGGAGTAACGCGAGTACTTCCAACTCAGTAAGTAACAGAATTAAATAAGGAACTGAGAAGCAGTGACGAGCTAAACAAATGCAGTTCATTTCAGTAATTTCAGCAAGAAAAATAGGCATGCATTCAATCCGGTGTTTTAAATCAAAACATTTTGAGCTCAGGTACAACAACATAAGCCCTCTAGAAAATATCACAACAACAACAATTGGCAATGAAGTGCAACAACAAATAAGAGCAAGTACAGCCTCATAGTGCTACTGTCACTCATCTATCTCAATCACTCGGCTCTCAGCCTCAATATTCACAATCAAAGATACTTGTGCTCACTGGGGGTGTACAGACTCCAGAGGGGCTCCTACAGCCCAAGCGCTATATTGTTGCGGTATGCAGCTCGACCCAATACTGCTGCGGCATGCAGCCCGATCAATATATTGCTGCGGCGTGCAGCCCGATCCGATATATTGCCTGAAGGCTTGTTGTGGCGTGCAACCCGATCCAATATTGCTGCGGCGTGCAGCCCGATCCAATATATCTCACATAGCTCTCAGCCCGGCACTCACGCCCTATCTCAGTCGCTCACCTCTCCAGCCCTTCGGGCTCATAGAATATCATAATAATTAGCCCAAACAGAGAATACAACAAGTATCTACCAGAAATGAGAGGGAATGGAGATATAACACACAAGTAAGGCTGTGACTGAGTACAAGACAACAATTAGCAGACAAACCAACAATTATTCGACCGCTATGGGTTGCAACAGTGATATCATATGGCCTAAGCATGGCATCTAACATGAAATGCAGTCAATTGCTCAAGACAAGGAAATAAAACAAGTAATAAAAATGGCTATTTGACTTTACAGTCTAACGGGACAGACCAAGTCACAATCCCTCACGGTGCACGCTCACACGTCTGTCATCTAGCATGTGCATCACCTCCAAATATTCACATCATACAAATTCTCGGGATTTCATACCCTCAAAATCATATTTAAGACTGTTACTTACCTCAATCCGAGCAAAAATATTACTCCGCGATGCCTTTGCCTCTCAAATCGGTCTCCAAACGTCCCGAATCTAGCCACAAGTAATACAACACAATCAATAAAGGCTAAAGGGATCAATCCCACAAGAAAACTACTAAATTAGAGCCAAAATACGAAATCGATTCAACCCCCCTCCCGGGCCCACATCTCGAAATTTGACAAAAGACACAAAATATGAACACACATCCACTTACGAGCCCCAACCATACAAGAATTACTCGAATCCAACCTCGAATCTCCTTCCAAAACTCGAAATTTAAGCCTATGAAGTTTCCACCATTTTCCCCCAAATTTACAACTCAAATCTCTAATTAGATGATGAAAATAGTAATAGATTCATGGAATATAGTCCAATCCGAGTTAGAATCACTTACCCCAACAATCTTCTTGAAGAAACCTCGAAATATAGCCTCACACCGAGCTCTCAAAGTCCCAAAATCGAAATGGGAATCAAACCCTCGAAATCCCACTTTTCTGTCCAGTTCATCCGCACCTGCGGACCTTCAGTCGCATCTGCGACGCCGCACCTACGGAAATTCCATCGCAGGTGCGAGAATGACTAAAAGGGCTGGGTCCGCATCTGCGTGCAAGTGGTCGTGCCTGCATGTGCGCACATGCGGACAAAAGTCCGCTTCTGCGATCCTCCCCTCCAACTCATTTTCCTCATCTGCGGAACTTCAGGCGTATCTGTGGGCTCGCAGATGCGGAAACACCCTCGCACCTGCGACCCTCGGCCATCTACTCAACTCCCGCTTCTGCACTCCTTCCTCCGCACGTGCTAGTACGCACCAGCGGCCTCCCCACCGTAGGTGCGAAACTACCAGATATTATAAGTCTTCAGCAATCTCATAAGTCCAAAAACTCAACCGTTAAGCATCCGAAACACACCCGAGGCCCCCGGAATCTCAACCAAACATGACAACAAGTCATATAACCCCATGTGAACTTAGTCGAACCTTCGAATCACTCAAAACAATATCAAAACACCAAATTACCCTCGGATTCAAGCCTAAGAACTTCTAAACTTCCAAATTCCGCAAACGATGCCGAAACCAATCAACCCACGTCCGAATGACCTCGAATTTTACACACACAGCACAAATGACACCATGGACCAACTCCAACTTCCGGAAATCCATTCCGACACCGATATCAAATTTTCCACTGCCGACCAAAATCGCCAAATTTTCAATTTTCGCCAATTCAAGCCTAATTCCACTACGGACCTCCAATTCACATTCTGAGTGGTCTCCGAAGTCCAAAATCGCCTAACGGAGCTAACGGAGCCATCAAAATTCAAATCCGAGATCGTTTATACATAAGTCAATATTTGGTTGACTTTTCCAACTTAAGCTTCTAATAAATAGACTAAGTGTCTCAATTCACTCCGAAACTACTCCAGGCCCGAACCAACTAACCCAACATATCATAATATAGCTGAAGAACACAGAAATAAGTATAAATGGAGGGAAATGAGGCTATAACACTCGAAACGACCGGCCGGGTCGTTACATCTATAATGTCGAGGCGTTCGGCCCGCTTTACAAGAAAGGAGAATTTTTCTTATGTACCTCCGGAATGAGAGTATATTATTATAAGATTAATTCGAGAGGATGAGCAATTTCTTTTAACAATTAATAAATTTAAACAGAAAATTAAGTATATAAGAGATTTCCATCTTTTACTATCCTTCCCTAAAATTTCACAATATAGTTCAAATAATTTAATTAAATAAAGGATACAATTTACGCACATAATTCATGCTTTGAGTCCTAAACTACCTGGAATTTAGCATAGATAGTAGCTACGTACAGACTCTCGTCACCTCGTGCGTACGTAGCCCCGTCCACAATTAGCAACAATTATTAATTTAATCATATATGGGGTAATTTCCCCCTCACAAGATTAGACAAGAGACTTACCTCAACTTGCTCCAATTTAATCCACTAGTAGGCATTTTCCTCGATTATCCAACTCTGTATGGATCGAATCTAGCCAAAATAATTCGATACAATCACTAAAAATTATAGGAATCAATTTCATAAGAAAATACTATATTTTTCAATAAAAATCTGAAATTAACTCAAACATTGTCTGTGGGGCCCACATCTCGGAATCCGGCAAAAGTTAAGAAATATGAATGCCCACTCAACCCATACCAAAATTACTAAATTCCGATAACAATTCGGCTCTCAAATCCTCAAATCTATCCAAGAGGGGTTTTCAAACTTTTCCAACTTAATTCACTAATTAAATGATAAAAACAACGATGGATTCGGGTAATTTAACCAATATTGAGTTAAGAACACTTACCCCATTGTTTTCTCTGCAAATCTCCCAAAAATCGGCCCAATCCGAGCTCCAAATCGGTAAAAATGAAAAATGGGATTAGAACTTAAACTCTCTGCCCAGTGATTTCTTCTACGCAATCGCGGACTTGTCCACGTGATGTACAATTCTCCCAATGCCCAAATTAACCCTACGCGATTGCAAACAATTCCACGCGATCGCGATGCACAAGATTCTAACTTTAACGACCCGATCGGTCGTTTTGAGCCCTAGTGCGTTATTCAGCAGTTTGAGGCCACGAGTAGCTTCACTTCAGGTATTATGACTTGCACGCGTGGTCGGAATTGAAATTTCGGAAGTTAAGAGTTGATTTGGAAAGAAAATTCTCATTTCAGAAGCTTTAAGTTGGAAGAATTGACTAAAGTAGGATTTTTGAGTACACGATATTAGAATCGGGATTTGAAGGTTCGAACAGGTTTGTATGATGATTTCGGACTTGGGCGTATATCCGTATCAGGTTTTGGATAACCTGTGAGTGTTTCGGCACCTATTGTGAAAGTTAGCATTATGGAAGAATTCTATAAATTTGGGTTGAAGTGCATTTCAAGGTTATCGATGTCTGTTTGGGATTCCGAGTATGGGAATAGCTCCGTATGGTGATTCTGGAATTGGGAGCGCATCCGAAAGTGGATTCGGAGGTCCGTAGGTCTTTTTTGAGTCATTTGGCTAAAGCTAGAAATTTGAAGGTTTTTGAGAAGTTTGACCAGACATAGACTTTTTGATATCGGGGTCGGATTCCGATTCCGGAAGTTGGAGTAGGTCTGTAATGTCGAATGCGACTTGTGTGCAAAATTTGAGGTCAATCGGACGTGATTTGATAGGTTCCGGAATCGAATGTAGATGTTTGAAGTTCTAAAGTTCATTAAGCTTGAATTGGGGTGTGATTCATGATTTTGATGTTGTTTGATGTGATTTGAGGCCTCGAGCAAGTTTGTGTTATGTTATGGGACTGGTTGGTATGATTGGACAGGGTCCCGGGGGCCTCAGGTGTGTTTCAGGATGGTTTCGGATCCTTTCGGACTGTTTTGCAATAGTTGATGCTGGTGTCTGGTATTGTTCTTCGCGTTCGCGAGGATCCTCTTGCGATCGCTAAGAAGGATTTGGCTTCTGGGATTTTGTTCTTCGCGTTCGCAAAAGAAGAAAATATCTGTTCCGCAGGTCTGACTTCGGAAGCTCATATCTCATAATCTATAAGGAATTTGGAGATGATCCAAAAATGTAAATTGTAGCTCTTTGTGTCTAGCTTTCAGAAAGGTATACCATTTAACCTTTGGATTTGTGTACAAAACGTTATAGCGGGTACACTACAGGCTATCCGGGAAGATGAAGAAATTTGTATTTCACAGGGCTGACTTTGACAGCTTATATCTCAAAATCTATAAGGAATTGGGAGATGATCAACATATAAAACTTATAGCCCTTGATGTATAGTTTCCATAAAGTAAAACCATTTGTGATTTGGAGTTTTTTACAAAATGTTATGACCATTAAACTAGAGGCTATCTGAGAAGAGTTTGAAAATGGCTTCTGAGAATTTTGTTCATCGCGAACGCGATGGGGGTCTCGCGAACGCGATGAAGGGTCGCCTGGGCAGTGTATAAGTTTGAAAAAATGGGTTTGGCTCATTTCATCTCATTTTCTCCATGGGAGCCGACCTAGGAGCGATTTTGGAGCTCCATTTTCATCATTTATGTCAAGATAAGTGATTCTTACCTATTGCAAGTTAAATACTTGGTTTATATACGAATTTAGGTGTGAAAATTCATGGAAATTAGTAAAAGTTTGGGGTTTTAAAGAAAAACCTACAAATTAGTATTTTTGGATTTTAACCACAAAAATTACTATGGGATTGGATGGAAATGGTATATTTGAGTTCTTGAGATTATGGGTAACGATTCCATCCGAAAATTTCCGAAATCCAGGCACGTGGTTCCGGGATGAATTTTAGGAATTTTACCATTTTGGATAGGATAATTTATTTAATAGATAAATTTCAAATTATTTAACATGTATTAATTATTTCATATAACTATAGGATAGTTTCGGATTTTCGGCACCGAACTGGGATTTTTACACGACATGGTGATCAAAAGTGGGCATTGAGACAAGGTAAGTCTCTTGTCTAATCTTGTGAGGGGGGAATTAACGCATAGGTAATTAAATTAATAATTGTTGCTAATTGTGGGGGCTACATACGCACGAGGTGATGAGAGTCCGTGCGTAGCAACTATTAATCCTAAAGTCCGGGTAGTTTAGGACTCAAAGCATAAATTACTTGTGTAAATTGTATCCGTTATTTAATTACATTATTTGATATATATCGTAAATTGTTAGTGAGAGATAGTAAAAGATGAAAATCTCATATGCTTATTTCTGTTTAAATTAATTAATTGTTAAAAAAAATTATTCATCTTCTCAAATTTATCTTATAATAAACATACTCTCCTTCCGGAGGTACATAAGAAAATGTCATCCTTTCTTGTGGAGCGGGCCAAACGCCTCGGCATGATAGATGCATCTATGGATCGTGCCGCACGTCCCTCAGTAGTGTACACGACACTCTGGATCGGGCCGAACGACCTCGGCAGAAATTGTGCTTAATAATAATAATTACACGATACTTTGATAGTTTATTTCAACATGTGAAGCTAATTGAAATATGGAAATTATTGGAATTTAAAGAATTTAATTATCTCTGCTTGTTAAGGAATTATTGTTATTCCTGTAAATGAGGCTAATTGATAAACTGAAAATTTATTGGAATTGAAGGAATTTAATTACTTCTGTTGGTTCAATAAAATCAGTGTTAACTCTGTGAATTACGTTGATATAAATATTTCTATTTTCATGATTATTTAATATTATTGACCCATAGTGAGTATCAAAGTCGGCCATCTCGTCTCTACCTCTTCGATATTAGGCTTGATACTTACTGGGTACACGTTATTTTCGTACTCATGCTGCACTTGCTGCACATTTTATTGTGCAGGTACATATTTGTATAGCGGCCTTGTGGGCGCAGAGGTGTGGTTAATAATTGTGGGGACATAGGTGAGCTGCATTCTGTATTACGATCCGCAGCTAACAGAGTCTCCTTTAGAAATATTATATTTTCCTGTCTAATTTGTATTCTGGACAGATGCTGTATTTTATTTTTAATTCCCTAGTAAATGCTCATGCACTTGTGACACTGGAATTTAGGATGATTATGGGTTGCACTGTATTGAAAATTTTTAAAGATATTATTACGTATTTTGTAAACTTCATCTTCTGCTATTTAATTGAGGGAAATAACTATGACTTCAAAAATATTAAAATGAGAATTTATTTAGTATTTATTGTTGGCTTGTCTGACAGCGGTGTCCGGCGCCATCACGACCTTTATGGATTTTGGATTGTGACACCAACTCTACGCGATCACATCCCTCTTCACACGATCGCATAGAGAAAACACGTGGCCCAGCTTCCTCTCAAGTTTCCCTTACGCGATCGCAAACAGTACCAGCGATCGCGATGCATAGACTGGCTTAACCTATGCGATCGCGGTTGACCTCACGCGATCGCGAAGACCAAAATCAACACTGCCTCAACTAAGACTATGCGATGGAAAACTATCTCACGTGATCACGTAGAACAAAGTCACCTCTGCTCAAATTATACTATGTGATCACAGACGAACTTACGCGATCGCATATAAGAAAATCAGAAGAAAAATACCAGTAACTATCAGCAATCTCCCAAAGGCCAAAAATGATCTGTTAGTCGTCCGAAACTCACCCGAACCCCTCGGGACCTCAACCAAATATACCAACAAGTCCTAAAATATCATACAAACTTAGTCGAAACCTCAAATCACATCAAACAATTCTAAAACTATGAATCATACTCTAATTCAAGCTTAATGAAACTTAAAATTTTCAACTTTTACATTCAGTGCCGAAACCTATCAAATCAATTCCGACTGACCTCAAATTTTCTACACAAGTCATAAATGACATAACGGATCTATGAAAACTTTCGGCATTGGATTCCGACCCCGATATAAAAAAGACAACTCCCCGGTCAAACTTCCAAACTTAAATTCTTGTTTTAACCATTTCAAGCTTAATTTAACTACGGACTTCCAAAAAAATTCCGAAACACGCTCCTAAGTCTAAAATCACCATACGGAGCTATTGGAACCGTCAAATCCCGATTCTGGGGTCGTTTTCTCAAAATGTTGATCGAAGTCAAACTTAGCATTTTAAGGTCAACTTAAGGAACCAAGTGTTCCGATTTCAACCCGAACACTTCCAAATCCTGAACCAACCATCCCCGCAAGCCATAAATTAATAAAAGCACATACAAGGAATTTTATTTAGGGGAATGGGGTTCTAAAAGTCAAAGTGACCGATTGGGTCATTATATTCATACACTCCAAAAATTGGAATAGTTGATCACCTGCGTGCAAGGTAAATACAATACCAATATTATCAAATAAAATTGAGATGATACAAAATAAAAATAGAACTTAAACCTTTTGTTGTTTAAACCTGCGAATACTATAAAAATAACCAATATATTTTCATATATTCCTATTTTACCAAAAGCAAGTGTTCGGTGTGGATGACTGCATTTAAAAAAATAGCTTTCTTATCTATTGGCAAGTACTGCTTTAAAAAACCTTAACAACCTTTGAAATTATACTATTTGTGGTTTCTTGATATATCCATGTCACAATAATAGGTCCTATAAATAACTTCGTTATCAGTCAGGTTACTAGGGCCTTACAGAATATAAGTTTGGATCTAAATTATTTTTAACTGATGCTGGAATACTTTTTTTGGTAAAGAAGAATTCACCTAAATAGTCGCTCACCCGCAATTAGTTAAACTAAAAATAGCTGGCGGAAGTATATTACATGTATAATATGTGTCGAATCATATATAATCTATATATAATCTATGTATACTAACTAGAAAAAATAAACAGTAAATCTAACGACTTTTTGTGTAAAGATACCAATTAATATGGAAAATGCCTACTTGCAGGAAAATTTGGAAAGAACATGTAGGTTATGCTTATCTAACTATTTTATTAGTTTCTTTGAATTATCTATCTCCGTTTTTGTAATATTCTTATTAGAATCATTGAAAGTTATATGTTATCTTAATAAGATGGCAATGTAAGATTTATACTCCTATCAAATTGTAAAGCAACATTAAATTTGAAGAAACGCCCCTCTATATATCAGATAGAAAGTTATATATTTTACGCTAGAACTCTTTTTTTTTGGGTGGGAGGGTGGGAGGGAGGGGGCACATGGAGGAGAGTTAGACCTAAAACGGCCTTGTTTCCATAGAAAATATAACAAGGGATTAGATTTAAATCAAATTATAATGCAAAATGAACCAATAGTAGTAACATATGGATTACATAAGATTGGCATGACCCAAAATCCCAACACAAGCGCCGTAATGAGTACTGAGTATACAACCTCCCAAGACTAGTAGTACTGAGTCACAAACTCTAACTGAATACATGGAATGATCACGAGGACCGAATATATAATACTGTTTGATTAAAAATTAACAGTACAATGAAATAAAAAGACTCCAAGGGACTGCGACGACCAAGCAACTCTACCTTAAATCCTTACGATCCCTCTTTAACTCTGCTCAAGTCCGATATCTCCAATACCTGGTTCTGCACAAAAAATGTGTAGAAGTGTAGTATGAGTACACCACAGTCGGTACCCAGTAAGTATCAAGACTAACCTCAATGGAGTAGAGACGAGATATAGTCAAGACACTCACTAGTCTAATAACATGTGCAATATAGCATGCAAAAATAATAGAAAACAAATAGCAGTAATAGCAACATCAATCAACTAGTGATTTAAACAACAAGGTAACATGAACACCATAAATATTTCTCAAACGAGTAATAAACACAGGTACAACCAATTAATCAGGTCCTTCAGAATATACATCTTTTATCTAAGTTATTCAATAAAAATCTCTGAAATATAATCCTTTTCAATAAATATATTTCCGAATATAATTCTTTCAAGTTAATATCTTTCGAATATAATTCTTTCAAGTAAATATCTTTCGAATGTAATTCTTTCAAGTAAATATCTTTCAAATATAATTCTTTCAAGTAAATATCTTTCGAATGTAATTCTTTCAAGTAAATATCGTTCAAATATAATTCTTTCAAGTAAATACCGTTCGAATATAATTCTTTCAAGTAAATATCTTTCAAATATACTTCTTTCAAGTAAATATCTTTATAATATAATTATTTTAAATAAATATCTTTCTAATATAATTCTTTCGAATAAATATCTTTCAAATATACATCTCTCAAGTAAATATCTTTATAATATAATTCTTTCATATAAATATCTTTCTAAAATACTTCTTTCGAATAAAAGTCACCATGTGACGCCTCATTTAACTTTCTTGGCGTGAGGAATACATTTAACATATCACATCAAATGGCGCGGCATTACCTTCGTGCACTTTTATCTTCCTCACTGTGCATGCATATAATAGTACCATCTAGGTGGGAGAAATGCCAATAACAATAAAAAAAATAAAGTGGAGGCACACATGAAGCAACAACGACTACAAGTCACACTAAAAACATAGGTGCACAATAACATCTTAAGATAAAGGCATGAATGTATACACAACAAAATAATATCACAATATAATGATGTCTCCTGTCCTCGCCTGTATGGAAACACCCTTCGTGCCATGAATATATGACAACAAAAAAATAATTGCACGGCATCACCTATCGTGCTTTTACTCTCATCCTCACCTGATAATATAAATAAAATAGCACGGCATCACCCTTCGTGCTTTATACTCTCAAATGGCACGACATCACCCTTCGTGCTTTACACTTTCAAATGGCACGACATCACCCTTCGTACTTTACACTCTTCCTTACCAAGCACATATATATCATTAACAAGCAAGGTAGGAAGCATAAATAACATTAAGGAGAGTGTTTAAACCACAACACAATACAACAATTCATATTGCAATTTTCACTGACCACAACCAAATTCCAAATATGTAGCAGAATCAATAAATTTGTCAACAAATAGCCCAAGGCTCCACACAACGTATAATAAACCTCAAAACAATCAACAGAGGTGAAAAATACTCAGTATAGGGCAACGCCTTCATTAATCCAAATTCTTGATAATTATATTAACTCCTCAATTTAAACTAATTAATAAATATTTGCAGATAAGGGTTCCATCATGGATTTAATTCCAAGAAAATATCAAATCAATAAACACACGGAATTCACGTAAAATCCAAGTGACAATAACATTAATTTATTATATAAAATACAAATTTGACAAACAATGAACGAGGCATGATAATTCAAGGATTTACTAATGCCAACAGTTATCTAATTTAATACATAAGAATGCCTAAAACTTTAAACCAAGAAAATTTGCACATATAAGGCCGGGTACGTACTCGTCACTACGCATACTCGGCTTTTCACATTTTACAAATGGTACATAAGACTCAATGCCTAAGGGGTAATTCCCCCACTCGAGGTTAAGTAAGACACTTACCTTTTTGTAGTTATGCCGATATTCTAAAATCGCATTCTTTCTTGAATTGACCTGCAAACCGACCAAATCTATCCAAATTAATTGTATAACTTCATTAAAATTCTTCCGAAATAATTCCAGATAATAATACATCGACTTAAAATTTTATTCCAAAAAGTCCACAAAAGTTAACGCGAGGCCCGACCCTCGGAACCCGACATAATTTTTATGAAATCTGAACACCCATTCCGATACGAGTTCAACCATACCAATTTATCAAATTCCGATAACAACTCGACCTCCAAATCTTAAATTTTCGTTTTTTGAAGATTTTGCATAATCTTGATTTTTTCCATTTAAATCCGAAATAAATGATGAATATAACCAAATAATCATGAAGTATAATCACATTAGGATATAGAACACTTACCCCAATCCATATGGTGAAAATCGCCTCAATAATCGGTTCAATCCGAGCTCCAGAGCACGAAATATGTTAAAAATGGATGAAATCTCAAAATATAGCTACTGCCCAGGTATTTACTCTTCGCGATCGCGAAGCACAAAATTTTTCAGACCCAAAATTGCTCTTCGCGATCGCGGAAAACCAATCGCGATCGCGAAGAACAAACTCTCCAACTCTTCCGGACAGCCTCTAGTATAATGGTCATAACCTTTTGTACAAAACTTCAAATGATGAATGGTTTAACTTTTTGAAAACAAGATTCCAAGGACTATAACTTTCATTTGTTGCTCATGTCCCAATTCCTTATATATGTCGAGATATAAGCTTCCAAAATCAGCCCTATGCAAGAGAGATTTCCAAACTCTTCGCGGACAGCCTGTAGTATATCTAGCCTAACGTTTTATAAACAACTCCAAATGACAAATGGTTTACCTTTCTGAAAATTAGACACAAAGGGCTACAACTTTCATTTTTTGATCATCTCTAAATTCCTTATAGATTGCGAGATATAAGCTTCCAAAGTCGGGTCAGTGCAGGAGAACATTTCCTCTACGCGATTGCGAAAGGCCTTCTGCGATCGCGATTCACTGGCCATTTTCCCCCATTTTGTGCTTCGCGATCGCGGCCAATTCCACGAGATCGCATAGCACACTTCTGTAGCCAAAAACCAGCAGCTATAAATGGCCTAGAAATGGTCTGAAACCACCCCGAAACTCACCTGAGCCCCTCGGGACCCCGTCCAATCACACCATCCAGTCCCATAACATAACACGGACCTGCTCGAGGCCTCAAATCACATCGAACAACATCAAACGACGAGTAATACCTCAAATCAAAAACTATGAACTTTGAACTTTCAAATTCTATATCTTGTGCCGAAACATATCAAATCAATTCGGAATGACTTTAAATTTTGCACACAAGTCATAATTGACATAACAAGGCTATTCAAGTTTCCAAAATCGGATTCCGACCCCGATATCAAAAATTCAACCCCCCGGTCAAACTTTCCAAAAATTCAACTTTCGACATTTCAAGCTTAATTCCACTACGGACCTCCAAATAATTTTATGGAAATACTCCTAAGTCCAAAATCACCCAACGGAGCTAACGGGACTGAAGGAACTCCATTCCGGAGTCGTCTTCACACATTTCCGACTATGGTCAAAATCGTAAGACTTAAGCTTCCGTTTTAGGGACCAAGTATCCAAATCACCCCGAATCATCCGGTAACTGAATTCAATCGCGCACACAAGTTAATACACATAATACGAAGCTGCTCAAGACTTTAAGTCGTTGAACAGGGCGTTAATTCTTAAAACGACAAGTCGGGTCGTTACATTTTCCACCTCTTAAACAAACGTTCATCCTCGAACGTGCTAAAAATCTTTCTGAGGACTTTAAATTACTGAGTGTATTCTTACACACATACTTGTGCGTGATTCTACGTTCCCATAATTTAACACGGGTCCGACAATACCATCTCAATTGAGATTATTTCTTTTCTCCATTCTTATAAGCTTTAAAGCAAAATCCCTAACTCTTCAATCATTTCCAAAATGCCTGATTTTTACTTCGACGCACGATATTAGTCTCAACTGGCTATAACAACTCATGCCTACATACACATCAACTTTCTTGATAGTGTTAAAGTACTCCGGGGTGTTATATTCTTCCCCGCTCAGGATCATTCGCCCTTGAATGAGAAGTAGAGCTCGCCCTCAAACACATAACATAACTTTTCTCTTCTTTCGCACATAACAATCTCCCAAATTTTTTTTTCCAGAAAATTCGGTAGAGTCTCCCATATAAATGGGCCCATCCACCTGCCATAGTAATACCAAAACAACTCCTAACAACATATTCACAACCCAACAAAACACCACAATGTATATATATCAATAACACTAATCTGAACATTACAAGAACCGCATTATCATAATGATATCAGGACATGAAGCACATCATATGTATGCCCATCACCACATCTCTGGTCCTAGTAGTTGTTCATAATCGATTACAACATCGCCAATTAACCTCGTATTAACCAAAATCTCATTTCAACTTCTCGTAACACTGACAGCATCACGCGAGGCATGAATACCTAATAATTATTTATCCGAATTAACGAGTCACATTTAACGTCACCCGGGCACTCACCTCGTAGGTTAAAACTCAATAATTACAGCACAATTATGGCTAAATATGCACAGAAAGATATACAAGAATTATCAAATAAGCCCATCAGGCATGACTCCCTATTAATACTATAGTACAAATTTAAATTTCACAAAGGGAGAATTTTAAACTCATAAATATTTCACCATAAGGACCTCGTCCTTATATAACTCCCACCGTGGCTTGTAGCCCGGTTTAAATATTTCACATCATATAAAAAAAAATGTGAGGATCTCGTCCTCAACTCCGAATCACAAGTGTTTTACACATTGTGCCAACTGAAATTTTTAATTTCCTTTCTTTCTTCGTTTCGATATATTTCGTACACAGTTTTCATAACACATAATGAAACCTCATCCCGGTAGGGCATATAATTCATAAAATTGAAATCAATTATTCCGAAATCACATCAAAACCCACTGTAGTGAGCAATAGAAAGTCATTTTCGGACTTATAGCCCTCAATAGTGAACAAAAGTAAAAATGATAGACACAGGCTAACATCATCAAATCTTCCAACAGGGGTAAACACGGGAGTGGAGTACAAATTCACTAATCCACCATATGTAAGGAGCATGAAAGGAGTTTTCACCTCGATAATCGGAATCAAATCAAAAATAAGAATGGTGCTCCTTTTATTATAAATTAAATCATACCTGTAACTACACCATCTAGTGTATCAGCCTCAACCAATTCATAGCAATTATATCAATGGGTCGGGCCTCCACCTCTTAGGCGCCCTCTACCCGCCTGTCCCCCACCCCTAACTGGCTATGCACGTGGAGTATTAACTGGAATAAAGCTTGTAGCCTGAGTGTTCTGATGAAATCCACCCCTCCCATGTTTGGGACAATTTCTCTTGATGTGCCTAGTATCACCACACTCAAAACAACCCATCTGTGGGTTCGGCTACTCATACGGAGTATGTGCCGGATAACTGAAATAACTATTATAGGAACCCCATACTGGTGGTTCATTAAAAGAACTTACTGGAACATCCCGAGTATTCTGAAATCTAGAATTATTAAGGACTCAGGAATACCGCAAGTCCCAGCATCATCCCATACTAATCTCAGCTCTTAATCATATACAAGTTTTGGAGAACCTTTCAATACAACATAAATACATCTCAGGCCAAAATTCATATAACACATGAGCCCGCAATCTGATCGTTGATAGTGGACTCCCTCACTTGGCGCGAGGCCATAGGACACATTCTAATGATCCACAATACTAACCTTCATTGCTCGTAGGACACCGGTCATAAGACACCTCATGCCATTTATTTGGCACATGTCATCTCGTGACAGTTAAACTCGCTTCCTCCAGTGCCTTGGTTGCGTATGTATCCTTCGCTAAATAAAAATCCCATACGAACTACAAAGTCTCTAATACCACCATCTATTTCAGATCTACATCGACCTCGTGACCCTACCACAATTGTGATGATTAGGCAATTAATTAAACCTTCTTAAGATCATACTTATTAACCGGATGTCAGAACCTGCTGCACCCCCATGTGCACAACTGAATGATCTCTAAATACTTTTGCATCCTTGATCTGGATGACACGTTGTAACAATGGTTGTACAACACTGGCGCCCTTATAACCCCTCTGTAGTATCATAAACCGTTGGCACATAGTTGATACCGAGTGCACAATTTCATACATGAGTGGATGCAAATGAACATAAGATATATGCTTCAAGCTGAATAAATGCCGCACGATAAGGAATGAAAGAAGTGAATTCTTCCTACTAGCTTTGTAGCCTCTCAAAGATACGTACAGATGTCCCCGTACCAATCCGCAAGACTCTACTAAACTCGTTCGTGTCTCATAAAACTTATATACCCAGAGCTCTGATACCAACTTGTCACGACCCAAAATCCCACCACAGGCATCGTGATGGCACCTAGTCTCTAAGACTAGGTAAGCCGATTTCAATCACATTTTGAAGCCATTTTTTTTAATTAAATAAGTAATCAAAACTAACAGCGGAATAATTAAAAATATACAACCTCCCAAGACTAGTAGTATTGAGTTACGAAATCTAACTGAATACATGGGATGATCACGAGGACCGAATATACAATACTGTTTGATTAAAAATCAACAGTACAATGAAATGAAAAGACTCCAAGGGACTGCGACGACCAAGCAGCTCTACCTTGAATCCTTACAATCCCGCTTTAACTCTGCTCAAGTCTAATATCTCCGATACCTGGTTCTGCACAAAAATGTGCAGAAGTATAGTATGAGTACACCACAGTCGGTACCCAGTATGTATCAAGACTAACCTCAATGGAGTAGAGACGAGGTACAGTCAAGACACTCACTAATCTAATAACCTGTGCAATATAGCATGCAAAAATAATAGAAAACAAATAGCAGTAATAGGAACATCAATCAACTAGTGATTTAAACAGCAAGGTAACGGGAACACCATAAATATTGCTCAAACGAGTAATAAACACAGGTACAACCAATTAATCAGGTCCTTCAAAATATACATCTTTTATCTAAGTTATTCAATAAAAATCTTTGGAATATAATCCTATTAATTAAATATATTTCCGAATATAATTCTTTCAAGTAAATATCTTTCGAATATAATTCTTTCAAGTAAATATCTTTTGAATGTAATTCTTTCAAGTAAATATCTTTCAAATATAATTTTTTCAAGTAAATATCTTTCAAATATAATTCTTTCAAGTAAATATCTTTCAAATATAATTCTTTCAAGTACATACCTTTCGAATATAATTCTTTCAAGTAAATATCTTTCAAATATACTTCTTTTAAGTAAATATCTTTATAAAATAATTATTTCAAATAAATATCTTTCTAATATAATTCTTTCGAATAAATATCTTTCCAATATACTTCTTTCAAGTAAATATCTTTATAATATAATTCTTTCAAACAAATATCTTTCTAACATAATTCTTTCGAATAAAAGTCACCATGTGATGCCTCATTTAACTTTCCTGGCGTGAGGAATACATTTAACATATCACATCAAATGGCACGGTATTACCTTCGTGCACTTAGCTCATTCTCACCCAATATATATATTTGATTTAAATCAATTGGCACGGCAACACCCTTCGTGCATTTATATCTTCCTCACTGTGCATACATATAATAGTACCATCTAGGTGGGAGAAATGCCAATAACAATAAAAAAAATAAAGTGGAGGCACACATGAAGCAACAACGACTACAAGTCACACTAAAAACATAGGTGCACAATATCATCTTAAGATAAAGGCATGAATGTATACCAACAAAACGATATCACAATATAATGTATGTCTCTCGTCCTCACCTGCACAGAAACACCCTTCGTTCCATGAATATATGACAACATAAAAATAATTGCATGGCATCACCCTTCGTGCTTTTACTCTCATCCTCACCTGATAATATAAATGAAATAGCACGGCATCACCCTTCGTGCTTTACACTCTTAATGGAACGGCATCACCCTTCGTTCTTTACACTCTCAAATGGCACGACATCACCCTTCGTGCTTTACACTCTTCCTTACCAAGCAGATGTATATCATTAACAAGCAAGGTAGGAAGCATAAATAACATCAAGGAGAGTGTTTAAACCACAACACAATATAGCAATTCATATCGCAATTTCCACTGACCACAACCAAATTCCAAATATGTAGCAGAATTAATAAATTTGTCAACGAATAGCCCAAGGCTCCACACAACGTATATAAACCTCAAAAAAAATCAACAGAGGTGAAAAATACTCAGTATAGGGCAACGCCTTCATTAATCCAAATTCTTGATAATTATATTAACTCCTCAATTTAAACTAATTAATAAATATTTACAGATAAGGGTTCCATCATGGATTTAATTCCAAGAAAATATCAAATCAATAAACACACGGAATTCACGTAAAATCCAAGTTACAATATCAATAAATTTATTATATAAAATACAAATTTGACAAACACGGAACGAGGCGTGATAATTCAAGGATTTACTAAGCCAACAATTATCTAATTTAATACATAAGAATGCCAAACAATTTAAACCAAGAAAATTTGCACATATAAGCCTGAGTACGTACTCGTCACCTCGCGTACTCGGCTTTTCACATTTTACAAATGGCACATAAGACTTGATGCCTAAGGGGTAATTCCCCCACTCGAGGTTAAGCAAGACACTTACCTTTTTGAAGTTATGCCGATATTCCAAAATAGCATTCATTCTTGAATTGACCTCCAGACTGCCCAAATCTATCCAAATTATTTGTAGAACTTCATTAAAATTAATCGAAAATAATTCCGGATAATAATACGCCGACTTAAAAATTTATTCTAAAAAATCAACAAAAGTCAACGTGGGGCCCGCCCCTTTGAACCTGACATAATATTCATGAAATCCGAACACCCATTCCGATACGAGTTCTACCATACCAATTTTATCAAATTCCGATAACAACTCGACCTCCAAATCTTAATTTTTCGTTTTTGGAAGTCTTTGCTTAAATCTTGATTTCTTCCTTTTAAATCCGAAATAAATGATGAATATAACCATATAATCATGAAGTATAATCACTTTAGGATATAGAACACTTACCCCAATCCATATGGTGAAAATCACCTCAAATATCGCCTCAATCCGAGCTCCATAGCTCCATAGCTCCAAATATGTTAAAAATGGCTGAAATCTCAAAATATAGCTACTGCTCAGGTATTTACTCTTTGTGATTGCGGAAAATGCTTCGCGATTGCGAAGCACAAAAATTTTCACCCCAAAAATTGCTCTTCGCGATCGTGGAAAACCAATCGTGATCGCGAAGAACAAACTCCCCAACTCTTCCGGACAGCCTCAAGTATAATGGTCATAACTTTTTGTACAAAACTCCAAATGTTGAATGGTTTAACTTTCTAAAAACTAGATTCCAAAAACCCTCATTTGTTGTTCATCTCCCAATTCCTTATATATTTCGAGATATAAGCTTCCAAAATCAGCCCTATGCAACAGAGATTTCCAAACTCTTCGCGGACAGCCTATAGTATATCTAATATAACGTTTTATACACAACTCCAAATGACAAATGGTTTACTTTTATGAAAACTATACACAAAGGGCCACAACTTTTGTTTTTTGATCATCTCCAAATTTCTTATAGATTGCGAGATATAAGCTTCCAAAGTCGGGTCAGTGCACCAGAAAATTTCTTCTACGCGATCGCGAAAGGTCTTCCGCGATCACGATTCACTGGCCATTTTCCCCCATTTTGTGCTTCGCGATCGCGGCTAATTCCACGCGATCGCATAGCACACTGCTGTAGCCAAAAACCAGCAGCTATAAATGGCCTAGAAATGGTCTGAAACCACCCCGAAACTCACCCGAGCCCCTCGGGACCCCGTCCAATCACACCATCCAGTACCATAACATAATACGGACCTGCTCGAGGCCTCAAATCACATCGAACAACATCAAAACGATGAATCACACCTCAAATAAAAAACTATGAACTTTGAACTTTCAAATTCTATATCTTGTGTCGAAATACATCAAATCAATTCGGAATGACTTCAAATTTTTCAAAGAAGTCATAATTGACATAACGAAGCTATTCAAATTTCCAGAATCAGATTCCGACCCCGATATCAAAACGTCAACCCCCCGGTCAAACTTTTCAAAAATTTAACTTTCGCCATTTCAAGCTTAATTCCACTACGGACCTTCAAATAATTTTTCGGACACACTCCTAAGTCCAAAATCACCCAACGGAGCTAACGGAACTGACAGAACTCCATTCCGGAGTCGTCTTCACACATTTCTGACTATGGTCAAAATCCTAAAACTTAAGCTTCCGTTTTAGGGACCAAGTGTCCCAAATCACCCCGAATATTCTGGTAACTGAATTCAACCATGCACGCAAGTCAATACACATAATACGAAGCTACTCAAGACCTTAAGTCATTGAACGGGGCGTTAATTTTTAAAACGACAAGTCGGGTCGTTACTAGTTAATATTTACCCGCACGGAGCTATCGCTAGCAGTGAGGATAAAATCTACATGTAATTGTCTATGTATATATAATAAAATAACCTTAGATACTTAAAAGTTAAAACCACCATATCTCTGTATGGTTGATTCTTGTTGGAATTTAAACTAGGGCGCTCTACCACTTTATGGTAAGTTAAATAAATGAGTAACACCATTCAAAAATATAAAACTTATAAGGCACAAAAGGATGGAATAGCGGGACAAACATAAAACATACTGATAATATTATAAATTACTCCACCCTTATGACAACACACTAGGATGATGTCACGACCCAAAATCTCACATGTCATGATGGCACCCATCTAAATACTAGACAAGCTGAGAATCCCAATAAAACACCATATCTTTTAAGTTTGAAAACATAATATAGATATAAACACTCCCAAAACCCGGTGTCACTGAAAATATGAGAATCTAATATGAATACAAGTCTGACTGATAAAAAACGTTGTCTGACCGTATAGAACAATACAATTACTGAGAGAAAGAGAGAGTCAAGGTCAGCGGATGCCAGACAGCTATCTTGATAGTCTCCAATGGATTGCACTATGAGATCTAAAAATCGCCGTGTCCGAAAGTACCTGGATCTGTACAAAAGATATAGAGTGTAGTATGAGTACAACCAACTTAATAAGTAACAAGACTAACCTCTAGGCTGAAAATAGTGACGGGCTCCGCATGTACAGTCCAATACATAAATAATGGTACAGAAATGTAGGCATGATTTCAAGTTCAACAGATTAACTCAGTACTAGCAAAATAGATCAATTCTGCATGATATGAGAAATGTGACATCTCAGTGGAAAGACCTCATGTACTACTTGTCACTAAACATTTGGTCACTCGGTACTGTTTATGGCCAATCCAGCCCAAGGATATTCCATTCCGTATATATATATACACATCGACTAATAGTTAGTCACTCAGTACCGTATAAGACCAATCTAGCCCTGGGTAATTTTTCCCCAAATGTAAATGATACGGACAAGATCCATGTCCAGGAAAAATTCATCACAATATAAATAAGTAAGGCAACTCAATGCTCTGGGAAGTCCATCCCGAATATATAATCATCTACGCTCACTGGGGTGTGTACAGACTCTAGAGGGGTTCCTTCAACCCATGAGTGATATAAAGCTGTTATGGCCTACTGCAGGCGGGCAGTCCAGATCCGTATTATAATAAAGCCTATAAGGCCTGCAGCAGGCGGGCAGCCCCATTCCATATAGTAATAATATATATAAAGCCAATATGGCCTGCTGTAGGCGGGTAGCCACGATCCCATAATTATACTAACAATGGATGAATATGACTGAGTATGAAATATACATTTTTAAAACATATAAATTCAACAGAACACGACCCTGCGGGTCCCAAAATATCGGCACGTAACCCAATCATGATCTTTAATACGAGTCTCAGCTCAATTTTCCTAACACGTCGAAAATGTTTGGATAATAACATGATTCTTTAATTTTTACAACTTCACAGAATTTGTTCAAGTCACAATTTCTATGGTGCATGTCCACACGATCGTGAACTATCGTGTGAGTCAGCTCCAAACAATTTATATAACACAAAATTCGGGGATTCATACCCTCAAAACTAAGTTTAGAAGTGTTACTTACCTCAACTTTCAAGCTCCGAAAAGACTACAATGCTCCAATTGATTAAAATGTCCAAATATCGTCCACAATTCAATAGCTACCATTAGATACCCCAACTACATCAAAACAAATATGAAAAGATTCATAAATATCCATGTAGGTTTCATAATTAGGTAACAAGCCTTCAATCATCACAAATTATCCAATGGGCTCACCCATTAGCCTATTCTATTCCATTCTTATCATTTAATACTCATTTAGAGTCATTAATAATACTATGTTAATTACCCAACATCATCAAGTCACTATTCATTGCCTTCTCCAACAAAACTCTAGGTTCAAGAACATCCATTTCAAGAGCTAGTGTTGTATCTTATCCAAATGGTGATTCCCAATAAAATTCGCTCATCAATTAAGTTATCAAGTCTATTGGAATCATCAGAAACTCAAGACATATGTATTTATATCGATTCATCTCTATTTATCTTCTTCTTTAACCAAAAATGGCATTCTCAAGAACCACCCTTAGGATTCATACAATATCACATTATAACTTTAAATAAAACTCATAAATATGCTACCCATTGTCACGAGCCAAAATTTCCACATCCGGGACCGTGATTGCGCCTAACATTTCACTTGCTAGGCAAGCCAACGTTAGAATAATATTAGCCATTTTAAGCAATTTTAATTTAGTTAATAATAAAGAAATAAATGCGAAAATTAATTCTGAAACAAAGTGATTAATCCATAATAATAGCGATGTCTAAAAACCATCCCAGAACTGGTATCACAAATGCACGAGCTACTAGAATAATACAAATAAATGTCTGAATGAATAAAAAGCTATCTGAAAGAAATACACAACTATGATAAAGTGAAAGGGGACTTCAGAACTACGAACGCCATACAACTATACCTCAAGTCTCCTGCAAATAGCCGAATCCGAGCAAGTTTACTAGGTGCTGCTAGGATCAACTCCGGTATCTACACAAGTAGTGCAGAGTGTAGTATGAGTACAACCGACCCCATGTACCCAGTAAGTGCCGAGCCTAACCTCGACGAAGTAGTGACGAGGCTAATGCAGGTCACTTACATTAACCTGTACGCAATAATAATAATAATAGTAAAAATAATAGGAAAACATAAATAGAAATTTAATAGGTAAATCATTTCAACGGTCGAAGCCAACTCGACAGTCATAATCAATTATTATTTCAGTCAATTTCCATTGCGGCGTGCAACTCGATCCCACAATATATTCATATTCAATTCCGTTGCTGCGTGCAACCGGATCCTCATTATATGTTTTCAATCAATTCTGTTGCGGCGTGCAACCCGTTCCTCCAATATATTCACTTTCATTTCTGTTGCGGCGTGCAACCCGCTCCTCTAATAATATAATTTACTAATTCTTATAAAAGAAATTACTCCAATAAATGCAACAATTAATATGAAATTATAAGACAACAAACATACAACAATTATGATTTATTTAGAAATAAGTGATGACAAGTAGCAATTAATTGTAGAAATTAAGGAGGAAATATGCAATTTAATAATTAGTATGCTAAATGTCAAGTAGCAATTAAGTCACACAAATAAAATAAGCATGTAGCAATTATAGCATGGATTCAAGGCATACTATTGAGCAAGGAATATGAGAGAAAAAATTAATATAATAATTAATTCATGATTTAAAATAATTTATGATTTTCAAATAATTATGCAAATAATTATGTCCGATCAGGGTTAACCACGACACTTACCTCGCTTCACAACCACATTCAAGATTCCAATAAACCTTTGCCTCGCGAATTTGTGTCTGAAAGCTTCAAATCCGATCACAAATAATTCAATGTACTCAACACGAATCGTAGGAATTAATTCCATATGAAATTATAAATTTTTCGGATTAAAATTAGACATTTTTTTTAAAAATCGACAATGGGACCCACGTCTAGAATCCCGAAAAAACTCACAAAATCCGAACACCCATTCCGATACGAGTTCAACCATATAACAATTATTGAATTCCGACATCGGATTGCCTTCCAAATCCTCAATTAAAGTATTTGAAGATTTCTACCATTTTCAACTCAATCTTTACCAATTTGAACTCAACAATCTCCCCACAACCTTATCGGTACAAGCATGTATAACTAACACTCTCACATCCAAGAATCACACTCCCAATCACCCATCTTCACCCAAACTCGAAATTGGAGACTAGGGGTTAGAACCTTACCTCTTGGGTGAAGATCTTGTGATATTTCCTTGTTGGATTTCAAAGCTTGAACAAGATATTTTATGAAAAAAGCACTTGAGCTTCTTCCTCTCTCAAGAACACTCTCACTTATCTCTAAAATCATCAGATAATTACACCAAAATAAGCCCCAAAGCCTATTTATCAAAATGGGGCCGGGTTATGAAAATAGGAAAATGGACCCTCCGAACTCAGGTATGCAGTCGCACAATGGAGCGCACAATGGGTATGCAGGTCGCACAATGGACCACAAAACTGATGCCCAGAATAGGGCTACACTGGTTAGATCTGCGACCATTTTTCGGTCGCACAATCGGTTTTACGGTTTGCATAATGATTTTGCGGTCGCACATCTGACCGCAGAATCACATTCTTCCAGCCTTTGGTAATTTGGTTATAACTTCTTGTAGGATTGTCCAAATGATGAACGGTTTGATGCATTAGAAACTATACTCGAACAACTTTCATTTGATATGTTGATCATCACATAAATCTTTATATATATTTAGATATGCTTGTCCAAAGTTTTGTCTTGTGCGTACTCATTTGGAACTTTAGTCTATTATGAAATTTTCCAACTTAACTTAGACTTAGGCCTCTCCTTAGACCCCACATCACTTATAATATACCTCGTACAATTATTATCATATCAAATTGATATCCATCATATTAATAGTCCTCAAATGAGAAGTAGAGTCCTCCCCAAAACACATAATATAACTTATATCTTCTTTCACCCATTTCAATTTCCCGAATTTTTACTAACTCCCAAAATTTCCAAAAATTTCGCCAGAGTTTCCTTTGTAACTGGGCCTATCCACCTGCCCACCTGCCAGAGAATCTCAGAAATTAATCCTAACAACACATACATAATCCATTCAACGTAACAAAACATGAAAACAATACTAATAATGGCCTCATAAGAAATATATTACTAGAAAAGGAACGCCATTAATATCAACTATTCAGGTGATACGTAACTCATAACAGGTAAGCTCTCAACATTTTCATAGAACACAGAAATGAACGATTAAATTAAAGATGACATTTTTAGGTCGTCACATTCTCCACCTCTAAAATAAATGTTCGTCCTCGAACGAAATTAGAGAAGTACCTGAGCTGGTGAAAAGATGTGGATATTTGCTCCGTATGTCAGGCTCGGACTCCCAGGTTGCTGCCTCAATCAACTGACCTCTCCATTGTACCCGAACTGAAGGATAACTCTTAGACCTCAACTGACGAACCTGCCGAGCTAGAATAACTACTGGCTCCTACTCATAAGTCAAGTCTTTGTCCAATTGAACTGAGCTGAAATCTAACACATGGGACGGATCACTATGATATTTCCAGAGCATTGATACATGGAATACCGGATGAACTACTGATAAACTAGGTGGTAGTGCAAGCCTGTAGGCTACTTCACCCACCCTTTCAAGAATTTCAAAGTGTCCGATATACCTAGGGATCAACTTTCCCTTATTTCCGACTCTCATTACACCTTTCATAGGTGAAACCCGGAGCAATACTCTTTCTTCTTCCATTAATGCAACATCACGAACCGTACAGTCGGCATAACTCTTTTGCCTAGACTGAGCTTTGCGAAGTCGATCCTAAATAATCTTGACCTTATCCAAGGTATCCTCTACCAAATAAGTACCAAACAATCGAGCCTCTCCCGGTTTAAACTACCAAACTGGTGAGCGACATCGCCTCCCGTATAATTCTTTATATGGAGCCATCTTAATGCTCGGCTGGTAACTGTTATTATAGGCAAACTCTGCAAGTGGCAAGAACTGATCCCAAGAACCTCCAAAGTCTATAACACAAGAGCGAGGCATATCTTCCAATATCTGAATAGTGTGTTCTGACTGTCCGTTTGTCTGTGGATGAAATGCTGCACTCAGCCTAACCCGCGTGCCTAGCTCACACTATACAACTCTCTAGAAGTGCGAGGTGAACTGCGTTACTCGATCTGAAATAATAGACACGGACACACCATGAAGGCGGACAATCTCTCGGATGTAAGTCTGTGCTAACCGCTCTAAAGAATAGGTAATTGCCTCTGGAATGAATTGTGCTAACTTGGTCAACCTATCCACAATGACCCATACTGCGTCAAACTTTCTCTGAGTCCCTGGGAGTCCAACAACAAATTCCATAGTACTACGCTCCCACTTCCACTCAGGAATTTGTAACTTCTAAAGTAAACCACTAGGTCTCTGATACTCGTACTTAACTTGTTGAAAATTCAAACACCAAGGTATATATACAATTATATCCTTTTTCATTCTTCTCCACCAATAATGTTGCCGCAAATCTTGATACATTTTTGCGGCACCCGGATGAATAGAATACCAGGAACTGTGAGCCTCTTCAAGAATTAATTCAAGAAGCCAATCCACATTAGGAACAAAAATACGAACATGCATCTACAGAACTCCATCATCTCCCACATCAACCTGCTTGGCACCACCGTGCCGCACCGTGTCCTTAAGGACAAAAAAATGGGGATTATCATACTGTCGTTCTCTGATGCGCTCATACAAGGAAGACTGAGTGACTGTGCAAGCTAGAATTCGATTGGACTCTGAAATATCTAACCTCATGAACTAACTGACCACAGTCTGAACATCTGCAGCTAACGGCCTCTTACCAACCGGAATATACGCAAGGCTGCCCATACTCATAACCTTTCTACTCAAAGCATCGGCCACCACAATGGCCTTTCCGGGGTGATACAAAATGGTCATATCATAGTCCTTCAACAACTCCAACCATCTTCTCTACCTCAAATTGAGATCTTTTTGTTTGAACAGATACTGTAGACTATGATGATCAGTAAATACCTCACACGAGACACTGTAAAGGTAATGCCTCCAAATCTTCAACGCATGAACAATGGCTGCCAATTCTAAGTCATGAACAAGGTAATTCTTCTCGTGAACTTTCAACTACCACGACGCATATGCAATCACCCTGCCATCCTACATCCATACTGCAGTAAACCCAACGCGAGATGCATCAGAATACACCGTATAAGATCCTGAACTTGTGGGTAATACCAACACTGGCGCTATAGTCAAAGCAGTCTTGAGCTTTTGAAAGCTCAACTTATACTCGTCTGACCATATGAATGGGGCACCCTTCCGGGTCAGTTTGGTCAATGGAGATGCTATAGATGAAAATCCCTTCACAAACCGACGATAATAACCTGCCGGACCCAGAAAACTCCGGATCTCTGTAGCTGAAGTAGGTCTAGGCCAATTCTTAACTACCTCAACCTTCTTAGGATTCACTTTTATGCCTTCTGCCGATACAACATGCCCCAAAAAGTCAATTGAGTCCAACAAAAATTCACATTTTAAAAATGTGGCATATAACTGTATATTCTTCAAAGTTTGAAGCACAATTTGAATATGTTGCTCATGGTCCTCCCGATTGTTGGAGTAAATCAAGATATCATCAATAAATACAACCACAAAATAATCCAGATAGGGTTTGAATACCCGGTTTATCAAATCCATAAATGCTGTTGGGGCATTTGTCAGCCCAAATGACATTACTAGAAATTCATAATGCCCATATCGAGTCCGAAAATCTGTCTTCGGGACATCATATTCCGTAATCTTCAACTGATGATAGCCAAACCTCAAGTCAATCTTCGAAAATACCTTGCCACTCTGAAGCTGATCAAATAAGTCATCAATTCTTGGCAATGGATACTTGTTCTTGATCGTAGCCTTGTTCAACTGCCGATAATCTATACACATTCACATTGAACCATCTTTCTTATTTACAAATAACACTGGTGCACCCTAGGGCGAGACACTAGGTCTAATGAATCCCTGATCAAGCAAGTCTTGTAACTGCTCCTTCAATTCTTTCAACTACGGCGGGGCCATACGGTATGGTGGAATAGAAATGGGCTGAGTGCCCAAAGCCAAATCAATACAGAAGTCAATATCCCTGTCGGGTGGCATCCCCGGCAAATCTACAGGAAATACTTATGGAAATTCACGGAAAACTTGTACTAAGTCCATAGAAGGAACATCCGCACTAGGATCATAAATATAAGACAAATAGGCTAGACACCCCTTCTCGACCATACGCCGTGCTTTCACGTAAGAGATAACTTTTCTGGTGAAATGGCCAAGAGTCCCTTTCCACTCTATTCGAGGTAACCATGGCATGGCTAAGGTCACCGTCTTGGCATGGCAATCCAATATAGCATGATAAGGTGACAGCCAATCCATACCTAGTATGACGTAAAAATCTACCATGTCGAAAAGTAGAAGATCCACACTAGTCTCAAGACTCCCAATAGTAACCACGCACGAACGATAGACATGATTTACCATAATAGAATCTCTCACCAGCGTGGACACATATACAGACACACTCAGAGAATCACGAGGTACAACCATATATGAAGCAAAGTAGGAGGACACATAGGAGTAAGTAGATCCAGGATCAAATAAAACTGAAGTGTCTTTATGGCAAACTGGAATAATACTTGTGATCACGGCATCGAATGACTCAGCCTCAGGTCTAGCTGAAAAAGCATAAAATCGGGGCTAGGCCCCACTTGTTTGAACTATATCTCTGGGACTGGACATAGCTCGCTAGCCTCCACCTCTAACAGTCTGACCTCCACCTCTAACAATCTGACCCCTGGCCCTAGCTGGTCAGGCGGGCGATATGATGGCACGAGAATTTTGCTAAGATATGTTGCTCAACAACCTAGGGCAATGCTTCTAGATGCGGTGCCTCTAAAATTACCGGAATGATGGGGCGTCTAATATGACACTGGCCCTCTCTCATGTGAAAGAACCATCTCGATCCGCCTAGCGACATTGACAGCCGTCTGAAGAGAAATCTCACTCCTAGTCTCCTTGTCCATCTGTAGCGTGATAGGTTGAACGAGTCCATCAATGAACCTCCTTATCCTCTCTCTCTCGCTAGGATGTAGAAGAAGAGCATGACGGGCTGGATCTACAAAAATGGGTCTCATACTGAGTGACTAACATACTGCCCTGCTGGAGACACTCAAACTACTTGCGGTAATTCTCCCTCAGTATGATATGAAGGAACTTCTCCAGGAATAGTTGCGAGAACTGCTCCCAAGTAAGTGCAGGCGAACCAACTGGTCTAGTAAATACATAATCTTTCCACCACCTCTTGGCGGATTCAGTCATCTGAAACACAACAAAATCAACCCATTGCTTTCGACTATCCCCATGTTCTGCAATACTTCATAGCAGCGGTCAAGAAAATCATGTAGGTCCTCAGAAGGTGTACCACTGAAATGGATTGGAAATAGCTTGGTAAACTTGTCCAACCTCAACAAAGCCTCAGAAGACAAAGCAGGCCTATCACCGGCCTGTGCTGTAATAACTGGTTGAACTACCCTAACTGGATAGGCTACTAGAGCCTGATACTGGGGAGCCATCTAATCCAGAGCGTGAGTAGTGGGAGTCTATGCTCCTCCCCTAGCCTGTGAGACGGTTGGTGCCACTGGAAATATACCATTCTGGGCCACGACCTCCATAAGGCTAACCAAACGGACTAGAGCATCCTGAAGCACTAGAGTAGCTATGAATCCTTTCGGGACCTGAAATGGTCCAACCGGTACAGTATGAGCTGGAACCTCTGCTCTCAAATCCACCTGAGGTTCTACAATAAGTACTTCTGTTCGAGCTCTAGACTGAGCTCTACCTCTGCCTCTGCCTCTAGCGTGACCTCGACCTCGACCTCTACCCCTGGTCAGAGTTGTCATCGGGGGTTCTGGTCCCTATCCGTCGGTATATGTATTACGTGTTCTCACCATCTTTGAGAGAATAAGAGTAAAATGGTTCAAACATCGATGATATAATAAAATCGCACGATATAGTGGAATAGACGTGAAATTGTTCCTAAACTCCATAGCCTCTAGAAGATAAGTACAGACGTTTTCGTACCGATCTTTCAGACTCTACTAAGCTTGATCGTGACTCGTGAGACATATGTAACCTAGTGCTCTGATACCAACTTGTCACAACCCAAAATTCCTACCTTCGGGACCGTGATGGCGCCTGACATTTCACTTGCTTGGCAAGCCAACGTTAGAATAATATTAGCAATTTTAAACAATTTTAATTTAGTTAATAATAAAGAAATAAATGCGGAAATAAATTCGGAAATAAAGTGCTTAATCCATAATAATAGCGATGTCTAAAAACCATCCTAGAACTGGTGTCACAAGTGCACGAGCTACTAGAATAATACAAATAAAGGTCTAAATGAAAATAAAGCTGTCAGAAAGAAATACATAGCTATGATAAAGTGGAAAGGGACTTCAGAGATGCGAACGCCATGCAACTATACCTCAAGTCTCCTGCAAATAGCTGAATCCGAGCAAGTCTACTATGCGTCGCTAAGATCAACTCTGGTATCTGCACAAGAAGTGTAGAGTGTAGTATCAGTACAACCGACCCTATGTATCCAGTAAGTACCGAGCCTAACCTTGATGAAGTAGTGACGAGGCTAATGCAGGTCACTTACATTAACCTGTACGCAATAATAATAATAGTAACAATAATAGGAAAACAGAAATAGAAATTTAACAGGTAAATCATTTCAACAGTCGAAGCCAACTCGGTAGTCATAACCAATTATTATTTCAATCAATTTCCATTGTGGTGTGCAACCCGATCCCACAATATATTCATATTCAATTTCGTTGCAGCACGCAACCCGATCCTCAATATATGTTTTTAATAAGTTCTGTTGCGGCATGCAACCCACTCCTCCAATATATTCATCTCAATCAATTCTGTTGCGGCGTGCAACCCGCTCCTCCAATATATTCACTTTCATTTCTGTTGCGGCGTGTAACCCGCTCCTCCAATAATATAACTTACCAATTATTATAAAAGAAATTACTCCAATAAATGCAAAACAATTAATATGAAATTATAAGACAACAAACATACAACAATTATGATTTATTTAGAAATAAGTGATGACAAGTAGCAATTAATTGTGAAAATTAAGGAGGAAATATGCAATTTAATAATTAGTATGCTAAATGTTAAGTAGCAATCAAGTCACACAAATCAAATAAGCATGTTGCAATTATAGCATGCATTTAAGGCATAATATTGGGGAAGGTATATGAGAGAAACAATTACAATAATAATTAATTCATGATTTAAAATAATTTATGATTTTCAAATAATTATGCAAATAATTAATTTGATGACGTATAGACTATCGTCACCTCGCCTATACATAGTTCACATGAATTTCACATAACAAATAATTCAAGGGTTCTATTCCCTCAAGTCAAGGTAAACCACGACACTTACCTTGCTTCGCAACCACATTCAAGATTCCAATAAACCTTTGCATCGTGAATTAGTGTTCGAAAGCTTCAGATCCGATTACAAACAATTCAATATGCTCAATACGTATCGTAGGAATTAATTCCATATGAAATTACAAATTTTTCGGATTAAAATCCGAAATTTATTTTAAAAATCAACAGTGGGACCCATATCTCAAATCCTGAAAAACTCACGAAATTCGAATACCCGTTCCGATACGAGTTCTATACAAATATTATCGAATTCTGACATCGGATTGCCTTTCAAATCCTCAATTAAAGTCTTTGAAGATTTCTACCATTTTCAACTCAATCTTTACCCATTTGAACTCAACAATATTCCCACAACCTTATTGGTACAAGCATGTATAAATAATACTCTCACATCCAAGAATCACACTCCCAATCACCAATCTTTACCCAAACTCGAAATTAAAGACTAGGTGTTAGAATCTTACCTCTTGGGTGAAGATCTTGTGATATTTCCTTGTTGGATTTCAAAGCTTGAACAAGCTTTTTGATGAACAAAGCACTTGAGCTTCTTCCTCTCTCTAGAACACTTTGACTTCTCTCTAAAATTATTAGATAATTTCCCCAAAATAAGCCCCAAAGCCAATATATCAAAATGGGGTCGGGTTATGAAAATAGAAAAATGGACCTTCCGAACTTAGGTATGTTGTCGCACAATGGGCCGCACAATGGGTATGTAGGTCGCACAATGGACCGCAAAATAGATACCTAGAACTGGGCTACACTGGTCAGGTCTGCGACCATTTTGCAGTTCTCATAATGATTCTGCGGTCGCACATCTGACCGTAGAATCACATTCTTCTAGCCTTTGGTAATGTGGTCATACTTTCTTTTGGTAATTTGGTCATAACTTCTTATAGGAGTGTCCATATGACGAACGTTTTGAAGCGTTAGAAACTGGACTCAAAGACCTTTCATTTTATAGGTTGATCATCACATAAATACTTATATATATTTAGATATTCTTGTCCAAAGTTTGGTCTTGTGCGTACTCATTTGGAACTTTAGTCTATTATGAAATTTTCCAACTTGACTTAGACTTAGGCCTCTCCTTAAACCCCACAACACTTATAATATGCCTCTTACACTTATTATCATATCAAATTGATATCTATTATATTAATAGTCCTTAAATAAGAAGTAGAGTCCGCCCCTAAACCCATAACATATCTTATCTCTTTTTTCACCCATTTCAATTTCCAAATTTTTACTAACTCCCAAAATTTCCAAATATTTTTCTAGAGTTTCCTTTGTAACTAGGCCTATCCACCTGCGAGAGAATCTCAGAAACCAATCTTAACAACACATACATTGTAACGACCAGACCAATCGTTTTGAGCATTTACACTTCGCTTGGTTTTTTGAGGGCACGAGTAGCTTCGTATGATATATTATGACTTATGCGAATTGTCGGTTTGGGGTTTCAGGTTATTCAGAATTGATTTAAAAGAATGATTCTCAGCTAGAAGCTTTAAATTTGAAAGGGTTGACCAAGTTTGACTTTTTAGCATTTGACCTCGGATTGGAATTTTGATGGTTCCATTAGATCCGTTGGGTGATTTTGGACTTAGGAGCGCATCCGGATTGTGAATTGGAGGTCCGTGTTTGAATTTGACTCGAAATGGCGAAAGTTGAAATTTTAGAAAGATTGACCGAGAGTGAACTTTTTGATATCGGGGTTGGATTCTGATTCCGGAAGTTAGAGCAGGTCCGTGATGTTGACTATGACTAGTGTACAAAATTTGAGGTCAATCAGATGTGATTTGATAGGTTTCGGCATCTGTTGTGGAAATTTGAAGTTTCAAAGTTCATTGAATTCGAATTGAGGTGTGATTCGTCGTTCCAATGTTTTTATGTGTTTTGAGGCCTCGAGTAGGTCCGTGTTATGTTATGGGACTTGTTGACATATTTGGACAGGGTCGCGTGAGGCTCGGGAGTGTTTCAGATTGATTTCAGATCATTTTTCTTCATTTTAGTACTGCTGTGTACTGTAGTTTTCTAGTGTCTCAGTTCTTCATCGCGTTCACTTGGAAAGTGTCGCAAATGCGTGGTGTATTTTGAAGGCAGCAGCAATTGTTCATCGCGTAGAGTTGGGCAAGTCCACTTCGCGTTCGCGTATGGAGGATCTCGTTCGCGTAGTGTTGAGGTTAGCAGCTGGGAATTTGAGTGTTCTTCTATGAGATCGAGTAAGGTTAGTCGAGTTTGCGAATCTTTGGCAGCAGTGTTCATCTCGTTCGTGTGGGGTGCATCGCTAACGCGTAGAGACTTTTGTGGCAGTGTGAGTTTTATTCATCGCGAACATGATGGTTTTCCCGCGTTCGCGAAAGAAGACGTCTGGGCAGTGTATATAGTACTTTATTTCGAAGGTTTCAAACATTTTTACATTTTGGGAGCTATGCAGCTCGGATTGAGGCGATTCTTGGAGAAATTTTCATCACAAGGATTGGGGTAAGTGTTCTCTACTCGGTTTTGGTTATATTTCATGAATCTACCTTCGTTTTTGGTAATTGGATTGGGAATTTTAAAGAGAAAATTGGGGTTTTGGCCTAAAGTTTCATAATGTGAATTTTTGAGTTTTGAACATCGAATTGGAGTCAGATTTGAGTGAAACTAGTATGATTGGACTCGTAATTGAATGGGTTGTTGGATTTTTTTAAATTTTGTTGAGTTCCAAGGTGCGGGACCGGGTTGGGATTTTGGCCGATTTTGGGCTTTTGATTCAAGATTTGATCTTTTTCGATCGGGATTGGTTCCTTTAGCGTTGTTTGATGTACTTGAGTTGTTTATGGTTAGTTTCGAGCCGTTCGGAGGTCGGAACGTGTGGGATGGCATTTTGGAGCATCACTTGGCTTGCTCGGTGTTGGAATTGGCTTGTTCGAGGTAAGTAACTCTTCTAATCTTAGTGCTAAGGGTATGAAACCCCATAATACGTGTTATGTGATTGATATTGATGTGACGCACATGCTAAGTGATGGGCGTGTGGGCGTGCACCATGTGAATTAGGACTATGTTGTTTCTATGGCACTGTATAGTGGTCCTATTTTATGGATATCCGTGGTTTCACCGTGTTATAAAGTAATTGAGTTGTCAATCATGCAAGATATCATGTTTAGGCATTATGTCGATACTGTTTGGACCCATAGTTATCATCTCACTGATTTCATTAATATTTTGTACTCAGTCATATATTAATGTATTCATATCATATTTCAGTCTTAGTTGTTATTTATTGATACGTCATATCATTGTTGTCGGGCTAGTTTCATGGTATTGAGAGCCCGTGAGTGAGACTGGAGAGTGATGACTGAGTGAGGCCGAGAGACTGAGTGAGATTGATATTTTGGGATCGGGCTGCATGCCGCAACACGTTATATTGCTATTTTGGGATCGGGCTGCACGCCGCAGCATGTTATATTGATATTTTTGGATAGGGCTACACACCGCAGCGATATAGCGCTTGGGATGAAAGGAGCCCCTCCAGGAGTCTGCATACCCCCAGTGAGCACAGTCGACTATAATCAGGGATCGGGCTGCATGCCACATAGGGTATTGTACATCGCTGAGTGATTGAGTGTGCTGAGCATAGTGAGAGAGAATGCGAGACAGTGAGGTTGAGTACTCTAAGAGTGTAAGTACATGAGCTCATCATCGAGAGGCATTGCATTTGACAAGCGTACTTGTGATACATGCATAGAGGTGCATTTCCTTCTGCTACCCAGTTGTGGGGACATTTATGATTTTACCTGTATCTTGACCTGTAGGCATAGAGACATACTTTACCCATGCAATCTGAAAATGAAACAACTTACTTATTATTAAAAGAAGTTTTTGGGAAAAATCACAGTTTTCAAACTTACTCGTATTTTGGCTTTTTCGGTAAAAGATTTGGGTTTTCACTCAGATACTTGAAAAGAAATGAGTACTTTTTCTGGAAATGTGAACAAACTGAGCCTTTTATTTCTGAGATACTCTTTTATTACTTGTACTATGCTGTTATGTTGAGTTGTGGAATATTGGTGTTGGACCCGACCTTCGTGTTAGCTCGTCACTACTTTCAACCTAAGTTTAGGTTTGTTAGTTATTAAGTACATGGGGTCGGTTGTACTCATACTACACTTTTGCACCTTGCGTGCATATGTTGGATGCTGATATTGTTATGTTCGATGGGAGCTGGATTGAAGATGTACCTGCGTCCCGGCTGTAGCTGCCTTATGTTCGTGGTCGTTTTAGATCTGTAAAACTCTATTTATGTACTATTCAAACAGACTATGTATTTATTTCATTTATGCTTTGTAAACTCTATTCTTATAAGCTCATGATTTGTACTACCGGTTCTTGGGGAATGTATTAATTGTTATTTGAATTGGTTAGTGGTTAATTGGCTTACCTAGTGGGTTGGGTTAGCTACCATCACGACTTGGAGGATCGCGTTCGCGTAGTGTTGAGGTTGGCAGCTGGGAATTTGAGCGTTCTTCTATGCGATCCCGAAGCTTTGGTAGCAGTGTTTATCGCGTTCACGTGGGGTGCATCGCGAACGCGTAGAGACTTTTGTGGCAGTGTGAGTTTTATTCATCACGAACGTGTTGGTTTTCCTGCGAAAGAGGATGTCTGGGCAGTGTATATAGTACTCTATTTCGATGGTTTATACATTTTTACATTTTGGGAGCTATGCAGCTCGGATTGAGGCGATTCTTGGAGCAATTTTCATCACAAGGATTGGGGTAAGTGTTCTCTACTCGGTTTTTGTTATATTTCATGAATCCACCTTCGTTTTTGGTTACTGGATTGTGAATTTTAAAGAGGAAATTGGGGGTTTTGGCCTAAAGTTTCATAGTGTGAATTTTGGAGTTTTGAACATCGAACTGGAGTCGGATTTGAGTGAAACTAGTATGGTTGGACTCATAATTGAAAGGGTTATTGGATTTTGTAAATTTTGTCGGGTTCCGAGGTGCGAGCCCGGGTTGGGCTTTTGGCTGATTTTGGGCTTTTGATTCAAGATTTGATCTTTTTCGATCGGGATTGGTTCCTTTAGCATTGTTTGATGTACTTGAGTTATTTTTTGTTAGTTTCGAGCCGTTCAAAGGTCGGAACACGCGAGATGGCATTTTGGAGCCTCTCTTGGCTTGCTCGGTGTTGGAATTGGCTTGTTCGAGGTAAGTAACTCTTCTAATCTTAGTGCTGAGGGTATGAAACCCCGTAATACGTGTTATGTGATTGGTATTGAGGTGACGCACATGCTAGGTGACGGGCGTGTGGGCGTACACTATATGAATTGGGGCTATGTTTTCTCTATGGTACTGTATAGTTGTCCTAATTTGTTGATATCCGTGTTTTCACCGTGTTATAAAGTAATTAAGTTGTCAATCATGCAAGATATCATGTTTAGGCCTTATGCCGATACTGTTTTGACCCATAGTGGTCGTTTCTTATTGTCATCTCAATGATTTCATTGATATTTCGTACTTAGTCATATTCATGCATACATATCATATCTCAGTATCCGTTGTTATTTATTGATACATCATATCATTGTTGTCGGGCTAGTTTCATGGCATTGTGAGCCCGTGAGTGAGACTGTAGAGTGATGACTAAGTGAGTCCGAGGGTTTGAGTGAGATTGATATTTTGGGATCGAGCTGTATGTCACAACATGTTATATTGATATTTTGGGATCGGGCTGGATGTCGCATCATGTTATATTGATATTCTAGGATTGGGCTGCACACCGCAGCGATATAGCGCTTGGGATGAAAGGAGCCCGTCCAGGAGTCTACATACCCCTAGTGAGCGTAGTCGACTATAATCAGGGATCGGCCTGCACGCCGCAGTGGGTATTGTACAACACTGAGTGATTGAGTGTGCTGAGCATAGTGAGAGAGAATGCGAGACAGTGAAGTTGAGTACTCTGAGAGTGTGAGTAAATGAGCTCATCATCGAGATGCATTACATTTGACATGCATACTTGCGATACATGCATAGAGGTGCATTTACTTCTACTACCCAGTTGTGGGGACATTTATGAATTTACCTGTATCTTGACATGTAGGCATATAAACGTACTTTCCTCATGCTATCTCAAAATGAGACATCTTACTTATTATTGAAAGAAGTTTTGGGAAAAATCATAGTTTGCAAACTTACGCGTATTTTGGCTTTTTCGGTAAAAGATTTGGGTTTTCACTAAGATACTTGAAAAGAAATGCCTACTTTTCTGGAAATGTGAACAAACTGAGCCTTTTATTTATGAGATGCTCTTTTATTACTTGTACTATGCTGTTATGTTGATTTGTGAAATATTAGTGTTGGACCCGACCTTTGTGTTAGCTCGTCACTACTTTCAACCTAAGGTTAGGTTTGTTACTTAAATAATACATGGGGTCGGTTGTACTCATACTACACTTCTGCACCTAACGTGCTGATGTTGCTGTGTTCGATGGGAGCTGGATTGAAGATGTACATACGTCCGTGCTGTAGCTGCCTCTTGTTCCTGGTAGTTTTAGATCTGTAAAACTTTATTTATGTACTATTCAAACAGACTATGTATTTATTTTATTTTCGCTTTGTAAACTCTATTCTTAGAAGCTCATGATTTGTACTACCAGTTCTTGGGGAATGTATAAGATTCAGATATTTCTTTACTTATTGCTTTATTAATTGTTATTTTAATTGTTTAGTGGTTAATTGGCTTACCTAGCGGGTTGGGTTAGGTGCCATCACGACTAGTCGGATTTTGGGTCGTGACAGGTGGTATCAGAGCTCTAGGTTTATAGGTTCTACAAGTCATGAGCAAGTAACTAGTAGAGTCTTGCGGATCGGCATGATGACGTCCATACCTATCTTCGAGAGGCTACAAGACATTTAGGATATACTTCCCATCTTTCTCTCCTTATCGTGCGACATTGATTCAGCTTGAAGCGTAACTCTTTGAATTCCTTCCACGCATTCGTATGCGCATACGAGTGCTCGGTATCAGTTGTGCATTCTCCGGCTGGTGATTCCATGGTTGAAGTACGAGATCTGATTCTGACGTGCTGATAATAGGTCAGTCTAGAGGACTTGAGGTCGGGTTTTGGTGGTGGCTTGAGCACGGAGATTTTGGTTGTGTGAGCACGTGTTTTTGGGACTCATATGTCCGGTAATGTCCCTACGAGAGGAATATGTGGCTTAATGAGCAGTGAAATGGCTATGTGGTGAGTATGATGTGACTGAAAGATGTGTTCGGTTTGTTCAAATATGACGAGAAAAGTTTACTTGAGAGATAGCAAGGACTATGGGGTGTTTGATCTCTGTCTTGATTTGGCATATGGTCTCGAGTTCTGGGTGTGTTGAGGGATCTCTCATGTTGCTTAGTCGTGGGGTGAAGTAGATTCTCATGTCTTGTTGATGAGTTTCATAATCGAGAGGATTAAGTGATTGCGTAGTAGTCGTGACCGTGGAAGGGTATAGAGAGATGTCAATTTGAGGCAGAGCAGGTGGATTATCTCATGCGAGGTGACTTGAGGGTGTGTGGTGCTTATGATGTTTTGTAGAGAGTTTTCTTTTACCAGTGAATGATATATGTCGCAATTTGTGTTTGGATCGCTTGTGGAAGTCGGCTTGACTATTACAAGGGTGAATGCGAGATTTGTAGACGATTTGAGGTATTATATGGTTTGTGTTACATGAGCTTATATAGGATTTAGTTGAATTTAAGTGTGGGATTCTGGCAGTAATAAAGTATGGGTATCGTGATGTTAACGAGTGTTTTGTTATGTGGCTTTGAGCCAAGTAAGGGAGTCTGCTATCGACAAGTTGATTGCACGATTATGTGTTGTATTTGTTTCAGTTCGAGGTATACTGGTGAATCAGTTATGTCTTGCAGAAATTGAGATTTAGGATGACTCGAGTAAGGGAATTTATGGATACGGGTTGTATTACACTCTATGGGTATATGGGAATCATAAAATAATTGAGTGGTTGTTGGCAAAGGATGTAGTGTACATGGAGTAGGAATTTGCTCGGTTGCTTAGGAGTGTGGGCTACTCCCTTGAGTATAGTGGGTGACTCTCGAGAATCGTTCTAATGGATTCAAGATTTATATGTAGCGATTTGGAATTTTCAAGAATTATATATGGCTAGAAACTGGGAGTTGCATTGGATGGTGTCGAGACTTGTGGCATTTTATATAATTTTTGATTGTGCATTTCAGTATCAAGGAGGTGAAGGGAACAATTTTAGGTTCACATAAGGTCTCTTTAGAGTGGGTGTCTCGGTGGTAGTGCCTTGGGGTTCTTAAGAGGGGATTCAGATGCTTATGGGCCTTAGGGCTTGTGGTTTTATACTAGGGTCTCTTGTGTGGCAAACTTTGGTTAAGGATCGTGGTGTTCCAGCAAGGATAAGTATCAATTTGAAGGCAATTTGGAAAGGACTTGGAGAAATAGGACAACTTGGTAGTAGGTTGGATTAGCACAATAATGGGTATGATCGGTTCTTTGTGTACTTATGATGTGGCTAGTCTCCACAGGTGTTTCGTGGCAATGCTCTTGGGTTTTGGCAACCTGCGTGGCTGGGTTGAGTTAAAGAGATTCGGTTCAGATAGCTTGGTTGTGTGCAAATGGGTTTCGAAGAGTTCTCAATGTCTTTTACCATGGTTCGAGGGGTATATTTCCTACCGGCGTGAGGAATATGTTGCGTATTGGGATTTTCTCCGGGATGAGATCAAATGGATGGTTTCTGTCACGACCCAACTGGAGGGTCATGACTAGCACCCGGGCCATACTTGCCGAGAACCAACGTACATTTTATCTAACCTTCCTTATTATCTTTAAGGGCCGACAAGATCAATATAAATGGTAGACATGGATCATGAACATCCAATAATGAAAGATAATGTCATGAACATACATAACATGGGACGACAAGACTGTCAAGAAACTATATATAAGGTACGAGCTACCATGAGTCGACACCTGTCTATGAGCCTCTAAAAGAACATAAGTGCTACAACATTGCCGGAACAGGGCCCCGACATACCCATAAGGTCTATAACAAAAATGCATACCAAGACCACGGCAAGTCCGGAGAAAGGATCTTGCCAATAACGCTGAACCGGATAGCCTATTGTGATGGGGGAGCTGCGTCTACCCGTCTATCAGGACCTGCAGCACGACATGCAGCGTCCACAAATAACAAGGACGTCAGTACGAATAAAGTACTGAGTATGTAAGGCAGAATAGCATAAGTAAGAACAATAATGTAAACAGTGATAGGGAATATACAACCTGTGACATCTGGGTACCTCTGAGGGCTACTGACATGAAATACATGATACATACATATATATATACATAAACATTTAAAACATATGCCTTTGTGGGCATCATCATCATCATATCGTACCCGGCCATAATAGGCTCGGTAAAACGTACCCGGCCATCATAGGGCTCGGTAGAATCGTACCCGGCCACGTGGAGCTCGGTAAAACCCAACTGATCAGTGGTTGCACAATAGGTGCCATACCCGGCCGACTATAGCGCGGCTCGGTAGAGTAAAATAGATACATATATATGATGCATGCTGGACTCGTTGGAATCATAATTTGAACCTTTCGGAGTGACGTAAGGTCGGTATCCTTCGTACACGTTATTAGGATTAACTCTTCATCAAGAATCTTATAAGAATCAGGAACTACCAACAACATTGATAATATAAGAATAAGAGAAGTAACATCAATATCAATCGTTTCATAAGAAGGGCAGCAATGTAAGTACTGCTAGCTTCTAAGAGTAGACTATCTTTGGGAGCTCGTTCATTACATTATGTACAATTGGAGTCGTGCAAAAGAATGAAGGGGATAGCCTCACATACCTTGTATATACTGCCCAACCTCAAGCTATGCAAATATCACGACTCCTTAGTCTACAATAAGATAAATGACACTATCATTATCGTTTAAGCGTCGTAACTATTATGTATCGACCACAACCTATTTTACGATGAAACGGACAGCACCTCCCCTATTTATATGACTTCCCACAAGTCAATACAATCACCAAACAGCCCAAACAACATCATTAATAATCATATTGAGCCTCCAAAACAGTCCACCAACCAACAACATTACTACCAAGCTTTTCGATATATATTTCACAAGTTCTAGCTTCAACGACTTAGCTGCAACTTGGATAATCTTAAATATATATAGAGTAAGAGGTTACTTACCTTTAAACAGAAAGAACAACTCCAATTTGACCTTAATTTTCTACGAAATATCCCTTCAATTCTGCCACAAGAACAAGGAAGCGAAACTAGCAATTAATTCGGGTTTTTCGGCACTAGAATTACTTTAGAAGACTTGAAATCACCTAGGGTTGATATTAAAAACTTGAAGGTGTATTTACAGAACATAAAGCACTTAAAACAACCTCCCACACGAGCTGGAACAACACAAAAATCAGCAACAACAAGAAAAACAAGAAACTTACTAGCACCACGGGATTCCCGACATTTGATTTGTGTTGTTTGCCCTTTGTTTGGGTCTTGGATCATGAGAGAACCTTGAGAGAATGTTTTTAGGGTAATAAGGTCTGAATATACTGAAAAATAATGACTTAAAACGGGGTTGAGTTATCTTATATATGTCCAAATGTCTTAAACCGCCTTTGTGGGCCCCATAGAGAGCAGCTTGGCGCACTCTCGCGAAAACGCGAATATCTCTCTATTCTGAGATCGTATCGACGAACGGTTTAATGCGTTGGAAACTAGACTCATAGATCTTCAATTTGATAGGTAGATCACCCCATAATTCCAAGCACATTGGGAGTAAAATGCAGTAACATTTGACCTAAAGTTTAAGTAAAATTATAAACCTAAGTTGCGACAACTTTTATCGACTTTTATTTCATAACTCGCTTGACTTCAAGACTTATGATGCGGATATTATATGATTCAAATACATTAAAACAAGACCTCTTGGGACAGTTAATCACCTCTAGTGTTATCCAAAAATACGGGTTACAACATCCTTGATTAGCTTAACTTCAAATACTTGTTAACCACTCTTATACACCCTTGTATCGTTTAAGACCAATAGGATTAACTTATTATCATCTCAAAGATAATCTCTTCTTGGATTTACGTCGACTACCTTACGGCATGATCTATGATATGCGAATTTGGGTTGTAACATCCTCTCCCCCTTAGGAACATTCGTCCTCGAATGTAAGGGTTTATGGGGTGTCTAACTCATCGTGGATTCCGACGGAGATTTCCGGCTGAGTTTCCCTTATAAAATGGACACTAGCCAAACTTGCAAGCAGTTAAACCCAACCTATGGCCATACAAGACTATACAAAGCATTATGGATATGTACATTATCTGCATATCACCATTTTGTATTAAAAAAAGAGTATTCACAAGCTATTGCTTATCTCATAGAGCCGTTTCACCTTATAATGCGTCCTTCTTTCCCCCGGCATCCTCGTTATCTTCACTTCTGAATAGGTAAGGGTATTTAGACTTCATCTCCTCTTCTGCTTCCCATGTCATTTCTTCTATATTCTTGTTCCTCCATAATACTTTCACGGAAGCTACATCCTTTGTTCTCAGCTTGCGGACTTGTCGATCTAATATAGCCACTGGCACTTCATCATATGATAGATCCTTTGTAACTTGTACATCTTTGATAGGGATGACCCGAGAAGGGTCTCCAATACATTTCCTCAACATAGATACATGGAATACCGGGTGGACAAATTCCAATTCAGATGGCAATTCTAACTCGTAAGCAACCTGTCCAATTCGTCGAAGAATTTTGTACGGCCCAATATACCGCGGACTCAACTGACCCTTCTTCCCAAAACGCATAACACCCTTCATCGGCGAGATCTTCAGGAAAACCCAATCACCAACCTTAAATTCCAGATCACGACGTCGGACGTCGGAATAAGACTTTTGCCTGCTTTGTGCCGTCCTCAGTCGCTCTTGTATCACTTTTACCTTCTCAATGGCTTGGTGAATCAAATCTGGCACATATAATTCTGTCTCACCGACTTCGAACCATCCAACTGGTGATCTACATCTCCTCCCGTACAGTGCCTCATACGGGGCCATTTTAATACTGGAATGATAGCTATTATTGTAGGCAAATTCTATAAGTGCCAGATGGTCATCCCAATTCCCCTTGAAATCTAGAACACATGCTCGTAGCATATCTTCAAGCATCTGGATGGTACGTTCAGCCTGTCCGTCAGTTTGTGGATGGAATGCAGTGCTGAGATTTACTTGTGTGCCTAAACCCTTCTGAAAAGACCTCCAAAAGTTAGCCGTAAATTGAGCTCCTCGGTCTGATATAATAGATACCGGCACACCATGAAGCCTAACAATCTCCTTGATATACAACTTCGCATAATCTTCAGCCGTGTAAGTTGTCTTAACTGGTAGAAAATGGGCAGATTTTGTAAGTCGATCAACTATCACCCAGATGGAGTCAAACTTATGATAAGAGCGAGGTAATCCAATAATGAAGTCCATATTAATCACCTCCCATTTGTAGGTCGGAATCTCTATATTCTGAATCAATCCACTGGGTTTCTGATGCTCGATCTTTACTTGTTGATAATTAGGACACTGGGCTACAAATTCTGCAATAGACTTCTTCATGTTATCCCACCAATACTGCTCCTTAACGTCATGATACATCTTTGTCGAGCCAGGATGGATAGAATATCGGGACTGGTGAATCTCAATCATAATCTTCTCTCGCAACCCTGCCACACTAGGTACACATAATCGGCCCTGGTATCTTAGTGTCCCATCTCCTCCGATCTTGAAAGCTGTAATCTTACACTGCTGAATTCCCTCTCTCAATCTTACTAAGGTAGGATCTTCATATTGCTGTGCTTTTACCTCAGCTACCAAAGATGATTCTGCTGTATTCTGTACAGTAACACCTCCGTCATCAGAGTCCAACAATCTGATTCTCATATTGGCCAGCAGGTGAAGCTCTTTGGTCAACCCTTGTCTACCTGCCTCAATATGTATTAAGCTTCCCATTCACTTACGGCTGAGAGCGTCTGCCACAACATTGGCTTTACCAGGATGGTGCAATATCTCGATGTCGTAGTCTTTCAGTAATTCAAGACACCTACGCTGCCTCAAATTCAACTCCTTCTGCTTGAAGATGTATTGTAAACTCTTGTGATCTGTGTAGATGACAACATGGACGCCGTATAAGTAGTGCCGCCATATCTTCAAAGCATATATTACTGCAGCCAATTCCAAATCATGAGTCGAGCAATTCTTTTCATGCTTCTTCAATTGTCTTGATGCATAAGCAATCACCTTCCCACGTTGCATCAATACGCACCCCAAACCTATACCTGAGGCATCACAATATACCACATAACCTTCTGTTCCTTCTGGGAGAGTGAGCACTGGCGCGGATGTCAATCGATTCTTTAGCTCCTGAAAACTATGTTCACAAGCATCAGACCACTGGAACTTAGTTTTCTGTGTTAAACTTAGTCAATGGTGCTGATATAGAGGAAAACCCTTCTACAAATCGCCTATAATATCCTGCTAGCCCCAGGAAGCTGCGGACTTCTGACGGTGTTGTAGGTCTCGGCCAATTCTTCACTGCATCGATCTTCTGAGTGTCGACACTAATACCCGCATCAGATATCACATGGCCAAGGAATGCTACTGAGTTCAGCAAGAATTCACATTTAGAGAGCTTAGCATATAACTTATGATCCTGAAGGGTCTGGGCATAAGCCTGAATACGGGAAATATCCATGCCCTCTACCAAGGAGGCTGTTGTGCACTCATTTATCAGATGTGGTCACCCTATCACTCATCTCGGCCACCATATGGGGAGTATACCTTGATAAAGAATCAAACTATATACTATACTCTCATGCACTCATATTACCCTGTCGAAGGTTCAAGAACTTATCAGCTCTAGCTCATCGTATCTCAGCTGGTAAGTAGTGATGAAGAAAGGCCTCAGAAAATTCCTTCCACACGGCTGGAGGAGCGTTCGGACCCCTAGATCTCTCCCAACTATCATACCATAAAATCGCTAAATCCCATAACCGATAAGAAGCCAACTCTACTGCCTCTGTATCACTAGCATGCATAACACGCAATGTACAATGAACCTGATCAATAAATGTTTGCGGGTCCTCCTTGGGGCTTGATCCGGTAAACACTGGAGGGTCTAGATTAATAAAATCACGAACTCCTGCACTAACCGGTTTATCAGCAGCACCGATATTCTGCCTCTGAGCCTGAGCAGCTACTAAGCTACTCAACAACTGCACTGCACTGCGCATATCGTGGTCTGTAGTGCCAGACGGAGGAACTGGATGTACTGGGTGCCTCCTAATATCCTCTGGAGGAGACAGAGAGGTATGAGACGGCATCTCACTCTGAGGCTCACTTTGGCCTGCTATGGCTGGAGGCACCTGAATGTTACCCTCTCCTACAGCTGTATCAAGCCGTTTACTAATCGCTTGCTTCCTAGTCGAAGGCATCGCTAAAAGAAAACAAGGTGAATATTAGATATGAACACTTATGACTCAACTCTACGCACGATCTAGATTCAGGAAGAAGGTAACAACCCTAGATGTCACGTAGCCTCCTGATTATAAATGTGGCGCGCTACACATCCATAATCAAAACTCTACTAGACACGGCTCATAGACAACCCCTAGGACAGACTTGCTCTGATACCAAGTTTGTCACGACACAACTGGAGGGTCATGACTAGCACCCGGGCCATACTTGCCGAGTACCAACGTACATTTTATCTAACCTTCCTTATTATCTTTAAGGGCCGACAAGATCAATATAAATGGTAGACATGGATCATGAACATCCAACAATGAAAGATAATGTCATGAACATACATAACATGGGACGACAAGACTGTCAAGAAACTATATATAAGGTACGAGCTACCATGAGTCGACACCTGTCTATGAGCCTCTAAAAGAACATAAGTGCTACAACATTGCCGGAACAGGGCCCTGACATACCCATAAGGTCTATAACAAAAATGCATACCAAGACCACGGCAAGTCCGGAGAAAGGATCTTGCCAATAACGCTGAACCGGATAGCCTACTGTGATGGGGGAGCTGCGTCTACCCGTCTATCAGGACCTGCAGCACGACATGCAGCGTCCACAAATAAAAAGGACGTCAGTACGAATAAAGTACTGAGTATGTAAGGCAGAATAGCATAAGTAAGAACAATAATGTAAACAGTGATAGGGAATATACAACCTGTGACATCTGGGTACCTCTGAGGGCTACTGACATGAAATACATGATATATACATATATATATACATAAACGTTTAAAACATATGCCTTTGTGGGCATCATCATCATCATATCGTACCCGGCCATAATAGGCTCGGTAAAACGTACCCGGCCATCATAGGGCTCGGTAGAATCGTACCCGGCCACGTGGAGCTCGGTAAAACCCAACTGATCAGTGGTTGCACAATAGGTGCCATACCCGGCCGACTATAGCGCGGCTCGGTAGAGTAAAATAGATACATATATATGATGCATGCTGGACTCGTTGGAATCATAATTTGAACCTTTCGGAGTGACGTAAGGTCGGTATCCTTCGTACACGTTATTAGGATTAACTCTTCATCAAGAATCTTATAAGAATCAGGAACTACCAACAACATTGATAATATAAGAATAAGAGAAGTAACATCAATATCAATCGTTTCATAAGAAGGGCAGCAATGTAAGTACTGCTAGCTTCTAAGAGTAGAGTATCTTTGGGAGCTCGTTCATTACATTATGTACAATTGGAGTCGTGCAAAAGAATGAAGGGGATAGCCTCACATACCTTGTATATACTGCCCAACCTCAAGCTATGCAAATATCACGACTCCTTAGTCTACAATAAGATAAATGACACTATCATTATCGTTTAAGCGTCGTAACTATTATGTATCGACCACAACCTATTTTACGATGAAACGGACAGCACCTCCCCTATTTATATGACTTCCCACAAGTCAATACAATCACCAAACAGCTCAAACAACATCATTAATAATCATATTGAGCCTCCAAAACAGTCCACCAACCAACAACATTACTACCAAGCTTTTCGATATATATTTCACAAGTTCTAGCTTCAACGACTTAGCTGCAACTTGGATAATCTTAAATATATATAGAGTAAGAGGTTACTTACCTTTAAACAGAAAGAACAACTCCAATTTGACCTTAATTTTCTACGAAATATCCCTTCAATTCTGCCACAAGTCCAAGGAAGCGAAACTAGCAATTAATTCGGGTTTTTCGGCACTAGAATTACTTTAGAAGACTTGAAATCACCTAGGGTTGATATTAAAAACTTGAAGGTGTATTTACAGAACATAAAGCACTTAAAACAACCTCCCACACGAGCTGGAACAACACAAAAATCAGCAACAACAAGAAAAACAAGAAACTTACTAGCACCACGGGATTCCCGACATTTGATTTGTGTTGTTTGCCCTTTGTTTGGGTCTTGGATCATGAGAGAACCTTGAGAGAATGTTTTTAGGGTAATAAGGTCTGAATATACTGAAAAATAATGACTTAAAACGTGGTTGGGTTATCTTATATATGTCCAAATGTCTTAAACCGCCTTTGTGGGCCCCATAGAGAGCAGCTTGGCACACTCTCGCGAAAACGCGAATATCTCTCTATTCCGAGATCGTATCGACGAACGGTTTAATGCGTTGGAAACTAGAATCATAGATATTCAATTTGATAGGTAGATAACCCCATAATTCCAAGCACATTGGGAGTAAAATGCAGTAACATTTGACCTAAAGTTTAAGTAAAATTATAAACCTAAGTTGCGACAACTTTTATCGACTTTTATTTCATAACTCGCTTGACTTCAAGACTTATGATGCGGATATTATATGATTCAAATACATTAAAACAAGACCTCTTGGGACAGTTAATCACCTCTAGTGTTATCCAAAAATACGGGTTACAACATCCTTGATTAGCTTAACTTCAAATACTTGTTAACCACTCTTATACACCCTTGTATCATTTAAGACCAATAGGATTAACTTATTATCATCTCAAAGATAATCTCTTCTTGGATTTACGTCGACTACCTTACGGCGTGATCTATGATATGCGAATTTGGGTTGTAACAATATAGTGTTCATATTGATGTATTTACAGATCATAAAAGACTGCAATATATATTCAAGTACTCTTCGCAAGATGGCATGGTAGACGCAGTGTATTGCGTGGGATTGAGATTTGCATGTGCAAGCTCATAGTTCAGTTTTGAAGGGAAGGATATATATTCGTAGGCAGCATGGACGGTTTCAGATGACTAGGCAAATGATATCTCTAATCAGTATGGACTGATGAGAGTATACATTTCAGAAGGGGAAAGGTGTTTTTATTTATGGGAACCTCATTGGCATTACGACACTCTCCTGGTTGATTGACTACTGATATTCAAATTTTTCCTGGTGGCACGTAAGAATTTTAGAAGTATTACTCGTGGGATGATAGTGTATGAGAGATGTGTTAGACATTCGGGCGGTGGAGATGGAATCAAAAATGGTGATTCGTGTGTTCTATGGATTTGGAGACTAGGAGTTCTAAGGAGTAGATTGTTTCATGGTTGTGGACTGTGATGTCGTGGCCAAAACTAGCCAGATGATAGTGTGTGTTATGATTCAGTCATTGTGGGCTTTCGGAGGGTTATTTATCTATCTGTGGGTGGCCGGAGGTGATTTGGGGATCCATTGTTAGGCCCAATTAGGATGTGTATTCTACACCGAGCCGGATCAGTTGGCTCCATACTACTATTGTTGAGGGATGTGCCATTTGGTTGTTGTTGAGCTTATTCGTGTTTGTGACTGAAAGATGTTTTCGGTTTGTTCTAGTGTGACGAGAAAAGTTTACTTGAGAGTTAGCAAGGACTATGGGGTGTTTGGTCTATGTCTTGATTTGGCATATGGTCACGAGTTATGGGTGTGTTGAGCGATCTCTCATGTTGTTTAGTCGTGGGGTGAAGTAGATTCTCATGTCTTGTTGATGAGTTCAGAATTCAGAGGATTAAGTGACTACGTAGTAGTCGTCACCGTGGAAGGGTTTAGAGAGATGTCAATTTGAGGCAGAGCTGGTGGGTTATCTCCTGCGAGGTGTCCTGAGGGTGTATGGTCTTTATGATGTTTTGTAGAGAGTTCTCTTTTACCAGTGAATGATATATGTTGCAATTTGAGTTTGGATCGCTTGTGGAAGTCGGCTTGACTATTACAAGGGTGAATGCGAGATTTGTAGACGATTTGAGGTATTATATGGTTTGTGTTACATGAGCTTACGCAGGATTTAGTTGAATTTAAGTTCGGGATTCTGGCCGTAATAGAGTATGGGTATCGTGATGTTATCAAGTGTTTTGTTCTGTGTCTTTGAGCCAAGTGGGGGAGTCTGCTATCGACAAGTTGACTACACGATTATGTGTTGTATTGGTTTCGGTTCTAGGTTTACTGGTGAATCAGTTATGACTTGCAAAAGTTGAGATTTAGGATGACTCGAGTAAGGGAATTTATGGATACAGGTTGTATTACACTCTATGGGTATATGGGAATCATAAAATAATTAAGTGGTTGTTCGCAAATGATATAGTGTACATGGAGTAGGAATTTGCTCGGTTGCTTAGGAGTGTGGGCTACTCCCTTAGTTGTATGTGTACTAATGGGGAAGAGGTCGTTCGGTCCGTTTGGTCAGTTTAATTGAGATTTGAGTATAGTGGATTACACTCGAGAATGGTTCTAATGGATTCAAGATTTATATGTAGCGATTTGGAATTTTCAAGATTTATATATGGCTAGAAACTGGGAGTTGCATTGGATGGTGTCAATATCATTGTGGATTATGCATTTCAGTATCAAGGAGGTGAATGAAATAGTTTTATGTTCACATAAGGTGTCTTTAGAGTGGGTGTCATGGTGGTGGTGCCTTGGGGTTCTTAAGAGGGGATTCAGAGGCTCATAGGCCTTAGGGTGTTGTGGTTTTATACTAGGGTCACATGTGTGGCAAACATTGGTTAAGGATCGTGGTAGTCTAGCAAGAAGAAGTATCAATTTGAAGGCAATTTGGAAAGGACTTGGAGAAATAGGACAGCTTGGTAGTAGGTTGGATTAGCACAGTAATAGGTATGATCGGTTCTTTTGGTACTTATGATGTGGCTAGTCTCCGCACGTGTTTCGTGGCAATGCTCTTGGGTTTTGGCAACCTACGTGGCTGGGTTGAGTTAGAGAGATTCGGTTCAGATAGCTTGGTTGTGTGCAAATGGGTTTCGAAGAGTTCTCAATGTCTTTTACCATGGTTCGGGTATGTATTTTTCTTGTGACTCAGAGTTGATTGTGAGATTCTTGTACTCTTCGGATGGCATGGTAGACGCGGTGTATTGCATGGGATTGAGATTTGCATGTGCAAGGTCACAGTTCAGTTTTGAAGGGAAGGATATAAATTCGTAGGCAGCATGGACGGTTTCAGATGACTAGGCAAATGATATTCCTAATCGGTATAGCCTGATGAGAGTATACATTTCAGAAGGGGAAAGGTGTTTTTATTTATGGGAACCTCATTGGTATTACGACACTCTCCTGGTTGATTGACTACTGATATTCAAATTTTTCCTGGTGGCACGTAAGAATTTTAGAAGTATTACTCGTGGGATGATAGTGTATGAGAGATGTGTTAGACATTCGGGCGGTGGAGATGGAATCAAAAATGGTGATTCGTGTGTTCTATGGATTTGGAGACTAGGAGTTCTAAGGAGTAAATTGTTTCATGGTTGTGGACTGTGATGTCGTGGCCAAAACTAGCCAGATGATAGTGTGTGTTATGATTCAGTCATTGTGGGCTTTCGGAGGGTTATTTATCTATCTGTGGGTGGCCGGAGGTGATTTGGGGATCCATTGGTAGGCCCAATTAGGAAGTGTATTCTACACCGAGCCGGATCAGTTGGCTCCATACTACTATTGTTGAGGGATGTGCCATTTGGTTGTTGTTGAGCTTATTCGTGTTTGTGACTGAAAGATGTGTTCGGTTTGTTCTAGTGTGACGAGAAAAGTTTACTTGAGAGTTAGCAAGGACTATGGGGTGTTTGGTCTATGTCTTGATTTGGCATATGGTCACGAGTTATGGGTGTGTTGAGCGATCTCTCATGTTGTTTAGTCGTGGGGTGAAGTAGATTCTCATGTCTTGTTGATGAGTTCAGAATTCAGAGGATTAAGTGACTGCGTAGTAGTCGTGACCGTGGAAGGGTTTAGAGAGATGTCAGTTTGAGGCAGAGCTGGTGGGTTATCTCCTGCGAGGTGTCCTGAGGGTGTATGGTCTTTATGATGTTTTGTAGAGAGTTCTCTTTTACCAGTGAATGATATATGTTGCAATTTGAGTTTGGATCGCTTGTGGAAGTCGGCTTGACTATTACAAGGGTGAATGCGAGATTTGTAGACGATTTGAGGTATTATATGGTTTGTGTTACATGAGCTTACGCAGGATTTAGTTGAATTTAAGTTCGGGATTCTGGCCGTAATAGAGTATGGGTATCGTGATGTTATCAAGTGTTTTGTTCTGTGTCTTTGAGCCAAGTGGGGGAGTCTGCTATCGACAAGTTGACTACACGATTATGTGTTGTATTGGTTTCGGTTCTAGGTTTACTGGTGAATCAGTTATGACTTGCAAAAGTTGAGATTTAGGATGACTCGAGTAAGGGAATTTATGGATACAGGTTGTATTACACTCTATGGGTATATGGGAATCATAAAATAATTAAGTGGTTGTTCGCAAATGATATAGTGTACATGGAGTAGGAATTTGCTCGGTTGCTTAGGAGTGTGGGCTACTCCCTTAGTTGTATGTGTACTAATGGGGAAGAGGTCGTTCGGTCCGTTTGGTCAGTTTAATTGAGATTTGAGTATAGTGGATTACTCTCGAGAATGGTTCTAATGGATTCAAGATTTATATGTAGCGATTTGGAATTTTCAAGATTTATATATGGCTAGAAACTGGGAGTTGCATTGGATGGTGTCAATATCATTGTGGATTATGCATTTCAGTATCAAGGAGGTGAATGAAATAGTTTTATGTTCACATAAGGTGTCTTTAGAGTGGGTGTCATGGTGGTGGTGCCTTGGGGTTCTTAAGAGGGGATTCAGAGGCTCATAGGCCTTAGGGTGTTGTGGTTTTATACTAGGGTCACATGTGTGGCAAACATTGGTTAAGGATCGTGGTAGTCTAGCAAGAAGAAGTATCAATTTGAAGGCAATTTGGAAAGGACTTGGAGAAATAGGACAGCTTGGTAGTAGGTTGGATTAGCACAGTAATAGGTATGATCGGTTCTTTTGGTACTTATGATGTGGCTAGTCTCCGCACGTGTTTCGTGGCAATGCTCTTGGGTTTTGGCAACCTACGTGGCTGGGTTGAGTTAGAGAGATTCGGTTCAGATAGCTTGGTTGTGTGCAAATGGGTTTCGAAGAGTTCTCAATGTCTTTTACCATGGTTCGGGTATGTATTTTTCTTGTGACTCAGAGTTGATTGTGAGATTCTTGTACTCTTCGCAGGATGGCATGGTAGACGCGGTGTATTGCATGGGATTGAGATTTGCATGTGCAAGGTCACAGTTCAGTTTTGAAGGGAAGGATATAAATTCGTAGGCAGCATGGACGGTTTCAGATGACTAGGCAAATGATATTCCTAATCGGTATAGCCTGATGAGAGTATACATTTCAGAAGGGGAAAGGTGTTTTGATTTATGGGCACTTCATTGGTATTACGACACTCTCCTTGTTGATCGACTGCTGATATTCAAATTTTTCTAGGTGGCACGGAAGAATTTTAAAAGTATTCCTCGTGGGATGATAGTGTATGAGAGATGTGTTAGACATTCGAGCGGTGGAGTTGGAATAAAAAATGGTGATTCATGTGTTCTATGGATTTGGAGACTGGGAGTTCTCAGGAGCAGACTGTTTTATGGTTGTGGACTATGAAGTCATGGATGAAACTAGCCAGATTATAGTATGTGTTATGATTCAGTCATTGTGGGCTTTCGGGGGGTTATATATCTATTTGTAGGTGGCTGGAGTTGATTTGGGGGTCCATTGGTAGGCCCAATTAGGATGTGTATTCTACACCGAGCCGGATTGGTTAGCTCTATACTGCTATTGTTGAGGGATGTGCCATTTGGTTGTTGTTGACCTTATTCGTGTTCTTGAATTTTCTGTGAGTTACTCTTCTATGCTCTGAGGAGTTGTGATTCGTTGGTTTTAGGCACACATGGTGTGGTTCTGTTATGGTCTTATGGCAGAATTTGAGCAAGAGGAGTAGTTGGGTATTGTATGATTGATTGCGTATTGGTTATGTCCTTTCGAGTTTTGGGTGGCATTGTGTCATTGGCTTCTCTATGGTTAGGGTAATGCACTTTAAATAATTGATGTCAGATTATGCGTGGTTATTGATTTTGAGCATGGTGGCTGAGGTACTTCATATGGACCAGTATTTGGATAAGGTCGCTCGTTACAGCAGAGTTATGTAGAAATTTGATCCTTTGTGTTAGAGTGGTGTGTTATGGTTCTATGGTGTGTGATGGGCTTAAGCATTTCGTTGTGGTGGTACTTGTTGAGCTTGCAGGACGGTTCTATCGTTTGAGTCATTTATCCATGATTGAGTATATTTGGAATGTTTCTATTTGGTGCATGGATTGCAGGGGTTATGGCTGTAGATTGTATTGATATTTCAAGTCACTAGAATGTTCGTGTTGGATGAGATGAGGTCATTGGACCTAGGATGGATACTATCGAATTTGATTACAGCATGTTTGGAAGGATAATATCAAAAGTCAGCTTACAATTGGCTATAGTTCTTGTCGAATGAGAGAGAGTTCCATGACTGGTTGATCTGATGAATTGTTATGAGTTCTGCATATTTCTTTCATCATCGGCAGTGTACGAAGGTTTTAGTGTGAGGCTTTGTATGATATGAGGTCTATTTTCGGTTTTGGGTTATTTTGAGCAGCTATTGTGATTTAAAATTTTTGCTTTGAGTATTTGAGTTATGTGATACATCATGTGATTAAATCTTGGGTAATAGAGATGGCTTGATACAACTTGTTCAGACTTATACAGTGTGTAGATGTGAGATTTTGATCTTATAGAAATTGTGGATGTTGGAAAAATTGGATTCAAAGGTTTATGGACTAGGTTGAATTAAGGAACTACAGTTGTGTTGTGTTGTTGGGCCTATATGGGATAGGGAGATGTGAGATCACCCCCGGGTATGTTCATGGAAAGGTTATACGGCGATTTGATGGGTTTGAGAACAACTCTGGACACGTTCGAGGACGAACGTATGTTTAAGTGGGGGAGGATGTAACGACCCGACCCGTTGTTTTGAGAATTTACACTTCGCTAGGTTGTTTGAGGGCACGAGTAGCTCTGTATGATGTACTATAACTTATGCGAATAGTCAGTTTGGGGTTTCAGGTTATTCAGAATTGATTTGAAAGAATGATTCTCAGCTAGAAGCTTTAAATTCGAAAGGGTTGACCAAGTTTGACTTTTTAGCATTTGACCTCAGATTTGAATTTTGATGGTTCCATTAGATCCGTTGGGTGATTTTGGACTTGGGAGCATGTCCGGATTTTGATTTAGAAGTTCGTGGTTAAATTTGGCTCGAAATGGCGAAAGTTAAAATTTTGGAAAGTTTGACCGCTAGTGGACTTGTGTGCAAAATTTGAGGTCAATCGGACGTGATTTGATAGGTTTCGGCATTGGTTGTGGAATTTTGATGTTTCAAAGTTCATTGAATTTGAATTGAGGTGTGATTCGTCGTTCAGATGTTGTTATGTGTGTTTTGAGGCCTCGAGTAGGTCCGTGTTATGTTATGGGACTTGTTGGCATATTTGGACGGGGTCCCGAGGGGCTCGGGCATGATTCAGATTGATTTCGGATCATTTTTCTTCATTTTGCTACTGCTGTTTTCTGGTATCTCAGTTCTTCATCGCGTTTGTGTGGCAAGTGTCGCGAACGCGTAGTGTATTTTGATGGCAACAACAATTGTTTTTTGCGATTGTGAAGTATGTCTCACGTTCGCGTATAGTTGGGGCAAGTCCTCTTTGCATTTGCTTATGGAGGATCGCGTTCGCGTAGAGTCGAGGTTGGCAATTGGGAATTTGAGCATTCTTCTATGCGATCGCGTAAGGTTAGTCTCATTCGCGAAGCTTTGGCAACAGTGATCATCGCGTTTGCGTGGGGTGCATCGCGAACGCGTAGAGACTTTTGTGGCAGTGTGAGTTTTATTCATCGCAAACTCGATGGTTTTCCCGCGTTCACGAAAGAGGACATTTGGGCAGTGTATATAGTACTCTATTTCAAAGGTTTCACACATTTTTACATTTTGGGAGCTATGGAGCTCGGATTGAGGTGAATCTTGGAGAAATTTTTATCAAAAGGATTGGGGTAAGTGTTCTCTACTCGGTTTTGGTTATATTTCATGAATCTACCTTCGTTTTTGGTAGTTGGATTGTGAATTTTAAAGAGGAAATTGGGATTTTGGCCTAAAGTTTTATAATGTGAATTTTTGAGTTTTGAACATCGAATTGGAGTCGGATTTAAGTGTGAACTAGTATGGTTGGACTCGTAATTTAATGAGTTGTTGGATTTTATAAATTTTGTCGGGTTCTGAGTTGCGGGCCCGGGTTGGCCTTTTGGCCGATTTTGGGCTTTTGATTCAAGATTTGATCTTTTTCGATCAGGATTGGTTCCTTTAGCATTGTTTGATGTACTTGAGTTGCTTTTGGTAAGCTTCGAGCCGTTCGGAGGTCGGAACGCGCAGGATGGCATTTTGGAGCATCGATTGGCTTGCTCGGTGTTGGAATTGGCTTGTTCGAGATTAGTAACTCTTCGAATCATAGTGCTGAGGGTATGAAACCCCGTAATACGTGTTATGTGATTGGTATTGAGATGACACGCATCCTAGGTGATGGGCGTGTGGTCGTGCACCATGTGAATTGGGACTTTGTTGTTTCTATGGCACTGTATAGTGATCCTATTTTGTTGATATTCGTGTTTTCACCGTGTTATAAAGTAATTGAGTTGTCAATCATGCAAGATATCATGTTTAGGCATTATGCCAATATTGTTTGGACCCATAGTGGTCGTTTCTTACTGCCATCTCACTAATTTGATTGATACTTCGTACTCAGTCATATTCATGCAATCATATCACATCTCAGTCTCAGTTGTTATTTATTGATACATCATATCATTGTTGTCGGGCTAGTTTCATGGCATTGTGAGCCTGTAAGTGAGACTGGAGAGTGATGACTGAGTGAGGCGGAGGGCCTGAGTAAGATTGATATTTTGGGATCGGGCTGCATGCCGCAACATATTATATTGATATTTTGGGATCGGGCTGCCCGCCGCAGCATGTTATATTGATATTTTGGGATCGGGCTGCACGCCGCAGCGATATGGCACATGGGCTGAAAGGAGTCCCTCCATGAGTCTACACACCCTCAGTGAGCGCAGTCGACTATAATTAGGGATCAGGCTGCACACCGCAGTGGTTATTGTACAGTGCTGAGTGATTGAGTGTGCTGAGCATAGTGAGAGAGAATGCAAGACAGTGAGGTTGAGCAGTTTGAGAGTGTGAGTACATGAGCTCATCATTGAGATGCATTGCATTTGACATGCGTACTTGTGATACATGCATAGAGGTGCATTTACTTCTGCTACCAGTTGTGGGGATATATATGATTTTAGCTGTATCTTGACATGTAGGCATAGAGACGTACTTTACTCATGATCTGAAAATGAGACATCTTACTTATTATTGAAAGAAGTTTTGGGAAAAATCATAGTTTTCAAACTTACTCGTATTTTGGCTTTTTCGGTAAAAGATTTTGGTTTTCACTGAGTTACTTGAAAAGAAATGCCTACTTTTCTGGAAATGTGAACAAACTGAGCCTTTTATTTCTGAGATACTCTTTTATTACTTGTACTATGTTGTTATGTTGAGTTATGGAATATTGGTGTTGGACCCGACCTTCGTGTTAGCTCGTCACTACTTTCAACCTAAGGTTAGGTTTGTTACTTACTGAGTATATGCGGTCGGTTGTACTCATACTACACTTCTGCACCTTGCGTGCTGATGTTGGCTGTTGATGTTGCTGTGTTCGATGGAAGCTGTATTGAAGATGTACCTGTGTCCCGGCTTTAGCTGCCTCTTGTTCGTGGTAGCTTTAGATCTGTATAACTCTGTTTATGTACTATTCAAGCAGACTATGTATTTATTTCATTTCCGCTTTGTAAACTCTATTCGTAGAAGCTCATGATTCGTACTACCAGTTTTTGGGGAATGTATTAGATTCATATATTTCTTTACTTAATTGCTTTATTAATTGTTATTTGAATTGGTTAGTTGTTAATTGGCTTACCTAGCGGGTTAGGTTAGGTGCCATCACGACTAGTTGGATTTTGGGTCGTGACATACATAATCCAATCAACGTAACACAACATGAAAACAATACTAACAGTGGCCTCATAAGCAATATATTACTAGAAAAGGAACGCCATTCACATCAACTATTCAGGTGATACGTAACTCATAACATGTAAGCTCTCAACATCTTCATAGAACATAGAAATGAACGTTTAAATTAAAGATGATATTTTTGGGTCATGACACCCATACTCCAATATGACATATATATGATGCTCAAGTGAAGGGATTACCTCCTAGTGGAAGAATCTCACTTTTCCTCTTTTTGGTGGTCTTGAAGATTCAATCCATTTCCTATGGATTTGATCCATAATAATGTTAGTGTTATCACTAAATGATGTTATATAATCATCCTTGTGCCAAAACAACTTACCTTGAAGTGTATCCATGGTGGAAGAGTTCCTCCTTCTCTCTAGAAATCAATTCCAAGTTGAAGAACTAATATTGTCTCTCTCTAAACCCCTTGCTTTAGCCCCTTTAAAATGGCCCCTAAAGCTGCGTAGCCTCTCTGGTATGCTACACACAAAGGCTATGCAGGGTGGACTTCTGTCCCCCTTCAGTTAGAAGCTGCTGGATTTTCCTACGCAATGGTGCGTAGGCTATGCTACTATGCTGTGTAGGCTACGCAAGACTCGCATAGCTGTTCTGCCACACTTTAGTAAATATGTCATAACTTCTTGTAGGAATCTCCAAACGACAAACAGTTTGAAGAATTAAAAAATAGACACATAGACCTTTCTTTTGATAGGTTATACGCCATATAACCCTTAATATCGGGAGAGTTATGATTGTTTGTATTTAGGTCTTGTGCGAACTTACTTGGAACGTTACCCCATCGTATAATTTCCAACTTTACTTAGCCTTGGGGTTCTTCTTAATCCACAAACCATTCTTAATGCACCTCATACATATATTATCATGATCAATTGATATCATTCATATTATAAGTCTTGTTCATACCCGAATTAATATAATTAGTACCTGCCAATCTTCTTAATGGTCTTAAAACACTTCGATATTTTTTGGGGTGTTACATTCTCCCCCACTTAAGAACATTCGTCCTTGAATGTTTTACAAGTCATTATTAGGCACAGTATTATCCTCATTTAACCTTAACCATCATCTTTAATCGTTCTTGACTTCATATAGATCTTCGATATTCTTCCCACATTTCAACTTCCTTAAGGCCCCAAAATTTCGATAACACTCTAAATTCTTAAATTTTTTGGCAGAGCATCCCCTGTAACTGAGACCATCAAAATAATTCAACCTGTCCAGAACAAGCCCCCACACGGGCACCAATTTCAACATAATTCAACAACCAAATATCTTTACATAATATGATGTCTATCCCCCACACGGCCTCACATATATGCTCAATGTACAACAACAAACTATGCCCCACGTGGCTGCGCATATACCAAAATTACATCAAACAACACTAAAACCATGAATCATACCCCAATTCAAACTTAATGAAACTAAACAATTCCAACTTCTATATTCGATGCCGAAACCTATCAAATCAAGTCCGATTGACCTCAAATTTTGGACATAAGTCATAAATGACATAACAGACCTATTTAAATTTTCAGAATCAGATTCCGACCCCGATATCAAAAGTCAATTCCCCGGTCAAACTTCCAACTTAAATTTCTATTTTCGCCATTTCAAGCCTAATTTAGCTACGTGCTTCCAAATAATTTCCCGAACACGCTCCTAAGTCCAAAATCACCATACGGAGCTATTGGAATCATCAAAACTCTATTCCGATGTCGTTTACACATAAGTTTACATCTGATCACTATTTTAACTTAAGCTTTAAACCTTGGAACTAAGTGTTCCAATTCATTCCAAAACCTCTTCGGACCCGAACCAATCACCCTAGCAAGTCACACAACAACTGTAAAGCACAAATGGAGCAGTAAATGGGGGAACGTGGTTGTAATACTCAAAACGACCGGTCGGATCGTTACACTTAAACATACGTTCGTCCTCGAACGTGCCAAGAGCTGTTTCCAAGCCATCAAATTACTATTCCAAATACCAATACCAATTTTACCAAATTCCGACATTAACTCGACCCTCAAATCTTCAAATTAAACCAAGAGGGTTTTTTAAATCTTCCCACTTAATTCACTAATTAAATGTCAAAAACGACCATGGATTCGGGTAATTTAACCAATATTGAGTTAGAAACACTTATCCTATTGTTTTCCTTGAAAATCTCCCGAAAATTCAAAATTTCAAAATCGGGTTCTGACCACGTTATTAAAAATCGGGTTCCGACCCCGATATTAAAATGTCAACCCCCAGTCAAACTTCCAAAAAATTCCACTTTTTGCCATTTCAAGCCTAATTCTTCTACGGACCTCCAAATAATTTTTTGGACACTCTCCTAAGTCCAAAATCACCATATAGAGCTATTGGATTCATCATAATTCAAATAAGAGGTCGTTTACATATAAGTCAACATCCAATTAACTTTTTCAACTTAAGTTTTCAATTATAAGACTAAGTGTCTCATTTCACCCCGAAATCCTTCCGGACCCGAACCAACTAACCCGGTAAGTCATAAAAAACTTTAAAGCATAAAGTTAGCAGTAAATGGGAGAACGTGGTTATAATACTCAAAATGACTGGCCGAGTCGTTACATTCTCCCCCACTTAAACATACGTTCGTCCTCGAACGTGCCAAGAGTTATTTCCAAGCCACCAAATCACTATTCCATCTTACCACGCACGAACCCGGGGGTGATCCCACGTCACCCTATTATATATAGGCCTGACAACACAATACAACTAAAAATCATTAATTTAACCTTAGCCCATAAACTTAGAACCCAAATTTCTGACATCCAGAATTCTTTTCAAGACACGAATTTCATATCTACACATTGTATAAGTCTGAACAAGCTGTATCAAGCCATAACCATAACCCCAGATATAATCACGTAATATACTACACAACTCACATGCTCGCAACACCATTTCCCATCCCAGTAACTACTCAAACCAACCGGTACTGGTATTAGCCCCATATCAAACAAAACCTCATTACAAAACCTTCGTACACTACTGAAAATGAAAGACATACACGAAATCTCATAACCCTTTATCAGATCAACAAGTCATGGAGCTTTCTTGCCCCGACCCGAATCATAATCTTCTTCTAAGACGACTTTCAATATTATCATCCCAATAAACCGTAATAAATTCTGATAGTACCCATTCTAGGTCCAATGACCATATATTATTAAACATAACTATCCCACTGACATGCCACACCAATACAACTCAAGCCACAACTGCCCAACCTGGTACCCAAAATGGAAGATGTCTCAAAGTAGAAAATCGTGTTGCAAGTTCAACAAGAACCACCACAACTGCAATACTATAAGCTCATTATATATAGTGGAACCAAAACACACGAATTTAATAATAGTAATCAACTCTTCTAGAGCTCACATTCACATCACTCGCATGAACAACTCACGTGCTATAGTATCAATATCAGTATATGGATCCCCACGGACAACTCACGTGCCAATAATATAATATCTGGATCTGCACGGACAACTCACGTGCTATAGTATAATATTTGGATCCGCACGGATAACTCACGTGCCATAACATAATCAGCCCGATATAGTCCCACGCCTCCAGTCCAAACATATCGTATGTGATCATTTAAACATGTATATATGTATAAGCTAAATGAAATAAGATTCCTATGCTCCTGGAGTGGTATAAATAACACGCTATAGTGTAGGAGTGAGCAATTGTGCTATCACATCTCAAATCGGCAAGTTAACGCAGAATTAGTAACTACCCAGTTTAATTAGGGAATTAGCCTCTTTGTTACCTCAAGTATAGTACAGATAGTTCGCAACAAAGGTACGAATACGAGAAATGTTATAACTATAATTTTAACAGTCAACTCTAGGCATATCATAGCCTAAGCATTTTTTATTTTTTTTCCGAGTAGGAATAATTGCCCCGATGCCCACACATGGGCTCAAACCATACATATATGTGCACTCATAGCGTGTAGCTATCACAAATAATTAATGCAACTAGTGCCTCCACTGAGTTTAAATAAAATACTCACCTCAACCAGGTCGCAACCCTGAAACAATATGCTTCTAAGAACTCCAGTCTCCAAATTCATAAGACACATGAATCACCGTGACTGATCCCAACTCCAGTAGTCGAATGACTAACACATCTTTCATGCACGATCCTCCCACTAGGAATACTTCCAAAATTCTTCTGTGCCACATAGCAATAATTTCAATATCAACAGTCTATCAACCAGATAGGTGCCGGTATACCAATGAACATCCGTAAGTCAAAGCACAATGCACCTTTTGAAATGTACACCCTTCTCAGGGATAATCGAGCAGTTATAACATTCATCTAAATATCTAAAATTGACCATTCTGTCAAAAATTCATGACCTTCCCTTTAAGAATGAACTGCTACCTTGTACATGTAAATCTTAATCCAGCACAACACACCACATCTATCATGCCATCATGTGACAAGCACAAGAATCTCATTGTCAACTTTGAGTCACCAGCAAATTACATACCCTATTAGTTAGAAACCTTTCTCTTGCTTCTTTCCAGGAGGCAATCACAATACACAACACATTCCCCACACCGGTAGAAAATATCCGGTTCAACTATGGTATAAACCATCAAGAACACTCTGAAATCCATTTTCACATAACCAATCTATCAGAACTGAATTCCTCTAACTCGACTAAGCCACACAGGTTGCCAAATCCGAGAGTATTGCCACAAAACACCCGTAAAGCCCCACCTCATCATAAGAACCAAAAGAACCAAGCATACCATTACCATACTGATCCAGCATGTTACCCATTTATCCTATTATCTCCGAGTTTCTTCTGAAATACCCTCAAGTTGACATTTCTCTTTGTCAGAACGCTACTATCCTTACCCAAAGTTCATTACAAGACATCCTAACATAAATCCACACCGCCCTAAGGCCCATAAGCCATTGTATTCTTCTTAAGCATCTCCATAAATGCCACAACCATAACACTCATTCTAAAAATACCTTATGTGAATTTAAAATTGTTCCTCTTTCCTTCCTTATACAGAAATGTAGAATCCATAGTCAAACAGAATTACCGCACGTCCCGATACCATCTAATGTAAGTAATTGATTCTAGTGATATACAAATTCGAAAGAGTATTATTCTGGTGTAGTTCTGCGTTTTTAAACCAACACACAATAATATTTAAAACTAACTCATCAAGTTTTGTGAGAAGAATACCCATGTGCATGTGCACAGTTACTCAAATACCCTGCTCAAACAATATCTGTCACGCCCCGAACCTAGGAGCGAGACAAGCACCCGGTGCCTCACCTAACCTGGCGTACCAAATTGCGACTAAGGGACTCTGAACACATAATGTCATACTTTGGCCATGGGGCCACCTTGCAAGACAATTTGCGAAGCAAAATATAAAACTGAATGGAAACTAGCACTAACTAAACATCAATATAAAGCTAGGCTGAAAAGGCCGTCATAGCTACTACAACTGACAAACCACCAAATTATACATACCAGGCCTACAAACCCAACATACTGCACTAACCAACAGGATATGTCTACAAGCCTCTACTGATAGATGTACTATGATCGGAACAGGGCCCCGACCTACCCATAACATATATACAGATATACATAAGATGTACACAACACTCTAGACCTGGCAACTCCGAAAGGCATGGAGCTTACCGATCAGGCTGAACTCGGGAAACACCTACTGAGGAGATCTACTCGCCTGTCTATCTGAACCTGCATGCATGAAATGCAGCGTCCCCAGAAAAGGGACATTAGTACGAAATAATGTACCGAGTATGTAAGGCAATAACATAACTAAAAATCAAAACTGAACTGATAATATAATAACTGGAAGTAACTGGGAGTCAAAGATGATCTGGAGATATACTTACCTGCTGATACTGACTCAACTCCTTCAATATAGTAAGTAAAATAATTATACGGCCTTATAAGGCTCGGTATATATAACTGCTCTGCCATAGTAGGCTCGCTCATAGGCGCTCGGCCATACTAGGCTATGTATCTCGACCATGCTGGGCTCGCTCATAGGCGCTCGGCCACAGTAGGCTCGGTATATAACTTTCCATCTGATCAGTGGTTGCCCAATAGGGGCCTGCCCATCGATTATAGCTCGATGGTAATGAAAATACTGTAATACTGTATATATAGGCTTGTTGCTCTCTTGACTGGAAGAAGACAATACTAAATTGAATATAGAATCTCGATAAGGAATAATATTGTAACTTATGAGACTAGAATAGTGTGAATAAATTCATGAATATGAACTTCTCTTTTTGTCTCATTACTAACACATGTAGCTACGAGATCATGCCAAAATGAAGGAAGGCTTAGCCTTAACATTACTTATCACAATCTTTCCAATCACCAAGTTGAACTCACCTCTTTGCACCTTAATCTACAAGAACGATAATAATACTATCGTTAAGTTACGAAAGGTATAACTATCGCACAATGAACGACAAATTTATTTTGTATTAAAACGGGCAGCATCTCCCCTATAATCCTTACTTCCTCCAAATTCAAGATAACACCAACAATACAAGAACAGAACAATAACAACATATATACATCATTTTAGAGCCCTATATACACCATCAAATACTACAAAACAGCCCAACACACCCCAATCTCTTCGTACACAAAACGACCACCGTAGTAGTGTCAAACGACCCGAAAATGTTATGATGAACGACCAGCCAACCACCCTACATTTATATGGTGTTTATAAACCCCCCTCCTCCTCCAAAACTGCACAAAATAGTAGTAAAACACGCAGCCCAACAGCAACACAAAATAGTCCACAAAACAGTCCGCTACAAGTGAATAACTCGAACTCACGGCTTCCGATCACCGTCCCGTGAGTTCTTACAAGTATAGAACAACTTACCATGAATTTACAGAAGAAAAATTGGATGAAAGAGGGAAGTAAACTCACCTTATTTGTTGGATAACTCAGCTCTTATCTTGGTTCTTCAAACTCTAGGTTTTACCTCCAATTGGAACTTGAAAGGGAGAGAAAATCAATTAGGGTTTGTGGGAAATTTTTTGGGAGGATTCTTTGCAAAGCTTATGTCTGGTTATTATGCTCTATTTTAAGTCTAATATATGAAGAAAATAGGCCCTTAAAAGGCCTCTTTGGACGACCCAAAATGGCCCATTTTTTTGGGCTCTCATTTAAGCAAGTAGGTGACACACCTACTTGTCACCTAGCAGCTTGCGCAGTATCGCACAAATGCCCATATCATTCTACTCCAATGTCGTATTGACAAACGGTTTAATGAGTTGGAAAATAGACTCATATATCTTTAATTTGATAGGTGGAACACCCCATAACTCTAAGTATATTAGGAGAAAATCGCAGTTATATTTGACCCAAAGTTTCAGTAAAACTTATGAGTGTAACTTGTGATGACTTTCATCGACTTTTGTTCCACAACTCGCTTGACATTAAAACATAACACACGGATGTCATACGACTAATATAAATCATAACATAATCTCCTTATCATGTTAATCACCCTTGTCTCACCCCAAAGGTACATGTTATAACATTCCCAACTTGTCGACTTTCGACGAAACATTGTTTTATTTAATTGCTTTAGCTTCTGAACTGTCCAACCCTCTTTGTACTTGTTGTTCATGATCTTCAATATTTGTAACCTCAGAGGTAACATGATTAACTTACTTTATATACTTTTAAATATTATCTCATTTTTGGTCCTACATTAGTTTGCTTACGACGCATTTTTACGTACGAAAATATAGGGTGTAACAGTAACACTGCATTAACACAACCAATCAAATTCATACTTCGTGCGCACTACATCTTCAAAATAACAACTTAATCATTTCATAATTTTCATATTTTCATAAAGTGTAATGTAACCCATATCCAGGAATTTACTTACCCGAGCCATCCTCGATCTCCACCTCTGCAAGTCATAACTAACCCACAAGTATGCCTCTGACCAAAATTAAAATTTAACATATATCCATGAAATTGAATTGTCAATAGCAGACTCCCCCACTTGGCTCAAAGCCATAGAACAAAACACTCGATAACTCACAATACCCATACTTTATTACTGCCATATATTGCAGTCAATTCAATGAAAATTCTTCTCAAGCTTATGCAACACTCACCAAAAATACCTCAATAATCCGCTAAGTTCGCATTTATTCTCGTGACAATCAAGTCAACTTTATCAACTTGATTCAAATTCAAATCTCAACACATACGCCTAGCTGGTAGAAAAGAAACTCTCCACTCAACATTATAAGGAACACACCTACGTAGATTACTCTGCAGGAGATAACCCACCTGCTTAGCCTCAAATTGGCATATTGCTATACCCTTTCACAACAACAATTACCACGGAATAACTTAATATTTTTCAGTTTGAACTCATCAACACGACATAAAAATCTACTTCACTCCACAATTAAACAGCATGACAGATCCCTCAACGCACTCACAACTCAAGATTGTACGTCACATCAAACAGGAATCAAGTACCCAATAGCAAACTCTTGAGTCACAAGTAAAATTTATTTGTCTCATTTAACCCATCTGAACACATCCCGCATTCACATCATACTTATCATATAGTCATTCAACCGCTCATCGAGCCACAAATTCCACTCATAGGAATACTACCGAACGTATAAGTCCAATTGCACAGGTTCTCACAACCGAAACTATCGAGCTTAAGTTGCAGTCTAACTCCGGCCTCAAGTCCTCCATACTGGCCCATCAACAAAACACAAAATACTCACCTCGAACCTTGTTCATGGAATCACAAGCCAGCGATGCACAACAGATTCTTAGCACTCACATGCGCACACAAATGCGTGGAAGGAATTCAAAGAGTTATGTTTCAAGCTAAATCATATCCGCATGATAGAATACAAGAAAGTGAAATTTTCCTAAGGGTTCGGTAGCCTCTCGAAGATAAGTACAGACGTCTCTTTACCGATTCGCAAGATTCTACTAAACCTGCTCATGACTCGTGAGACCTATGTAACTTAGAGCTCTAATACCAACTTTTCACGACCCAAAATCTCACATGTCGTGATGGCTCCTATCTCAATACTAAGCAAGCCGACAATCTCAATAAACCACCATATCTTTTAAATTTAAAAACATAATTATTAAATTCAGCGGAAGAAAACCTCACAAAAATAAATATAAACACTCCCAAAACTCGGTATCACTGAGTATATGAGCATCTAAATGAATACAAAGTCTGACTGATAAAAATAATCAATGTCTGAAATATAGATAGTACAATAACTACACAGGAAGGGAATCAAGTCTGCGGACATCAAGCAGCTACCTTTATAGTCTCCAACAGATCAGAAATCTAGCAGCCGTCGTATCCGGAAGCACTGGATCTGCACACGAGGTACAGAGTGTAGTATGAGTACAACCAACTCAATAAGTAACAAGACTAACCTCTGGGCTGAAAGTATTGACAAGATCTGCAGGTACAGTCTAGTATAAATAATGGTACAAAAATGTAGGCATACTTTCAAGTTCAATAGTTAAACTCAGTACAAGTGAAATGGATCAATACTGCATGATATAAGGGATATGACATCTCGGTAGAAAGGCCTCATATAAATACTGGTCACAAATTATTCGGTCACTCGGTACTGTTTATGGCCAATCCAGACTAGGGGTATTCCGTCATGTATATATATACACATCGGCAGTCAGTCAGTCACTCAGTACCGTATAAGGCCAGTCCATCCCTAGGGTAATTTATATCCAATGTAAATGATACGGACAAGATCCATGTCCGGGGAAAAATCATCACAACATATAAATAAGTAAGGCAAGTCTGTTCCCTGGAAGTCCATCCCGAATATATATAATCATCAGCGCTCACTGGGGGTGTGTACAGACTCCAGAGGGGCTCCTTCAGCCGAAGCCTATATGGCCTACTACAGGCGGGCAGTCCCGATCCGTATAATAATTTAGCCTATATGGCGTACTGCACGCGGGCAACCCCAATCTATATAATAGTATAGCTTATAAGGCTTGCTGCTGGCAAGCAACCCCGATCCATATAATAGTAAAGCCTATAAGGCCTGCTTTAGGCGGGCTGCCCCAATCCATATAATAATAATGTATAAAGTCAATATGGCATACTGCGGCACGCAGCTCGATCCCATAAATATCCTTACAATGGATGGATATGACTGAGTGTGAACTGTATATTTTTGAAACAATTAATTCAAAATCGCCCATGGCCACGTCTCGAAACCCGACAAAACTTATAAAATCCGGAAGCCCATTCGACACGAGTCTACCCATACCAATTTTACCAAATCCCGACATCAACTCGACCCTCAAATCTTCAAATTAAACCAAGAGAATTTTCTAAATCTTCCCACTTAATTCACTAATTAAATGTCAAAAACAACCATGGATTCGGGTAATTTAACCAATATTGAGTTAGAAACACTTACCCCATTATTTTTCTTGAAAATCTCCCGAAAATCCTCTCTATTCGAGCTCCAAATTGGTAAACTCTCTTCCCAGTGATTTCTTCTATGCGATCATGGACCAACTCACGCGATCGTGAAGCACAATGTTTCATTGCCCAAAAATAACTCTACGCGATCGCGGAAAATTCCACGCGATAGCGAAGCACAGTCTCTGCAAGCCTACGCGATCGCGAAGCATTAAGCGCATGGCCCATCTCCTCCCTTCATTCCTCTTCGCGAACGCGGCCTAGCCTACGCGTTCGCGATGTACCACCTGGCCAAACCTACGCGATCGCGGTTGACCTCATGCGATCGTGAAGAACAAAAATCAACATTGCCTCAACAAGCCTACGCGATCGCGGGTGCCTTCACGCAATCGCGTAGAACAAATCTCACCTATTTCAAAACAAGCCTATGCGATCGCGGACCTTCTCACTCGATCACATAGAAGGAAACCAGTAACAGAAAACCAGCATTTTCAACAGTTCACCAAGTCCAAATTTCGATCCGTTAAGTATCCGAAACTCACCCGAGGTCCCAAAGACCTTAACTAAATACACCAACAAGTCCTTAAACATGATACAAACTTAGTCAAAACCTCATATCACATTCAATAATGCTAAAAACACAAATCATACCATAATTCAAGCCTAATGAACTTTAAAACTTCCAATTTCTACAAACGGCGCTGGAACCTATCAAATCACGTCCGATTGACATCAAATTTTGCACACAAGTTATAAATGACATAACGGAGGTATTCCAATTTTCAGAATCGGGTTCCGACCCAGATATCAAAAAGTTAACCCCCGGTCAAACTTCCAAAAAATTTGACTTTTGCCATTTCAAGCCTAACTCCTCTACGAACCTCCAAATAATTTCCCGGACGTGCTTCTAAGTCAAAAATCACCATACGAAGCTAGTGGAATCATCATAATGCAAATCCGAGGTCGTTTACACATAAGTCAACATCCAGTTAACTTTTCCAACTGAAGTTTTCAATTATGAGACTAAGTGTCTCATTTCACCCCGAAATCCTTCCGGATCGGAACCAACTAACCCGATATGTCATAAAACAATTGTAAAGCATAAATTGAGCAGTAAATGGGAGAACGGGTTATAATACTCAAAACGACCGGTCGGGTCGTTACAATTATCCTCCCGAATATACCGTAATCAAACCTGATAGTACTCATCCTAGGTCCAATGACCTTATACTATTAAACACAACTATTCCACAGACATGCTACACCAATACAACTCAAGCCACAAATTGCGCAATCCGTGAACTCAAAATGCAAATTGTCTCAAAGAAGAGAACCGTTTTCGCAGGTTCAACCAGCACCACCACAACTGCAATGCTATAAGCTCATTATATATAGTAGAACCAAGACAGATGAATTTAATAACAGTAACCAGCTCTTCTAGAGCTCACATTAACATCACTCGCACGGAGAACTCACGTGCTATAGTATCAATATTTGGGCCTGCACAGACAAATCACGTGCCAATAATGATGCCCGCATATGGCTCAAACCTCACATATGTACGCACTCGTAGCGCGCAACTATCACAAATAATTAACGCAATTAGAGCCTACACTATGTTTAAATAAAATACTCACCTCAAACAGACCGCAACCCTAAAACAGTTTGCTTCTTAGAACTCCCAGTCCCCCAAATTCATAGAACACATGAACCATCGTAACTGATCACAACTCCAGCACTCGAATGACTATCACATCCTTCATGCACGATCATCCCACTAGGAATATTTCCATAATTCTTCCGTGCCACATTGCAATAATTTGAATATCAACAGTCTATCAACTAGGTGAGTACCGTAATACCAATGAACATTCGTAAGTCAAAACACAATGCGCCTTCTGACATGCACACCCTTCGCAGGAATTACCAAGCAGTTATAACATTCATCTAAATATCTGAAACTAACCATGTTGTCCAAAATTCGGGACCCTCCCTTCAAGACTGAACTACCACCTTGTACATGTAAATTTTAATCCCGCACAACACACCGCATCTATCATTCAATCATATGAAAAGAACGAGAATCTCATCATCAACTCTGAGTCACCGACAAATTACATACTTGGTTAGTTAGAAACCTTCCATTTGCTCTCATCCAGGAGGAAATCATAATACACAACATGTCCCCTACATCGGTAGAAAATATTTGGTTCGAACCATGGTAGAAACCATTAAGAACACTTTGAATTCATTTACACATAATCATGCTATCAGAACTGAATTCCTCTAACTCGACCAAGCCACGCAGGTCACCAAACCCAAGAATATTGTCACCAAAACATCTGTAAAGTCTCCACATCATAATTACCCAAAAGAACCGAGCATGCCATTACTATACTGGTCTAGCCTACTACCCATTTATCTTATTTACTTCGAATTTCTTCTGAATTACACTCAAGTTGATACTTCTCCTTATCATAACTCCACGATCCTTACCTATAGCTCAGTAGAACACATCCTAACATAAAACCACACCACCCAATGGCCCATCAACCATTGTATTCTTCTTAAGCATCACAAAGTATCACAACCGAGACACCCACTCTGAAGGACCTTATGTGAATTTAAATTTGTTTCTCTTTCCTTTGTTATATTAAAATGTAGAATCCATAGTCATACATAATTACCGCAAGTCCACACACCATCCAATGTAAATAACCGATTATAGAGATATACGAATTCGAAAAAATTTCAATTTTCACATATACATTTTGAATCCATTAGAACCCTCTCGAGAGTCACCAACTTTGCTCAAATCCAAATTGCACCACCCAAACGAACCAAAAGGCATGTGCCCCATTAGCACAACAACACCCAAAGAAGTAACCTTGCCTTAATACTACCAATCAAATTCATACTTCGTGCGGACTACGTCCTTCAAATAACAACTTAATCATTGCATGATTTTCATATACTCATAAAGTTAAATACAACCTGTATTCAGGAATTTCTTTACTTGAGTCATCCTCGATCTCAATCTCTACAAGTCATAACTGATCCACATGTATGCCTCAAACCAAAACCAGTACAACACATAACCATGAAATCAACTAGCCAATAGCAGGCTCCCCCACTTGGCTCAAAGCCATAGAAAAAAACATTCCATAACTCACAATATCCATACGCTATCACTACCATAATACTGCAGTCAGTTCAACAAAAATTCTTTACAAGCTCAGGTAACACAAACCATAAAATATCTCAATCATTTGCTAAGCTCGCCTTCATTCTCGTGACAGTCAAGTCAACTTTCTCAACCAGATTCAACATCAAATCTCAACACATACACTCCGCTGGTAGAAAATAAACTCTCCACTCAACATTATAAGGAACACACCTATGTGGATTACTTCACAGGAGATAACCCACCTGCTTAGCCTCAAATTGGCATCTTGATATACCCTTTCGTAACCACAATTACTACGCAATCACTTAATCTTTCTGAGTCCAAACTCATTAATAAGACATGATAATTTAATTTGTCCCACAATTTAACAACGTGAAATATCCTTCAACACATTCATACTCGAGACTATACGTCAAATCAAGATAGACACCAAGCACCTTTTTTTATCAAAAGGAAAACACTTCTCGTCACATTCAAACCATCTTAACACATCCCACAATCACATCATACATATCATATAGCCATTTAAGCATTCATCAAGCCACAAATTCTTCTCATAAGAACATTACCTGACATATGAGTCCAAATGTACAAGTTCTCACAACCGAAACTACCGAGTCTAAGCTACGGTCTAAACCTGGCCTCAAATCCTCTAGACTGGTCCATCACCAAAACACAGAATACACATCTTGAACCTCATTCATGGAATCACAATCTAGTGATGCACAGCTGATACTGAGCGCTCACATACACACACGAATGTGTGGAAGGAATTCAAAGAGTTATGTTTCAAGCTAAATCAATTTCCCACGATAGAATACAAGAAAGTAAAATTTTTCCTTAGGGTTTGGTAGCTTCTTGAAGATAAGTACAAATGTCTCTGTACCGATCCGCAAGACTTTACTAAACCTGCTCATGACTCGTGAGACCTATGTAACCTAGGCTCTGATACCAACTTCTCACGACCCAAAATCTCACATGTCGTGATGGTGCGTATCTCAATACTATGCAAGCTGACAATCTTAATAAAATACCATATCTTTTAAGTTTGAAAACATAATATTTAAATTCAGCAGAAGAAATCTCACAAATATAGATATGAACACTCCCAAAACCCGGTGTCACTGAGTACATGAACATCTAATATGAATACAAAGTCTGACTGATAAAAAACACTATCTGACAGTATAGAACAGTACAATAACTGAGAGAAAGAGAGAGTCAAGGTCAGTGAACTCCAGGCAGCTACATCTGCACACGAGATGCAAAGTGTAGTATGACTACAACCAACTCAATAAGTAACAGGACTAACCCCTGGGCTGAATATAGTGACGAGCTCCGCAGGTATAGTCCAGTACATAAATAATGGCACAGAAATGTAGGCATGCTTTCAAGTTCAACAGTTAAACTCAGTACTAGCAAAATAGATCAATTCTGCATGAAATGAGGAATGTGACCTCTTAGTGGAAAGACCTCATGTACTACTGATCACTAATTATTCGGTCACTCGGTACTGTTTATGGCCAATCCATCCCAGGGATATTCCATCTCTTATATATATACACATCGACTAACAACCAATCACTCAGTACCGTATAAGGCCAATCCAACCCTGGGCTAATTTATCCCCATATGTAAATGATACGAACAAGATCCATGTCTAGGGAAAATTTATTACAATATAAATAAGGCAATTCCATGCCCTGGGAAGTCCATCCCGAATATATAATCATCTACGCTCACTGGGGGTGTGTACAAACTCCGGAGGGGCTCCTTTAGCCCAAGCGTGATATAAAGCCGTTATGGCCTACTGCAGACGGGCAATCCCGATCCATATAATTATTAAGCCTATAAGGCATGCTGCAGGTGGGCAACCCCGTTCCATATAGTTATAATATATATAAAGCCAATATGGCCTGCTGCAGGTGGGTAGCCCCGATCCCATAATTATACTCAAAATGGATGATCATGACTGAGTATGAAATATATATTTTTAAAATATATAAATTCAATAACAACATGACCATGTGGGTCCCAAAATATCAACACGTAGCCCAATCATGATCTTTAATACGAGTCTCAGCTCAATTTTCCTAACACGTGGAAAGTTGGTATTAGAGCTCTAGGTTCATAGGTTTTACGAGTCACGAACGAGTTTAGTAGAGTCTTGCGTATCGATAAGGAGACGTCTGTACTTATCTTCGAGAGGCTACAGAACTTTGAGGAAATTTCAACTTCTTTCATTCTTGTCGTGCGGAAATTATTAATTTTGGAGTTTGAGCCATTGTATCTCTATTCTCTCATGGATGGTTAGGAGACGCGCTACCGGGTCAGCTGAGCAGACATCTGCGCATTGTACTAGGGTCGCAAGAGGTCGGGGCCGAAGTAGAGGCTAAGTAAGGGCACATGCCGCAGTTAAAGCACTTGTCAGAGTAGCAATTGAGGGGCCGCCAGTAGCTCCGGTTGGGGGACAAGTACCAGAGACACCTGTTGTTAACGTTGGACTTCAGGAGACTTTAGCACAGTTCCTGAACATGTTTCGTATATTGACTTAGGTAGGATTGATCTCCGTTTCGCCCAATATTTCACAGATTGGGGGAGTAGTTCAGATTCCTACCACCCGTACTGCAGAGCAGCAGGTTCACATTGGTCAGGTTCCGGGTATAGTACCGGTACAGTCTGTTATTCCAGGTTCCACTTGAGTTCAGGACGGAGGCTATCAAAAGAAGAACAAAATAGACTTGGGAGATTTAAGACATATAGTCCACCTACTTTTAGTGGCATAGCTACCGAGGATGCCCAAGTATTCCTAGAAAGAAAAAGAAATGTCATTGTATTCTCCTCACCATGGGCATTTTAGAAGTGAGCAGAATTGCCTTTACTACATTTCAGTTGTCAGGAGCAGCGTATCAATGGTGGCAAGTTTATGAAGATGATAGACTGGCCGATGTAATACCACTAACTTGGGCTCAATTTTCGGAAATGTTTTTTTGAAAGAGTTTGTTCCCTAGACTCTTCGGGTTGCGTGGTTCACAGAGTTTGAACACTTGTGTCAAGACACCATGACGGTGTCAGAATATGCCATCGGGTTAAGTAAGTTAGCCTATCATACTCCTACTTTGGTTCGTACAGCCAGAGAGCGAGTCCATGGATTCATTAAAGGACTCAATTATGATAGTAAAAATTTGTACGACTCGGGAGCTACAGGCTGATACTTCATTTTGGCTAGTGGTAGAAATTTCCAAGATATTAGAACGTGTTCGGGGTGGAGGGCGGGCGGGTAGGTAGAGGGCGTCCTTGAGGTGGAGGCCCAGCCCGTTGATATAATTGCTATGAATTGGCTGAGGCCGATACACCAGATGGTGTCGTTACAGGCATGAATTAATTTATAATAAAAGGAGAACTATTCTTATTTTGATTAGATTCCGATTATCGAGGTGGGAATACCTGTCATGCTCCTTATATGTTGGATTTGTGAATTTGTACTCCACTCCCGTATTTATCCCTATTGGGAGACTTGATGGTGTTAGCCCATGTCTATCATTTTTGCTTTGTACATTATTGTAGGCTATGAGTCCAATAGGTGACTTTTTATTACTCACTACATTGGGTTTTGATATAATTTAGGGATAACTGATTACAATTTTATGAATTATATTCCCTACCGGTATGGGGGTTCATTATGTGTTGAGAAATTATTTCACAAGATATATTAAAAAAATGAAAAATCTCAATGGCACAGTCGGCAAAGTACTTGTGATTCAGAGTTGAGGATGGGATCCTCGCGGTTTAATGTGATTTGATATGCTTAACTCGGGCTACGTGCCGTAGTGGAAGTTATATCAGTATAAGATCCTTGTGATTAAATTCATTTATTTTAAATTCTCCCTTTGTGAAATTTAATTTGTACTATAGTACTAATAGGGGGTCATGTCTGATAGGCTTATTTGATAATTCTTTTATGTATTTCTGTGCATATTTAGCCATAATTTTGATGTAAATATTGAGTTTTAGCCTGCGAGGCGAGTGCCCAGGTGGCGCTAAATCTGACTCGTTAATTTGGGTAAATAATTATGTGGTCTTCATGCCTCGCGTGTTGCTGTCAATGTTGTAAAAATTTGAAACAAGGTTTTGGTTAATATGAAATTAATTGGGGATGCTGGACTTAATTATGAGCAACTTTAATGACTCGAGATGTGGTTTGGGCATACATATGATGTGTGTGTAGGAACGAATTTCTACAGCCGTTTGAGACTAACAAATTGTGGTAATATGAAAATCAGACCTTTTGAAATTCACTGGAGTGTAAGAAATTGGCTTTAAAGATTATAAATGAGGATAAAAGAAATAATCTCAATTGAGATGGTGTTGTCGAACCAATGTTAAAATTGCGGTGACGTAAAATCACCCACGAGTATGTATACTAACTTGGTTTTGAATTGTGAGAAATGTCACTACATGGTCATGAAGGCATTGTCCTCGGTCACAAGATTTCAAAGTATGGTATTGAGGTTGATAAGGCCAAAGTTGAAGTGATCTCCAAACTCCTACCCCTATATTCGTGAAGGAAGTGATAAGTTTTTTGGGTCATGCAGGGTTCTATCACTGATTCATCAAGGATTTTTCTAATGTGGTGAACCCTTTGTGAAAACTTTTGGAGAAGGATGCCAAGTTCCATTTCAATGAAGATTGCATGAAGGCATTCGAGTTGCTTAAGTTCAAGTTGACTACTACTCCTATTATTACCTCACCGGATTGGAGCTTGCCTTTTGAGCTCATGTGTGACGCAAGTGATGTGGCGGTTAGAGCGGTGTTGGGGCAACGTATCGACAAATTCTTCCATCCGGTCTATTATTCAAGCAAGACCACGAATGATGCCCAAGTTAACTACATAGTGACCGAAAAAGAGCTCCTTGCTATTGCCTTTGCTATGGAGAAGTTCCATCCATAATTGATGGGTACAAAGGTGATTATTCACACCGACCATGCGGCACTTCGGTATTTTATGAGCAAGAATGATTCTAAGGCAAGGTTGATGCGGTGGGTGCTTCTATTGCAAAAGTTTGATCTAGAGATTCAAGATCGCAAAGGTAGTGAGAATCAAGTGGCAGACTACTTGTCCCGATTGCAGGAGGAGGGTAGGCCACATGATGGACTTAAGATAAATGATTCATTTCCCGACGAGCAACTCCTAGCCATTTCTATGATCGGGATGCCATGGTTTGCCGACTTTGCCAATTATCTTGTGAGTGGCATTGTACCGAATGAGTTCTCTTCAAACAAAAGGAAGAAGGTCAAACGGGATTACCTTGACTATTCTTGGGATGAGTCGTATCTTTTCCGGATATGTACCAATGGTGTGATCCGACGATGTGTGCCGGAGGAAGAACAAATGAGTATTCTTGAGGCTTGCCACTCTTCACCATATGGTGGTCACCATGGTGGAGCAAGAACGGCGGCAAAAGTTTTGAGTTGTGGATTCTATTGGCCTACTCTCTACAAGGATGCTAGTGAGCTTGTCAAGTGGTGTGATGAATGCCAAAGGGCCGGTGGGATCTCAAAGAAGAATGAAATGCCTCTCACCACCATTTTGGAGATAGATATTTTCGATATGTGGGGTATTGATTTTATGGATCCGTTTGTTAGCTCTTATGGGAACACCTACATTCTAGTTGCGGTGGATTATTGTATCTCAATGGGTTGAGGTCATTGCTTTACCTAACAATGAAGTAAGGAGTGTGGTGGCATTCTTGAAAAAGAACATCTTCACGAGGTTTGGTACCCCAAGAGCCATTATTAGTGATGGGGGTTCGCATTTTTGCAACAAGGCTTTTGATACCTTACTCACAAAGTATGGTGTCACTCACAAAGTATCAACCCCCTACCATCCTCAATCAAGTGGACAATTTGAAGTCTTTAACTGGGAGATAAAGAGTATTTTGTCAAAGACAGTCAATGCCAACCGGACGGATTGGTCAAGAAAGCTTGATGATGCTCTTTGGGCTTTTATAACGGCCTACAAAACACCCATCAAGATGTCTCCATACCGGTTAGTGTTCGGGAAGGCATGCCATCTTCCGGTAGAACTTGAGCATAAGGCCATGGGGCTTTGAAGAAGTTAAACCTTGAATGGGATGTTGCAGCAAATCTAAGGGTATCACAATTGAATGAGCTTGATGAACTCAGGGATCATGCCTACACAAGCTCGTCCCTTTACAAGAAGAAGATGAAGTACCTCCGTGATAAGTACATCCACAACAAGAAATTTAAAGAGGGTGATCTTGTGCTATTGTTCAATTCTCGGTTACAGCTGTTTTCGAGCAAGTTGAAGTCAAAATGCTGTGGCCCCTTTGAAGTGGTGAATGTAACCCCCTTTGGTGCTCTAGATTTGAAAAATAAGAATGACGAGGTGTTTAGAGTCAATGGGCACCAGGTTAAACATTATCTTGGCAAGGTTGATGATGGTCACATTATGGCGGTCCTTCATTTCAAATGATTAGTAATTTGCGTCGTGCCGCGATGTTAAATCAGGGTCTTCTTGGGAGGCAACCCATGTGTCTTTTTCTTTTTCTCTTTCTCCTTTGTTAGATATGCTTTGTTTTGTGCTAACTAGTTTTGAAGTATATGTAGGAATGGGTGTGCATTGCAGGGAATAAGCAAGAAAAATTGGCTATGTTTCACAAAAGTGCGGACCGCACAAAAATTATGCGGACCACACTATCACTCTACAGCCGCACAATTCTTTGTGTGGTCGCACAACTGGAAGACCAAAAATGGATGTTCTCTGATGTTTGACTTGTCAAATTTCCTTAACAATTTGCTGCCGCACACAAAATTGTGCGGTCCGCACAAATTTTGTGGCTACACTCACTTTTGTGCGGACCACGAAACTTCTTCAAAGATCAGGTAAAGAGTGCGCACCGCACTCAAAATTGTGCGGCCACACTCAGGTAAGTTCTGGGCCCGACGGGTCAACCTATAAATAGGGCTTTTCAATACTTTTCACGATTTACAATCTCTGAACTCTCAAGCCCTAAGCAAACACAGTGCATCCCTCACTAGTTATCAAACTTCAAGCATTTCATCTCTGTAGATTCTTACTTGCACCCTTCATTACTGGTAAGGTCATTTCATCTTTCGATTTTTCATCTTCTCTTAGTTTTGTTCTTTTGTCTAGGGTTAATTTCATGCCTAACAATGTCAACAGTTAGTCATCTTTTCTCAAAAACATGTGGGTAGCTTCATAATTGTTTATTCGGGCCTAGGAAAATAGCTAATTATGCTTAATTTTTAGGCCCATGTCTAATTCTTGCAAAACATTTATGAATCATAAAGCAATGCCGTGTTAATCAACATTTTGCGGCCGCACACACTTTCGTGAAGTTTGAACTCTCTAAGTTAGGGCATTTGTATGCTTGAATTGTGCAGAACGCACTCAAAAATATGCGGTCCGTAGTGAAAAGTCAAAATTGTGCAGTCCGCACTGTTAAATGATCAGAGACCCAGTAGTCTGAACATGGGGTTGTGCGGCCGCACTCAAAATTGTGCGGTCCGCACTTTTGATTATGCAGCCGCACTGACTTTTGTGTGGTCCGCACTTGGCAGTTTGTGGCCGCACTCACTTTTGTGCGGTCTGCACTTGGAAGTCTGCGGCCGCACTCACTTTTGTGTGGTCCACACTGCCTCTCCTGAGACTTTTTATCCATAACTGGCCTGCAACTGTCATGCATGTATTTGAGTCCTATGAACCTGAACTCTAACTAATTCTTATTGTTATAATTGCAGACAATGGTTAAATCACGTGGTAGAGGAGATTCATCAAAAGGGAGGGCAGAACCCTCCCGAGGCCGAGGACGAAGCAAGAGTAACCTACCACTAGCCATCCAGAGAGTGATAAGCAAGAAGGCTACGACTAACAGAGTCCCTGAATCATCAGACACCAGTGAGTATCTCCCGTCTAAGGAAGTTTCCACTTGGTTGATGAATCATCTTCCGCTGCTAGTTCTTCTAAAGATTCTGAAGAGGGTATCCATGATTCTAAGCCCTCTTCCTCATATGCCCCAGCTGCACCAATCAATGTTGATGATGATGATGACGTCCCGGATGACGGTAGAGGGGGACACACTCAAGTGGGTGGTCTTGAGAGGACAAATAAGAAGAAGATGTGGGAGGAAAGATTCGTGAGCCTGACAGCCTTCAACATGTTCCGGGAATTGTGGCCCCAGAGATCGCTCACACTTGAGTGACATTTCTTACTCAAGGATTTGGATATTCATAATCCAAATGTCCTTAGATAGTTCGCAAGGGTTGGAAGTGGTTCAACCAAAGTGTCCTAGATGCAAATGAGCACTTGTCAAAAAATTTTACGCAAACGTGGCTCACATCAAGAAGGGCACCAAGATAACCAAAGTGTGGAATATGAAAATCAAGTTTGATGCCTGCTCCTTGAAAAAGTATGTGGGGTTTGAAGAAGTGGAAGTTGTTCAGCATCTTGAGAAGCTAGCTATGGATGATGCATCTCGCCCGTGGCTGGCTGAGATTTTGGCTTCTAGAAGACCACCACCCTCGTGGCTCACAGCAGGGGTTTCCACAGTCTGGGCCACCATAAACTTTGAAGCTAAAGGGTGGCAGACTTTTGTGTGTAGTCGCATTGACCCATGCTTGAATGAGAACAACCTCTCACTTCCTCGAGCAGTCCTGGTGGCTTCAATTATGGCTGGGTACCCGATCAATGTGGGTACTATAATTTCAACCAACATCACTTTGGTTGTCTAGAAGGATGAGAGATACTAAGCTTACCCGGAATTCCTCACAAAGTACTTCAATGATCAAAAGGTGGAGCCGAGACAGTATGATACTAAGGTCAAGGCCAAGAAGCCTTTCTCATGGTACCACCTACAGGGTTCTAACAACGCGAAGATTAAGAGTAAGGCAACTACCTCCGATGGTCAGTCTGAGGAGCCAACGGTAGTAGTTACTGATTCAGTTGCTAAGCCTTCCACAAATGCTATGCCTTCCACAGCAGCCGGACCTTCCGCCGGGATAGCAGACATGCCACCACCTTCTTCTTCTAGACCATCAGCTCCATTATCAATGCCAACTTCATCTACTTATACATTGACTGTGCTGCGAGTCTCCCAGACATTGGCGAGTCTCAACAACTGGATGCAGGCAGCTACTTCAAAGTTGTCTGACATATCCAGTATTGTTGCATCATAGTCTTCTGCCTAGGCTGCACCACAGGTACCTCCGTCAGGGGAGGAAACATTGAAGAAGATTCCGGACAACCAGAAGACCATTATGGAGACTATGGTGGCACATGGGGATGTCATTGAGGAGTTGGGCAAGCAAGTAAAGAAAATGCGGAAGTCTCAAGCTTCGAAGAAGTCTGTGGATAAGCTGACAACAACAGTTACCAAGGTTACATCTGCCGGAGATCTACCACTGGATTTACTCATGGAGACAGCACCAGCAGTTCTAACAGCACAGGAAGCACCAGCAGTACCTGAGGCGCCAGAGGCAGCAACCGGCCAGTCTGAGGAGCCGGTTGCGACTGCCTACACCGCTGAGGAGATGATACAGATGCTTAGCAACCCTGTTGTCCCTCAGCCAGGTGATGATGAGATATATCTAGAGAAGACCGAGGGTGCTGAGGATGCCATGCAGACTGAGACCACTTAGGGAGTTCTCTTAACTCTCGACCCCTTCTTGTTCTTATTTTTGATAAGCATTAGGGACAATGCTCATTTCTATTTGGGGGTGGTCTATTTTGATTGATTCTACATTGACATTTGGTTTGTAATAAATCTTATACTATTTTTCTTTTATCTTTATTTTCTCTTTGGTTTTGTATATATTCTTCCCTTTCCCTTGATGTTTATATTCATTTTCCCCTCGGTTTGTATATTCGTTTGCCTTACTTTTCGTAGTTTAGCTTCTTTAGTTTGTCTTTATTAGTAGTATAACTTCTTATTTATTTTAGTAACTTTTTTTGATTTATTATATTCTTTTTTTGTTTGAGTGAACAATAAACCTTTGGTTTTCTTAATGCCACGGTTCTTTCCAAAGGTGGATTTTATATGAACCGGGTGGCTCTTCCCAACGATATATGGTGTGAAAACCTTCTTAAAGGATTGAGTCCATTTTCTTTTATGTTCAGGCAAAAAATAGTAGTAATGAATAAAAGGGTCTCTAACATTCTTCACTTCGTACCAACACATTTACCCACGACCTTATGGTTAAAAACAAGTTGTTGGCAGAAATTAGCTCTAGTTGTGACCTTTTGGCTCTTGTGTTGACTTAAGCAGTCATCGAGTGGTTCAGTCGAGCCATTTGTGATTCTCAATCTCAACTAGGGTTATTGTGGACCCTCGACTCCGTTCTCTTTAGCAATCCAGCAGCGTGAGATGTGAGGTATTGAAATGCAACTCGAAGTACCCATGCTAATAGTCTAGAACTTGCCCTGAATGTTTTTCTAGGCGAAATTCTAAGTGTAGCTTGGCTTAAGAAATGACTGTAGGCTCTCCTTGGTCAAATTTGAAATTTGAAATCTTCCATAGCATACCATTGTGATATCCCTAGTCAACCCATTTGAGCCTAAACCCTTTTTCTTTCAATAACCACGTTACAAGCCTTTATCCGTTTGGTAATGACTCTCTCTTGGCACCCGATCTTTCCTTATCATTCTTGAGAAACAATTAGCAAAAACATAAGTTTGGGGGAAGAGACGAGGAGTTTGAAAGTGATATAAAGGTACAAAGAAGAGAAAGAAATAAAGAAAAGGGAAGGCAAAGAAAATAAATAAAAAACAAAACAAAATGCCAAAAAGAAAGTGAATAAAGTAAAACATTGAAGGGATTCAAATAAAAGCAAAGATTAAAGGCATGGAGTGAATAGAAAAGGAGAAAAATGGGTGTCATGATCAACAAAGTGTGACGTTACATCTCTCTAGTTCCCTCGAGGAAAAAGAAATTGAATCAAAGTGTCGACAAAGTATGAGCCAAAAAGAGAAAATGGAGTGCTTAAGGAAAGATGAACGCATTCTGATCTATCAAATCCCACCATGATCCAAAAAGCTTTCATTACATCCCGAAAAAGACCTACGTGATTTCAAGTTGAGTGAGCTTGCATTAGTTGTGATTTACATGAGCGGCAAGCATATGGTACTTAAAGCCGTACTTCTGACATTCTTTTGAGAGATATGAGCGAACTTTTCACTATCCTTGAATTGAGTGTTGCATTCTAAAGTGAGATTTGCTAACAGAGAGTAAAAGAGGAGGAGTTTTGGATCCACAATGACCTACATGAAAGAGCAAGCTTCCTTGATGAATAAAGTAAACTCTTGATGCTCTAGTGTCATATTAGAATTATGGTACTCAAAAAGTCAAATCATTGAATTATTGATAATTCATCCATGTTGTGGGGAATTGATGGTCCCAATTGATGTGTGATTGATTCACCTTAGGCCAGTTGAAATAGCCCTTTTTCTAGTAGAGCTGGGAATTGCCTTAATTGCTTGAGGACAAGCAAAAGCTTAAGTTTTGGGGAGTTGATAAGTAGGCATTTTGATTGCTTATTTGCACTATTTTACTTGCGTTTTAGCTCAAAATTTCTTAAAGGTATTCCCGAAATCAAATGAAATATGCTTGCTTGCCGGAGTGTTAGAATATGAGCTAAAGAAATGAAAATCAACTCAATAAGGAGTAATATTGGAGAAGGAAAAAAACAAGGCTAAAAGGGCACTGTGCGGACCGCATAATATTGAGTGCGGCCGTAGATAATGAAGAAAACCTCTGACAAGAAATGACATGTTAAGTGCTGACCGCACAATTCTGGTACGGCCGCAGAAGAAAAAGATCAAAGAGATGGGATTTCAAGTTCAAGAAGAAATACGGACCGCACCATTTTTATGCGGCCGCATAATCAAGAGCGCGGCCGCACTAATTTTTATGCGGTCCACAGAAGTCTCACATAGCTAGAGCCTAAGATCAAGGAGTGCGGACCGCACTATAGTTGTGCGGCCGCAGAAGCAAGAGTGCGGTCGCACTCACAAATGTGCGGTCCGCAGTAGTTGAAGGAGTGCGGCCGCAATCCAGAATTGTGCAACCGCAGAACTGGAACATGTCAAGCCAAGTCTCGTTGTGCGGACCGCACACATAATTATGCGGCCACAGAACCTCCGCAGGGGCATTTTTGTTAGATATTTTCAGCTTAGTATAAAGAATTTTTTGTCATTTTTAGGGTAAGTTTGGTTTTGGGAGAGCACCTCAGCCATTTTTCTTCACTGTTTTGAGTAATATTGTACTAGATTAGCATCTAAATATTGGATTTTCTTTCCCTAACCAATTATTATGCATTCTATCTTAATTTCTTCTTGTATTTCTACATTTTTCATGAGTAGCAAAATTTCTAGCTAGGGTTGTGGCCCAACCCTAGTGTGGGTATTTAATGGGTGCTTGATTTAGGATTTATTTGTGATTGGGTTAGTGATATGTAGCCTAGTTCTTGCTTGAAATCAGGAATTAATAGTTGCAAACATTGATTCATGCCTAATTGACTTAGTCTCTACTTGAGAAAGAGAGACTAAGTCTAGGAAAACATGGCTAACAAGAAATTGGGGTGAACTCAAGAAATTGATAGCCCCAATTAAAGGGTTGAATCTAGAGATAGTAAGAACCGACTTGAGCATTTATTACTTGTTTTGTGCAATACCCATTTGGACTTGAGAAAGCCAAATTGGGAAAAACCACTCAAACTACCGAGAGGTATAGAGTGGGTAATTGCGTGTGCCTGCTATATTACAACCCCGACCAATCAAGCTTGTCCTAGAGTTTTCAACCTATTAGGTAACCACCTAAGTGAAAGTCACAATCCTAGATCTTTTATCATTTGGAAAACAACCAAAACCAAAAATATTGTCTCCTAGTTTTATAATTGCAATCAATAGTTTAAAGTAGAAGTAGAAACAACAAACATGAATGTGGAAGTGTAATCTAAGGCATATTGTACAATTACACTAAATATATACCTAATCCCAATTCTAACTCCCTGAGGATTCGACCCCGACTTGCGTTCGATTTTATTATTGCTTTGACCGCCTCACTACCTATATTTGTGGTGTGAGTTTGGGCGACATCAATGGGTTATCTCCTGTGAGGTGTCCTGAGGTGGTGTGGTCCTTATGATATTTTGTAGAAAGTTCTTTTTACCAGTGAATGATATATGTTGCAATTTGAGTTTGGATCATTTGTGGGAGTTGGCTTGACTATTACAAGGGTGAATACAAGATTTGCAGACGAATTGAGGTATTATATGGTTTGTTTACATGGGCTTGCGAAGGATTGAGTTGAATTTTAGTGCGGGATTCTGGCAGTAATAGAGTATGGGTATCATGATGTTATCGACGATTTTGTTTTATGGCTTTGAGCCAAGTGGGGGAGTCTGCTATTGACAAGTTATTTGCATGGTTATGTGTCGTATTGGTTTCGATTTGGGGTATACTGGTGAATCAGTTATGACTTGAAGAGGTCGATATCGAGGATGACTCGGGTAAAGGAATTTTTGGAAATAGGTTGTATTACGCTCTATGTGTATATGAGAATCATAAAATAATTAAGTGGTTATTCGCGAAGGATGTAGGGTACATAGAGTAGGAATTTTCTCAATTGCTTAGGAGTGTGGACTACTCCCTTGGGTGTTGGTATACTAATAGGGCACAAGTCGTTCGGTCCGTTTGGTCGGTTCAATTGAGATTTGAGTAGAGTAGATGACTCTTGAGAATGGTTCTAATGGATTCAAGATTTATATGTAGAAATTGAGAATTTCGGATTGGTATATGGCTAGGATCTGATATTGCATGGGATGGTCTCGAGACTTGTGGCATTTTTATATCATTGTGGATTATGCATTTTAGTATCAAGAAGGTGAATGAAAAAGTTTTAGGTTCACATAAGGTCTCTTTAGAGTAGGTATCTCGGTTTGTGGTGCTTTGAGCTGCTTAAGAGGGAAGTCAGCGGCTTATGGGCCTTAGGGCATGGTGGTTTAATACTAGGGCCTCTTGGGTGGTGAATTTTGGTTAAGGATCATGGTGCTCCAGCAAGGAGAAGTATCAATTTGAAGGCAATTTGGAAGGGACTTGGATAAATAGGACAACGTGGTAGTAGGTTGGATTAGCACAATAATAGGTATGATCTGTTCTTTGGGTACTTATGTTGTGTCTAGTCTCTACACGTGTTTCGTGGCAATGCTCTTAGGTCTTGGCAACCTGCGTGGCTAGGTTGAGTTAGAGAGATTCGGTTCAGATATCCTGGTTATGTGCAAATGGGTTTTGAAGAGTTCTCAACTATTTTTACCAAGGTTCGAGGGGTATATTTCATGTTGGCGTGAGAAGCATGTGGTGTATAGTGAATTTCTCCTGGATGAAATCAAATTGTAGGTCCTTGGCTAATTGAGTATGTAGTTGCTTGTGACTCAGAGCGGACTATGAAGTTCTCGTATTTTTCATATGATGGCATGGTATATGCGGTGTGTTGTGTGGGATTGCGATTTACGTGAGCGGGATCACAGGTCTATTTGGAAGCATGGACGGTTTCAGATGACTAGGTAAATGATATTACTAATTGGTATGGCTTGATGAGAGTATACATTTCAGAAGGGGCAATGTGTTTTGATTTATGGATACTTCGCTGGTATTGTGGCACTCTTCTGGTTGATCGACTACTGATATTCAAATTTTGCTATGTGGCATGGAAGAATTTTAGAAGTATTCCTCATGGAATGATCGTGTATGAGAGAGGTGTTAGACATTCGGGCTGTGGAGATAGAATCAGATATGGTAATTCGTGTGTTTTATGGATTTGGGAGTTCTCAGGAGTAGATTGTTTCATGGTTGTGGACTGTGAATTGTGGCCAAAGCTAGCCAGATGATAGTATGTGTTATGATTCAGTCATTGTGGACTTTCGGAGGGTTATTTATCTATCTGTGGGTGACTAGAGCTGATTTGGGAGTCCTTTGGTAGGCCCAATTAGGATGTGTATTCTACACCGAGCCAGATTGGTTGGATCCATACTGCTACTGTTGATGGATGTGCCATTCGGTTGTTGTTGACCTTATTCGTGTTCAGAAATGATCTGTGAGTTACTCTTTTATGCTACGAGAATTTGTGATTCGTTTGTTTTATGCGGGGCCTTATGGCGGAATTTGCGCGCGATGGATATTTGGGCGATGCATGATTTATTGCGCATTGATTATGTTCTTTTGGGTTTGTGTGGAATTGTGTCATTTGTTTCTCCATGGTTATGGTAGTGCACTTTGAGTACTTGATATCGGATTGCACGTGGTTATTGATTTTAAGCACGATGGCTGAGGTATTTCATATGGATCAGTGTTTAAATGGGGTCACGCATTGCAGCGGAGTTATGTTAAGATATGATCCCTTGTGTTAGATTTGTGTGTTATGGTTCTACGGTGTGTAATGGGCTCTTAGCATTGCGTTGGGGTGGTAACTGTCGAGCTTGCGGGCCGGTTCTTTTGTCTAGGTCATTTTTCCATGATTGAGTACATTTGGAATGTTGCTTATTGGTGTAGGTCTTGCACGGGTTGTGGCTTTAGATAGTATTGGTGTAGCATGTCAGTAAAGTAGCTGGTATTTGATAAGATGAAGTCGTCGGGCCTAAAATGAATACGATCAGATTTGATTACAACACAGTTGGAAGGATAATATCGAAAATTGGCTTAGAAATTTGCTATAGTTCTTGTCAAAGTAGACAGAGTACCATGACTTGTTGAACTTATGAATGGATATGAGTTCTGCATGTTTCTTCCATCATTGGCAGTGTACGAAAGTTTTTTTTGAATGAAGTCTTGTTTGATATGAGGTTTATTACCGGCATTGGGTTGTTTTGAGCAGCTACTATGATTAGAAATCATTCCTTCGAGCATTTGAGCTATGTGGTATTTGAGTTTTAAGTATTTGAGTTATGGTTATGGCTTTTGGTACAGCTTGTTCAGACTTATATAGTGTGTAGGTTGCGGGATTCAGATCTTATAAGAAATTTCGGATGTTGGAAATTGGATTCGAAGGCTTGTGGGCTAGGTTGAATTGAGAAATTTCTTTTATGTTGTGATTTTGGGCCTGTATTGGAAAGGGTGATGTGGGGTCACCCCCGGGTGTGTGCATGGTAAGGTTACACAGCGGTTTGATGGCTTTGAGAACAACTCTGGACACGTTCGAGGACGAACGTATGTCTAATTGGGGGAGGATGCAATGACCCGACCGATTGTTTTGAGCATTTGGACTTCTCTTGGTAGTTTACGGGCGTGAGTAGATCCGTATGATGTATTATAACTTATTTAATCGTCGGTTTTGGTTTTTAGGTTATTCGGGACTGATTTGGAAGAATGATTCTCAACTAGGAAGCTTTAAATTTGAAAGACTTGACCAAGTTTGACTTTTTAGCATTTGACCTCAGATTTGAATTTTGATGGTTCCGGTATGTTCGTTGGGTGATTTTGGACTTAGGAGCGCATCCAGATTGTGATTTGGAGGTCCGTAGTGGAATTTGGCATGAAATGGCGAAAGTTGAAATTTTGGAAAGTTTGACCGGGAGTGGACTTTTTGATATCGGATTCGGATTGTAATTCGTAGAATTGGAATAGCTTCGTTATGTTATTTGGGACTTGTGCGCAAAATTTGAAGTCATTCCGGATTGATTTGCTATGTTTCGGCACGAGTTATTTAATTTTAAAGTTCAAAGTCCATACATTTCGATTAGAGATGTGATTCGTCGTTTCGATGTCGTTATGCATGATTTGAGGCCTCGAATAGGTCCGTGTTATGTTATTGGACTTGTTGGTATATTCGGACGGGGTCCCGAGTGGCCCGGATGAGTTTTAGACGAGGTTCGGATCATTTTCACTTCATGTGCAAAGCTGAAGGCTGTTGGTTTTGGTATGTTCGCACTTGCGGTTGGTTTGTGCAGGTGTAATGGCCGCAGAGGCGACAAAGGCGTCGCAGATGCAAGAATAGTGCTGGGTAAGGAAGACCGCAGAAGCGGAGATTTGGGCGCATATGCGATGCCGTAGGTGCGGTAGCTCGAGAGCACGTGCGGAGTTAGAGGGTGTCAGCAGAGGTCGCAGGTGCGATGGGATTTCCGCACATGCGATGGTACAGATGCGGGCAGGGAGTCGCAGAAGCGGAAATGGTGAGGAAGCTGGGCAGCGCAAGTGCGAAGTGTTTCCGCAAAAGTGGTGGTCGCAGGTGCGACGAATTTTCTGCAAATACCGATGTGCTGGGGAGAAAGTTATATACAAGGGTTCGCGATTTTGGCTTTATTTTTACATTTTCATGCTCTGATTGAGGCGATTTGTGCAGTAATTTTTACCATATGAATTGGGGTAAGTGTTCTCTACTCGATTTTGGTTATATTCCATGAATCTATATTAGATTTTAGCTTTTGGTTGATGAATGTTAAAGAGGAAATTGGGGGTTTTGGCCTAACGTTTCATAATATGAATTTTTGAGTATTGAACATCGATTTGGAGTCGGATTGAGTGAAACTAGTATGGTTGAACTCATAATTGAATGGGTTGTCAGATTTTGTGAGTTTTTTAGGGTTCTGAGGCGTGGGCCCGGGTGTGATTTTTGGCCGGTTTAGGTTTTGATTGAGGAATCAATCTTTATCATTTGGAATTGTTTCCTTGGGTTGTATTTGATGTATTTGAGTTGCGTTTGGCTAGTTTTGAGCCATTCGGAGGTCACTACGCACGTGATGGCATCTTTGGAGCATCGCTAGTCTTGATCGGTATTTGGTATTGGCTTGTTCGAGGTAAGTAACTCTTCTAATCTTAGTGAGGTTATGAAACCCCATAATATGTGTTATGTGATTGGTATTGAGGTGACGCACATGCTAGGTGATGGGCGTGTGGGCATACACCATGTAAATTGGGACTCTGTTGTTTCTATGGTACTTTATAGTGGTCCTATTTTGTTGATATCCGTGTTTTCACCGTGTGATAAAGTAATTGAGCTGTCAGTCATGCTAGATATCATGTTTAGGCATTATGCTGATACTATTTGGATCCATAGTGGTCGTTTCTTACTATCATCTCACTGATTTCATTGATATTTCGTACTCAATCATATTCATGCATTCATATCATATCTCGGGGTAGTTTCATGACATTGTGAGCTCGTGAGTGAGACTGGAGAGATTGATGACTGAGTGAGGCTGGGGGGCCTGTTGTGAGGATATTTATACTATAGCACGTGAGTTGTCCGTGTAGCATATGAGTTGTACGTGCGGATCAAGATACTGATACTATAGCCCGTGAGTTGTCCGTGCGGATCCAGATATTGATATTATGGCACGCGAGTTGTCCGTGCAGCACGTGAGTTTTCCGTACAGCACGTGAGTTGTCCATGTGGATTATAGCGCTTGGGTTGTATGAGCCCCTCCGGAGTCTGCACACCCCCAGTGAGCGCAGTCGACTATATATATGTGGATCGGGTTGCACGCCGCAACGGGTATTGTACAACGCTGAGTGATTGAGTGTGCGGAGCATTGAGCATACTAAGAGAGGATGCGAGACAGTGAGATTGAGTACTCTGAGAGTGTGAGTACATGATTCATCTCTGAGATACATGGTATTGCCATGCACACATGACATACATGCATATAGATGCATTTTTTTTCTCATGCTATACAGTATCACGTCATTCATGACTTTTTACACACATTGATATGTGGGCATAAAGAGGTATTTCATACTTACTATCTGGAAAGAAAATGAAATATTTTATTTATTGTGGTAAGAATATTTGGAAAAATTACAGTTTTCAAACTTACTCGTATTTTTGGCATTTTCGGTAAAAGATTTGGGTTTCACTAAGATACTTGAAAAGCATGACTATTTTTTGGAACTGTGAACGAACTGAGCATTTTATTACTTGTACTATGCTGTTATGTTGAGTTGTGGAATATTGGTGTTGGACCCGACCTTCATGTTAGCTCGTTACTACTTTCAACCTAAGGGTAGGTTTGTTACTTATTGAGTACATGGGGTCGGTTGTACTCATACTACACTTCCGCACCTTGCGTGCATGTATCGACTGCTGATGTTGTTGTGTTCGATGGGAGCTGGATTGAAGATATACATGCGTCCCGGTTGTAGCTGCCTCTTGTTCATGGTAGCTTTAGATCCATTAAACTTTGTTTATGTACTTTTCAAATAGACTATGTATTTGTTCCATTTCAGCTTTGTAAACTCTATTCTTAGAAGCTCATGATTTATACTACCAATTTTTGGTAATTATATTAGATTCAGATAATTTCTTTACTTATTTGCTTTATTGATTGTTATTAGAATTAGTTAGTGGTAAACTGGCTTACCTAGCGTGTTGGGTTAGGTGCCATCACAGCTAGTTAGATTTTGGGTCGTGACAAATTGAATAAATTTGAGCTGTCCGGAGGATTAATTCAAGAAAGACGACTATTTTGGAATATCAACATAACTTCAAAAAGGTAAGTATCTTGCCTAACCTTGAGTGGGGAAAATTACCCCTTAGGCATTGATTCTTACGTGTAAATTGTGTGATTAAAAGCCGTCCACGCAAGGTGACGAGTACGTACTTGGTTTATATGTGAAAATTATATCGGTTGAAATTCGTAGACGCCCTTATGTATTAAATTAAAAAATTATTGGAACTTAGTAAATCCTTGAATTGTCATGCCCCATTTCTTGTTTGTCGAATTTGAATTTTATATGATAATTTGGTGTTATTGTCACTTGGACTTTTATGTGAATTCCATGTGTTGTTGATTTGATAATTTTCTTGGAACTAAATTCAATATGGAATCCTTATCTGCAAATGATTATTAAATAAGTTTAAAATGAGGCATTAATTTATATATATTAAAAATTTAGATTAATGAAGGTGTTGTCCTAAGCTGAGTTACTTTTCTATCTCTGTTGTTGTTTTGAGGTTTTATATGCGTTGTATGGAGACTTGGGCTATTTGTTGAGAAATTTATTGATATGCTATATCTTTGGAATTGTTGTGGGCATTGGGAAAATTGTAATATGAATTGATTGTGTTGTGTTGCCGTGATAATAGTTCATGTAAATTGTTGTGTGATTAGAGTTATTATTATGAGGGTATAAGGGTGGCAATCCACTGTTGATATTATGTGGGTATAAGGGTGGTATTTCACTGTGGTTATGTGTGTTGGGATATTGTCTGAGTGGAGTGATAAGGGTAGCTATTATACGGAGTGATAAGCGTGGCTATAAGAGTTATAAGGGTGGCTATTGGGGCGATAAGGGTGGCTATTGATATTGTCAGGGAGGGATAAGAGAGGCTATTATAGGAGTGATAAGGTGTCTATTGTCAGGGATGATATGTGATGGTGTGGGGTTATTGTGTTGGTAATTTTTATGTGATGATATGGAAACCGTTCCCAACATCATCCAAGAAAGGGGTTATTGCGTTGGTAATTTTCATGTGATTTTGTGATTTTCCTTGTGTTTATTCTTATATCTTGTGCAACTTATCGTGTTATTTCGGTAAACTTGATAATAGTCTTATCTATGTTGAAATCGTGAGCTTGTGGCAATTGTCGAGCAGATTATATTATATGGGATCGGGTTGCACGCCGCAACATGTATGATTAATGTTATATGGGATCGGGTTGCACGCCGCAACAGATATGAAATGTGGGCACGAGGTGCCGGGGAAAATATGATATTTTTATTATTGGCACGTGAGTTGTCCATGCGGTTTTGATAGAAATATGGGCACGAGGTGTCATAGAAATATAAAAATGGGCTGGGACCCGTGTTACGAAAAATATGAAAATGGGCTGGGACCCGTGTTACGAAAATATGAAAGTGGGCTGAGACTCGTGTGTTTATAATTATGAAATGAGGTGTCGCAGAGTGACTTTTATTTAAAAGAAATATCTTCGGAAGGTATTTATTCGAAAGAATTATATATGAAAGATTTATATTTGAAGGACTTATTTAATTGGTTGTACTTGTGTTCTTTATTCGTTTGAGTAATATTTATGGTGTTATTGTTGCCTTACTGTTTATATCACTGGTTGATTTTTGTTGTTATCACTGCTAGTTGTTTTCCAGTTCTATTGTCTACTGCTATATCGCACAGGTTATTTGACTAGTGAGTGTCTTGACTGTACCTCGTCACTACTCCACCGGGGTTAGTCTTGATACTTACTAGGTACCGACTGTGGTGTACTCATACTACACTTCTGCACATTTTTGTGCAGAGCCATGTATTGGAGATATCGGATTCGGGCAGAGATTAGAGTGTGATCGCAAGGATTTAAGGTAGGGTTGTTTGGTCGTCGCAGTCCCTTGGCGTCTTTTCATTTTTATTGTAGTGTCCACTCTTACTCGAACAATATTGTATATTCGATCCTTGGGATCACTGCATGTACTCAGTTAGAGTTTGTGACTCAGTATTACCAGTCTTGGGAGGTTGTTTATTTTTGTTTCCGCTTTTGGTTTCGACACTTGTATTAAATTGTATGTTTAAAAAAATGGCTTGAATTGTTATTATAATCGGTTTACCTAGGTTTAGAGACTAAGTACCATCACAACGCCTATAGTGGGATTTTGGGTCTTGACACGAAAATATCACAAGGGCGACTTCAGCACCACATAGTGTACAGAGTTCACTAGCCTTCTTAAAGAGACCAGCACGACGCTTAGAGAAAGTCACTTGCAAATTACTCTCGTTCTGCATCTTCAGCATATCAACCTTTTGGTGACACTTACTCCTTTTTGCCATGGCTAATTAATCACTCGAGATTTGAGAAACAAAGAAATTGGTGATTTTGAGTCTCAACACCAAGAGCTTTATGTAAGAAACTGTTATTTTTCATTCTCGTTGTAATTGTTTTCGGTAAATGAATTCAAATAACTTGGGAGTCTAGAAACTTATGTTGTTTCTTTTTTTGAAGGATTTGAACCAAACCCATTTTGCCTCCATTCTTTGTTTCATTGTCTCGCTAGCGCCAGTTTTTAATGATCATAATTAGACAATAAATATTTTCTTACTTTGAGTATTGCAGTTGGCCACCATTTTATTTGAGAACAAGTTGAAAAATAATATTAAAAAGAAAATACTAAATGATCTGTATAACCTTTTGTTTTGATACGATGTTGTTTAACTTGGCTATTCTATTGTTTGAGGAAAATGAAATCAAATAACTTGGGCGTGCAAAAATTTATGTTCTTTCTTTTTAAAAGGACTTAAACAAAACTCATTTGGCCTTCATCATTGTTTCTGTCTCGACAGCACTAGTCCTTAATGATCATAAGTAGACAATAAATATTTTTTCTTAATTAGAATCATGTTATTGGATTGCACTTGACCACCATTTTATTTGAGTAACAAGTTAAAAAATAGTTTCAGAAAAGAAAATATTAAATAATCAATATAATCTTTCATTTTGCTAATATGTTACTGTTTACCCTAAAATTTCGAGTAACAATTAAACTTATTTAGTGGTTTCAAGGATACATGATTTAATCCAATACTAATTGATAAACAAGGAATTAAATAGATAATCTGAACAGTAAAATAAATCGAATCAGTGTTCTGACAGTACTTTCGACTTCGATTCGAGATGGTCTCGAGGTTGGGTGACAAGAATGATAAAGAATAAAAAATAAACAATGATGAACTGTAATAGATATTAAGTGAAATAGAGAAAGCAGTGTATGTGTATATGTTTATCAGTGAATCAATCCCCCTTATAAATGAATGAGGTCCCTCTTTTTATAGTAGAGGAATCCTAAATAAGGTACAATTCTAATAACGGAAACAAATCCCATGATTGGCGTCAATAACCGCTTGATTTGATCTGTTCCGGGATTTCCGGTGAGATCTTCGCTCAGTTTCTAATATCTTGCCATTCCGTTATTATGCCTTACTCGAAGTCGTCATGCTCGGTCTCGATCTTCAGCAAGCACTTCGATCTTCATGCTCCATACTCTACCATTGAGCTCGAGCCTGGTCTATAATGAGCTTACTCTCGAGGTAGCTCCTCGTGCCTATAAAATCGGACATGCCCGATTTCGACTGTATACAGATACTCCCCGCGTTTCTTGGAATAAAATGATAAGAAATGATTTGAGCGATCATGATGTCATCCTCATGATGTAAGTGACGGATGTGATCAAAACATCCCGCCGGTTCAGTTCCTCAAATCATTAATGCATGTCAGTTAGCAGTCGGCCACTAGCGTCACCGAACCGTCGCCGTGAGCCTATAAATACTCGCTCCTTCATTGAATCAAACTTTACTTTTGCTCTAATCAAACCTCTGAGTCTTCTCACTCTTTTCGTCTCCTCCTTTTCGCCGTCTGTAGAGCCACCTTCGTTAGCACCGAAACCACTATTTTTTCATCTTCCTTCGCTCTTCTTTACTTATAAAAATGACGAAAACATCAAAGACCGTACTCCAGAAGGCGAAAGCTTCTTGCTCCTCTTCCCGATCGTCCGGAAGCAAGGCGCCGGTGGAACAGCTCCCCCACGAGTATGTTCCTGGCCCGTGTACTCTAAAATCCAACTTCAAGGTCGAAAAACCTTCATCGATCCTGGGCCGATGTGAGCATTTGTCGATGTACTTGTGCTCGATAATAAAGAGCCATCTCGAGGCCGTGAAGAGGGACTACAACTGGGGTCCCGAGGTCGTGGTGCAAATTCCTGCTCCCGAAGAGAGCATTACCGCTTATGTGGAGAGGTTCCTACATGTTTACACTTACCCCTTCACATTTGGTCACCTCGACCCAGTGATTATTGATCCCTGTAAAAGATATCAGGTCACCCTCGGCCAAATCCACCCCTTTCTATGGCACATAGGAATCATGCTACGCTTCTTCTCTAGCAAGGCCGAGGGGCTAGAGTTTGCTCTAAATCACCTCATCCAGTTGTACCGGCCTCGAATCTATCGAGGACTAATCGGGCTCCAACGCCGGGCAATGAATGCCTTGATATCGAGCATTGACGAGGACAAGGATCGGGGTTGGATGAGCCATTTTATATGGGTGAGGACCCGCGACATTATCCTGAAAGAGAAGATGTCGTTCCCTGAGGAGTGGAACTTTGACCGTAAGTGATATTTTAAACTTTGTTCTTCGTACCTTCTTCGACTTCGCCTAATATACCCTTTCGACATGCAACTATTCCTTGGATGCCTCAAGTGGTACCTAACCTCGAAGATTGGGTTCGGAAGTTAGCCTCACCTTCCACTTATGCCGAACACGCATGGCATGATTTGGCAAGGGGCAGATGGGAGGCCAAGAACCACGGTAAGGATCTCTTTTTTCACGTTCTGAAACACTTTTTATACTTCATTAGTCACTAATTTTCTTTTATGCAGGCCTGACTAAGGATGCCATTTTGAGGCCTTCAAGTGGCGAGGAAGATACCAAGTCCTCGGTTCCGAAGCCGAGGGAAGACAAGAAGAGGAAAACTGCCTCGCAGTTAGAGGACCCCAAGCCCAAACCTCAAAGGGTGAGGAGGAAAGTAATCGCTCTCACTATGGACTCGGTCAAAAAACTCAGAGATGAAGAATAGGAAGAAGAGGAAAATGCCTCGACACTGACGGTTCGACCTAAGAAAGCCATCGAGGTCACCAAACCTTCTGAGCCGACAGCGGCTGCTAAAATCAAGCATCATGTCGAGGAGGCTTCCAAAAAGAAATCGTATGAGGATCCCGAATTACCATAGGTCGAGATCATTTCTTGCCCATCTGCAACTACACCGAACGGGGCCGGTTCTGAGACCCCGAAGATCGATCAGGGCATGCCGAGCGACTTGCTCGGGACCATGATAGCAGGTCACTTGCCTTCTCTTCTGACTTTTTCTGAGGAGGCACTAAGGGAAGCTAGAGAGTTGAAGACCCCTGATATAGGCAGAGGCTCTATGTAGGGGATCCCTTTCAGGATTGGTTTACTGGAGTCGATGATGCCTCTGATATTAGTGATGCTTCTATTCTTTTAGAAGAGGCCCAACGCCTCTTGTCTCGGGTAAGAATCAGTTTACTGCACTTCTTTTCTTTACTCTTTTTGTTTCTCTAAATCTGACTTGTGTTTTCCTTTTTTGTATAGGCCTTCGCCAAGTTTCGAGCTGACCTGAGCCAGTGTGAAACAAAGCTCCAAAAGGTCTCGGAGGAGAGGAACGCTCTGAAGCTTCTTTGTGGCCAAAAAGATGAAATCATAAAGTAGCTTCAAGCAGATTTGGCCAAGGCTCGTGAGGAAGAGGTCGAGCTAGATAAGAATGCGAGCATCCTTTTGATAAAGTATGGACTCGACCCAACTGTGGAGGCTAATACATCATTATTTCAGCTGCAGCAAAAGGTTAAAAGGATCGAGCTGCTTTGGTGAGAAGTAGAGGTCAAGGCCGATTGTGATCGGTGGAAGGAGAATATGGAATGCCTCGCTGCGAAAAAAGAAACTACCTTGGTCAAACTATCATTAGCCGAGGTTCAACTTCGGAGCATCAAAGAGAAAAGTTCGTCCTAAGCTAAGATAATCGAGGAGCTTAAAACCGGGCTTGTTGAGGCCAAGGCGGAGATCGAGAAGACAAAGGTCATGGCGGACAAGTCCATTGCCATGTATCGGGCCGATGCATAGGCTGCTCAAATGTAGCTAAGGGAGGCTTCTTACCGAGAGCAATGGATCATTGACTCAGCAAAGTGTCAATCCCGGAGAAAAACCCTCGAGGAAATCCATACTTGAGGTTTTGATCTCTCCGAGGAGATAGCCCGAGCCAAGGTGCTTGAAGCTGAAGATAGGCAGCTTGCCTACTTCGATGACGAAGATGATGATGAAAAAGGCAGTCGAGGCGGATCTGATGAGGGGCTTGTAAGATCTTGATCGGTCTCTTGTACATAACCAATATATAATAGAAAAACTTCTTTTGAATATCTTCTCAGTTTTATGTTCAAACGTGTTTTGTGCTTTTGCCTTGTGAAAATTTTATTGTTGAAGCCTCTGTAATCGAGTGAGTACTAATTCGATCTTAGAACAAACCCTTAGGTTTTTTAGACACATAAGGGCGAGTCCCCGAGCTCAATAATATGTTTGAGATTTTGGATGGCTTGATCGATTCCATGACTGCACTATTTTTATAACTAAGTTTGAGTATGTTTCCAACTTAGAATAGAACAAACCCTTAGTTTTTTATCAAATAATGGGTAATTTTTGAGCTTATAGTAACATACCCCTTATGGGTTTATGGCGTATGCTTGAGCTAAATTCAAGTCAACTTTATTTGAACTCGGAATAGTGGAACCCTAAGGACCAAGCTGAGTGAGAACAAACTCTTGAACTCTAAATGTATTGTACCTTAGGCCCTTTTAGGTTGGGCCCATATGGCCTCTAAAAGACGACTATTATTTCCCCCTTTCGGCTTAAAAGACTTAGTAAAAATTTCTTAATGCATTAGCGTGTATTTTTTACCCATTGGATTTTTTGAGGGTCCGATGTCGGTTGAAACCCTTTTGCTTTTTGTGCCTTAGCACATTTGTGTTAAAAATAATTTGATATCTCTTAAGGTTTTTCGAGGGCTGATTTTATCGAAGCCCTTTTGATTATTTGCCGAGGGTAGCCTTTTTTAACTAGTTTTTCAGAGAATCTGAAGGCCTATAGTTATTGCGGAATTCGGACATCTCCGAGCCCGGTTATTTAGGCCGTAGACTTTAGTTTGGTCGTAACCTTCGGGTATGTATTTTGGTCGTAGCCTCTAGTTTGGCCATAGCCTTCGGGTATGCCTCGTGGGCTTATTTCCTAATAACATTTTGAACTTGTTTGAAATGTTAGTCCCCGAGAATGGTAGACTTGGCCTATAGATCGAGGGGTGTCTCTTTGAGGTCTTATGAATTTGAGTTTAGACAACTCGAATATGCCTATCATCGATGGTAGTTCTCGAGTGTATATTTGTACTTTGGCCCTTGAGTTGTTTCTCACAATATCATAAGCATGAGGTTTGTATAGTAGAGGATTTTCTTCGAGACACAAAATGTCTAAATTAAGCGAGAATTCTTCTTTGAATACTTTACACATGCGCACATGTTTTTCCATCGAGGCTCGACTAATTTATATGGACACGGTTCACTTGACCGTTTGGCCCATTACGAAGCTTCCCTATCGAGGCCCTTTGACATGAAGTACTATTCTCGAGAATACAACATCCGAGGGTGATACCCTCCAGTATACGAGGTTGATTGCAAAGATGCCTTGGATACTGTTGAATTGTCCTCAGGTAGCACATAATTGTTGCCTCGTTAAAACCCTTGCTGGAAAAACCCATTTGGGATAAAAACCGATCTAAGGGAAAAGAGTGCAACACGTACTTTAAATCCTGATGTCTCGATGTCTTTGGTGGAACTCCTGAAATGAGTTAGCATCGAATATATATAAACGAAAGAAGGGAGAAAGTCATACCTTAACAATAATATCATTTGAGAAGTGACATGTTCCAGTTGCTTAGCAGTGGTTCGCCGTCCATCGTTCCGAGTTTATAAGACCCTTTTCCGACTATATCGAGGACTTGATAGGGTCCTTCCCGATTCGGGCCGAGCTTCCCTTCATTAAGATCTCGAGTGTTGATGGTGACCTTCCTTAGAACTAAGTCCCCGACCCTGAAGTGGCGAAGGTTGGTTCTTCTATTATAGTACTTTTTGATTCGTTACTTTTGTGCTGCCATTCAAATGAGTGTCGCTTCTTATTTTTCATCTAATAATTCGAGCCTCGTGGTTCGATTCCTCCATTGCATGTCGAAACCTGGCGCTGGGTTCTCTGACTTCGACTGGACTCAAAGCTTCGAAGCCATATACTAAGGAAAATGGAGTTTCCCCTGTACTAGACTTCGATGTTGTTCGATATGCCCAAAGGACTTCGGGTAGAATTTCTCTCCACTTCCCTTTAGCTTCTTTCAACCTTTTCTTCAGGTTTTGGATGATAGTCTTGTTTGTTGATTCGGCTTGTCCGTTCCCACTAGGGTGATACGGTGTTGACAATATCCTTTTTATTTTATGGTCGTCGAGAAATTTTGTCACTTTACTGCCGATAAAATGTTTACCATTATCGCATACTATTTCTGCGGGTATCCCAAATCGACACACGATGTGATCCCAGATGAAGTCTATAACCTCTTTTTCTCTCACTTTCTCGAACGCATGTGCTTCAACCCATTTAGAGAAATAGCCAGTCAAAAATAAAATGAACTTAGCTTTACCTGGGGCTGATGGAAGAGGGCCGACGATATCCATCCTCCATTTCATGAATGGCCATAAGGATAGGACTGAATGAAGTTGTTCTCCGGGCTGATGGAGCATCGGTGAAAACCTTTGACATTTATCACATTTTCGAACAAACTCCTTAGTATCTTTTTCCATGCTATCCTACTAGTATCCCGCTCTAATGATTTTGTGAATCAGTGATTGGGAGCCAGAGTGGTTCCCACAAGTGCCTTCATGGACCTCTCGTAAAACATAATCGGTGCCTCCTGGTCTCAAACACACTGCCAATGGTCCATCGAAGGTTCTTCTGTATAATGTTCCATCTCCAGTCAATGTGAATCGAGCAGCTTTGGTTCGTAGGGTTCTCGACTCTTTAGGGTACAATGGGAGTTTTCCATGCGTTAAGTATTCAATATATTTATTCCTCCAATCCCAGGTTAAGATTGTAGAGTTTATCTCGGCATGACCTTCCTCGATCACAGATCTCGAGAGTTGAAAGACAGTCCCCGAGCTGATCTCATCTTCCTCGATCAATGACCCCAAGTTTGCAAGTGCGTCGGCCTCACTGTTTTGTTCTCGAGGTACGTGCTGTAAAGTCCATTCCTTGAAACAATGCAAAGTTACCTACATCTTGTCCAAATACCTTTGCATTATATTCTATCGAACTTCAAAGGTTTTGTTTACTTGGTTCACCACAGTAAAAAGTCACACTTGGCTTCAATGACTTCTGCCCCCAAGCGTTTAGCTAGCTCAAGACCAGCAATCATGGCCTCGTACTCGGCCTCATTGTTAGTCAACCTAGAATTTTTGATAGATTGCCTAATAGTGCTACCCGTGGGCGGCTTCAAAACGATGCCTAGCCCAGACCTCTTCACATTAGAAGCACCGTCTGTTAAAAGGGTCCATACCCCCGATGACGTACCTGAGTTTAACAAGAGATCCTTTTTAACATTGGGTACGAGGGTTGGCGCGAAATCGGCCACGAAGTCCGCTAAAATTTGAGACTTGATAGTCGTCCGAGGTTGATATTCGATGTGGTACCCACTGAGTTCGACGTCCCATTTGGCCAATCAGCTCGACAGTTCGGGCTTGTGCAAAATATTACAAAGTGGGTAAGTGGTTAATACGCATACTGGGTGACATTAAAAGTATGGTCTTAACTTTCTAGAGGCGCTTATCAGTGCAAGTGCCAATTTTTCTAAGTGTGGATATCTAGTTTCTGCTTCTCCTAAGGTTCGACTTTCATAATAAACGGGAAATTGCGTACCTTGCTCTTCTCGAACTAGGACACCACTTACCGCGATTTCCGATACTTCCAAGTACAAGTAAAGCTTCTCATCTGCCTTTGGAGTATGAAGAAGTGGTGGGCTCGATAGGTATCGCTTCTACTCTTCCAATGCCTGTTGGCATTCCGGGGTCCAGGCGAAATCATTCTTCTTTTTGAGTAAAGAGAAAAATTTGTGGCTTCGATCCGATGACCTCAAAATGATTCGGCCTAAGGCAGTTATCCGTCCAGTTAGCCTCTGTATGGCTTTTACATTATTCGCAATGGTGATGTCTTCGATGGCCTTGATTTTAGCGGGGTTGATCTCGATCCCCCGATTCGATACCATGAAGCCAAGGAACTTGCCCGAACCAACCCCGAACGCACATTTCTCGGGGTTGAGCTTCTTGTTGTATTTCCTTAAAATCTCGAACGTTTCCTACAAATTAGCCAAATAGTCCTCTGCGTGCAGTGACTTAACTAGCATGTCCTCAATATAAACCTCCATTGATTTACTTATTTGTTCTTCGAACATTTTATTCACTAGGCGTTGGTAAGTAGCTCCTACAAGTTTTAGCCCGAAGGGCATTACATTATAACAATATGTTCCATACTTGGTGATAAATGAAGTCTTTTCTTGGTCTTCCGGGTTCATTTGGATTTGATTGTACCCGGAATAGGCATCGAGAAAAGTAAGGATCCCATTGCCGGCCATGGCATTGATCATTCGATCGATGTTAGGCAGTGGAAAAGAATCATTGGGGAACGCCTTGTTTAGATCCTTATAATCTACACACATTCTAAGTTTATCCCCTTTTTTAGGGACTACAAGTACATTGACTAACCATTCGGGCTATTTCACCTCCCGAATGGATCATATTTTGAGATGTTTAGTTACCTCGTCCTTTATGAATGCGTGCTTTACTTCAGACTAGGGTCTTCTCTTTTGCTTCACCGGTTTAAATCTAGGGTCCAAGCTTAGCCGATGTGTTGTTACCTCCGGTGGAATCCCTGTCATGTCTAAATGGGACCAAGCAAAATAGTCTATGTTATCAGAAAGAAATTAAATAACCCTACGTTCGGGGGTTAATCCTGTTCCCAGGTATACCTTTCACTCGGGCAGGTATTCGATCAATACAACCTGTTCCAGCTCTTCGACCATTGATTTGGTGGCATCAGTATCTTCAGGAACAACAAAAGTTCGAGTGGTCAGAAAATCCTCCTCTTCTTCTTCTATCTCTCGCTTCCCCGATTCGGTCAAGGCCGGTAGTTGTGATTGCTATTTGACTTTCGAGGTTGATAGTGTCGATATAAGTGTTACCTCATCGACCGCAAATATTTCCTTTGCAGCTTGCTGCTCCCTGTATACTATTTTTACACCGTCTGATGTCGGAAAGTTTATCATTTGGTGGAGAGCCGAAGGGATTGCTCTCATATTATGGATCCAAGGGCTTTCGAGTATGGCATTGTACCTCGTGTCGTCCTTGATCACGTGGAACTTAGTATCTTGAATGGTTTCAGCCACGTTCACCGGTAGAATAATCTCCCCTTTAGCTGTTTCACTAGCCATATTGAAGTTGTTTAGGACCCGAGCTGCGGGTATGACTTGATTTTGTAGGCCGAGCTGCTTCATGACCCTCGATCGGATGATATTTGCTGAGCTACCTGGATCCACTAAAACACGCTTAACTTGAACTTTATTTAATAAGATAGAAATTATCAGAGCATCATTGTGGGGCTGAGAAACGCCTTCTGCTTCTTCGTCGTTGAATGATAAAGTACTTTCGGGCACATAATCTCGGGTTCGTTTTTCCCTAGTGAATGATACCTCAGTGCGTTTGAATATGGGTCCCTGTGGAATGTCGACCCCACCGACGATCATATGAATGACATGTTGGGGTTACTCCTGTTCATTTTTCCTGTTAGCGTCTCTTTCTCTGAAATGATTCTTGGCTCGATCGCTGAGGAACTCTCGAAGGTGGCCCTCATTGAATAGACGGGCTACCTCCTCCCTTAATTGCCTGCAATCCTCGGTTTTGTGACCATGCGTGCCATGATACTTGAATATCAAATTTGGGTTTCTTTGTGAAGGATCAGTTTGTATGGGTCTTGGCCACCTAGTGTCTTTGATCCTTCCGATTGCCGATACAATGCGTGATACATCAATGCTAAATTTATATTCCGATAACCGAGGTTCTTCTATAGGATCGGCGTACTCGTCAAAACCACTCTTACTCATATGTCCCCGAGAATTTTGTCCTCGATCAATTCTCCGATTGTTTCGAGCGGAATTGAGTCCAGAACCATTATCCTTATTGTTCCTTCGATCTGCGGTATATGGTTGATATCAGTCTCTGTTCGACCTTGGCCCCCTGTCAATGTCCCTATGGTTTTTAACTGCCGACCTATTTGGATGTGCTAAACCGGAAGGGGATCCCAATTGATCATCCTCGACCTTGATCTTCGATTGGTATCGATTGTGCACATCTGCCCAAGTTACTGCTAGATATTCGATCAAATTTTGTTTCAACTGACGTGATGCTATCAAACTCTGCTCGTTCAACCCTTGGGTGAAAGCTTGAACGGCCAAATCATCTGTGACCGGTGGCAACTCCATGCGTTCCATTTGAAATCGGGACACGAACTCCCTCAGCATTTCATTGTCCCTTTGTCTTACCTTGAAAAGGTCTGATTTCCTCGTTGCGACCTTTATGGCCCCGGTATGTGCCTTTACGAAAGAATCTACTAACATGGCAAATGAGTCAATGGAATTTGGTAGCAGGTTGTGATACCAAGTCATTGCTCCCTTCAAAAGGGTCTCTCCGAAATTTTTCAACAGCACAAATTCGATTTCATCATCCTCTAAATCGTTACCCTTGATGGCGTATGTATATAAAGTAATATACTTGTTGGGATCAGTGGTAACATTATATTTAGGTATGTCTGGCATACGAAACTTCTTTGGAATAGGCTTCGGAGCCGCACTTGGAGGAAAGGGCTTTTGTACAAACTTCTTTGAATCCATCCCTTTCAAGATTGGCGGTGCCCCCGGTATCTAATCAACTCCAGAGTTGTATGTCTCCACTTTTTTATCGTTGGTTTCGATTCTCTTCTCCCCTAATTCCATTCTTTTGGTAAGCTCCTCGAGCTTTTTAATTATCGTAGGATCAGTCCCTGATTCGTTACCATTCGGCCTCTCCAGTACTGGCTCGGTACGGCGAGTAATTTTTGGCTCGACCCTATTCGGAGCCCTATGTTCAGTTTGTAACTGAGCAATAGCGGCTTGCTGAGCCTGAAGCATTTTGAATATTACTTGGAGACTGACTCCCTCGTTTCCTCTGCCATGTGTTCCTTGGCCATTAGATCGGCCTTCTCTACGTACACTCCCATCGAGATATGCGCCTAGGCCCGCATTTAGAGCAGCGTGTGAACTGACATTGACGGGGGCATTGACGGGGTTGGCAACCGGTGCTCCCCCGTGATTATCCTGTGGCACTTCGATTCCTGGAGCAATCACATTTTTGTTTTCACCATGGAATCCGAGGCCATTGTCACCGTGTGTGGATGCTTTTTGTGAGTTTGACATGTTTCAACCTGAAAGCAAAGATACTTGACAAGAACAGGCGTAAAATAGTGTGTTTCACCATAATCAGTACTGAAAAATCACTATTATCCTTTGCCCCACAGTGGGCGCCAAACTGTTTACCCTAAAATTTCGAGTAACAATTGAACTTATTTGGTAGTTTCAAGGATACATGATTTAATCCAATACTAATTGATTATCAAGGAATCAAATAGATAATTTGAATAGTAAAATAAATTGAACCAGTTTTCTGGCAGTGCTTTCGACTTCGATTCGAGATGGTCTGTAGGTTGGGTAACAAGAATAATAAAGAACAGAAAATAAACAGTGATGAGCAGTAATAAATAGTAACTGAAATAGAGAAAGCAGTGTAAGTGCATATGTTTTTCAGTGAATCAATCCTCCTTACAAATGAATGGGGTCCCTCTTTTTATAGTAGAAGAATCCTAAATAAGGTACAACTCTAATAACGGAAACAAATCCCATGATTGGCGTCAATAACCACTTGATTCGATCTGTTTCGGGGTTTCCGCTGAGACCTTCGGTTGGTTGCTAATATCTCGCCATTCCATTATTATGCCTTACTCGAAGTAGGTCATGCTCGGTCTCGATCTTCAGCGAGCACTTCGATCTTCATGCTCCATACTCTTCCATTCAGCTCGAGCCTAGTCTATTACGAGTTTACTCTCGAGGCAGCTCCTCGTGCCTATGAAATCGGACATGCCCGATTTTGACCGTATACAGTTATTTACGTAATTGTTGAGATATTTGATGTGTCAGATCAAGTGTAAGAGGGCGTTTATAAAAGTTATAATTTATTCCAAGTTAAAGTTTAGGTATTTTTAATTACAAAATTCTTTCACTTGTCACGAGTATTAGCATTAGGTTTTATAAGGAGTCGTAGAAATATATAACATTTTTCGGAGTATCTAAATCATCAATCGACAAGAGTGGGTTGTTCTAGTGGTAAGCACCCTCCACTTCCAACCATGAGGTTGTGAATTCGAGTCACCCCAAGAACAAGGTGGGGAGTTCTTGGAGGGAGGGAGCCGAGGGTCTATTGGAAACAGCCCCTCTACCCCAGGGTAGGGGTAAGGTTTGCGTACACACTACCCTCCCCAGACCACAATAGTGGGATTCTATTGGGTTGTTGTTGTTGTTGTTGTTGCTAAAGCATCAATCGTGAGGAGTTTATTTTGTAAAAGTTTTCAAATTACTCAACAATTACTTTAAGGTTTTAAATCAAAATGCACAAATATTTTTATACTTTAATATGAGTAAGAGAATAGATACTTTCACACTATCTAAGGCTTATGATGATGTAAGGTCATTTTCTAAGCAAGACTAACAAGAAAATATCCATAGAACTAAACCAAACTTCGAATGTACAGAAAATTAAAGCATCATAGGAAATATATTTTTACCTTCATTTTACATATGAACTTATTAAAACTTATACGATAAAAGTGCTATGTATTTTCATCACTTCCGTATATAGAATGATGGTAATATGTATTTTATGGATATTTTCTTGAGTAGTCTTGCTTAGCTAAACCTTGCGTCATAAGCCTTAAATAATATGAAAATATTTATTCGCTTACTCATATTGAAGTATGAAAATATTTTAGCATTTCGATTGAAATATTAAGGTAATTAGTGAGTAATTTTGAACTTTTACAAAATAAACTCCTCATGAGATGCTTTACAAAATAAGCTCCTCATGAGATGCTTTAGGCACTCCGGAGAGAAATATTATATATCTCTACCGGCTTTACTCGTAAAACCTAATCCTAATACTCACAACAAGTGAACAAATTTTGTAATCCAAACCATAGGTTACAAAATCCTTGGATTAACTTGTATCCTTTATATACTCGTAAATATTTTGATATTTGTTGTGACGCATTGTACATGTCTAAAATGAGGGAGCAAATTATGTCAAAAAAGCATAGTATCCAACTCATCAAACCAATCATTTTAGGGAAAGTTACTGACAAATGCAAAACTCGTGTTATTAAAATAAAAGCTTATATTGATCATTTAACATCTTCTTTTTTTAATTCTAAGGTTAAATTCCTAGAATTGTACATAACTCAAAATCTCTACAACTTAGGAGCAAACATCTTGGTTTTAGAGCGTCCAGTCCTTAACTAATAGGCTCTAGAGCAACTCTTTTAGACGAGGTGGAACGATTTCACAAATGCGAAATCATCAGATTGTAAGTAAATAAATTTATCTTTAGACTTAATTCAGCAACGAAAACCTCATTTTGATTGTGTTCCCTATGAAATTTATGCAATAATAGTGATTTTTGTTTTACTCTATTTTGATATACCTCTTTCCAACTTGCATTTCTGGCAGTGATTTTAAAAAGGCTGGTTTGAGATACATAATAACAAGCAGAATAGAAGAAAATAATGTAAAATGTTTCACCTGAAAGTGACTGCCTTATTAACGGATGACAGCGGAAAGCATACTCATCAGCAAAGAAAAAAAAACATAATTGACAAGAGCAGATAGCTGCATAGCCAATAATCAAGTAAAATAAAAAAGATCCAAATTTTACTTTGATACTCGTGCAAGACAGCTGTATATGTACCAAATGTTCCAAGGTCGAATAATTATCTACATTATTGAAAAGACTCGCTTTCCTTTATCAATATGTCCACAAAGCAGATATTCAGAAAATCAGAGTAACATCTTTACTCTCAGCAATGGAAAACTGTAACCTAACGATTTTGTTGCTACAATGTAATATTTCAAACAAAACTATGTGTGGAACAATGGCAGATCAACACTCTTTGCACTATGTATGCTTAAGAAATTTCATGGGAGAAAAGCTCCAACTTCGTTCCAATTCAAGTTTGAGGTTCCACTTTAGAATTGATGGCATCCTAGCATTGTCTTTGGCAGTGTATTAAAAAGTGTTTTCTGGACGAGCCCTTGAGCGAGGCGTACCAAACACTGAGACGTACTAGTGGAGCGAAAGTACCGTGGGGCGTACGCAACAACCTTCTGGGTATTTGCCTAGGCGTAAACCCCGAGAAATTTTTCAAATTTGAGCCAAAATTGCTTGATAAATCTTTTTCTAAAATTTAAAAATTCAAAAATTAATTCTTAGTGAGTTCTCAAACTAAAAATTTTAAAAGTCAACATTTTTTTAATTGTTTATTTTAATTCCACAATCCTTTCTCTTTGTCATTTACTGAGAAACAAATACACTTTTGACCTTTGTCTGCAAAATGCAAAGTACAAAAAGTTTGGCCTCTAATTCTTACTATCAAGATCCGAAATTCTCACCTTCGGACCGTGATGGCGCCTAACATTTCACTTGCTAGACAAGCCAACGTTAGAATATAATTAGCCATTTTAAACAAAATTTTAAATTAATTAATAACAAGAAAATAACTACTGAAATAAAGTGAAAATTCCATAATAATCGCGATATCTAAATCTCATCCCAGAACTGGAGTCACAAGTGCACGAGTTTCGAGAATAATACAAATAAGGGTCTGAATAAAATAAATCTGTCTGAAAGGAAACACACAGCTAAAATAAAATAGACGAAGACTTCAGAACTGCGGATGCTGTGCAATTATACCTCAAGTCTCCTCTTGGTGGTTGAAATCGGAGCATGTCTATATTACGCCACGGGGACTCTGCACAAGAAGTGCAGAGTGTAGTATCAGTTCAACCGACCCCATGTACTGGTAAGTGCCAAGCCTAACCTCGATGAAGTTGTGATGAGGCTAAGGCCGGTCACTTACATTAACCTATACGCAATAATAGTAATAACAACAATAATAGAAATAAATCAGGTAACTCATTTTAACAGATGAAGCCAACTCAGCAGTCATAACCAATTATTATTTCAATCAATTTCCATTGCGGCGCGCAACCCGATCCTACAATATATTCATACTCAATTCTGTTGCGGCGTGCAACCCGATCCCAATATATCTTTTCAATCAATTCTATTACGGCGTGCAACTCGTTCCTCCAATATATTTATTTCAATCAATTTTGTTGCAGCGTGCAACCCGCTCCTCCAATATATTCATTTCAATCAATTTTGTTGCGGCATAAGTTGGTATGAGAGCATTAGGTTACATATGTCTCACTAGTCACGAGCAATCTTAGTAGAGTCTGAAGGATCAGTACGGAGACGTCTGTACTTATCTTTTAGAGGCTATGGAGCTTATGACAATTTCACTTCTATTCTACTATGCCGTGCGATTTTATTCTATCATTGACTATTGAACTCTTCTATTCTTGTCCTATCACAAATGGTGATAACACGCACTGCGTCTACAACCGGACAGGAACCAGAGCCATCAATGACTGCTACGACTAGGGGCAGAGGTAGAGGCCGAAGTCGCGTCAGAGGACGAGGTTGAGGCAGAGGCAGAGCTCAATCTAGAGCTCAAGCAGCAGCACCTATTGTAGAACCTTAGGTGGATTTAGAAGCGGAAGTTCTAGCTCAGACAGTACTTTTTAGACCAGATCAGGTTCCGGAAGGATTCATAGCTACTCCAGTACTTCAGGATGCTCTAGTCCGTTTGGTGAGTCTTATGGAGGGTGTGGCCCAAAATGGTACATTTCCAGTGGCACTAACCGTCTCATAGGCTGGGGAGGAGCACAAACTCCCACTACTCCCACTCCGGAGTACATAGCTCCCCGGTATCGGGATCTGAGGCTTTATTGAGATTGGACAAGTTTATTAAGCTCTTTTCAATTCACTTCAGTGGTGCACCTTTTGAGGACCCACAAGATTATCTTGACCGTTGTCATGACGTGCTGCGGAACATAGGAAAAGTTGAAAGGAACGGGGTCAATTTTACTGTGTTTCAAATGACTGGCTCCACCAAGAGGTGGTGGAGAGATTATGTATTTACTAGACCAGCTGGTTCACCTGTACTTACCTGGGAGCAGTTCTCACAACTATTTCTGGAGAAGTTTGTGCCTATTACTATGAGAGAGGAGTACCGCAAGGTATTCGAGCACCTTCAGCACGGTAGCATGACTGTCACCTAGTATGAGACTCGATTTGTGGACTTAACATGTCATGCCATCATCTTGCTTCCTACTGAAAGGGAGAGAGTGAGGAGATTCATTGATGGACTCACTTATACTATCAGGCTTCAGATAGCAAAAGAGAGAGGGAGTGATATTTCCTTCCAGACGGCCATGAATATTGCTAGGTGAATCGAGTTAGTTCGTGCTCAAAAGAGAGGGCCACTGTCAGATAAGAAGCCCCGTTATTCCAATAATTTTAGAGGCGCCTCATCTTGAGGCAGGGGTACTTATGGCAGGGGTCAGGTACCTAGAGGTGGAGGTCAGGCCGTTAGAGGTGGAGGTCATACCGTTAGAGGTGGAGGTCAGACCATTAGAGGTGGAGGCCAGCCAGTTAGAGGCCATCCTAGAGACGCGGTTCAGAGTGGTGGGGCCCAGCCTCGATTCTATGTTTTCCACGCTAGGCCTGAAGCAGGGATGCTTCGGTTTTATTTGATCCAGGATCCACTTATTCCTATGTGTCCTCCTACTTTGCTTCATATTTGGTTGTGCCTCTTGATTATTTGATTGCTTCTGTGCACGTGTCGACGCCGGTAGGGAATTCTATCGTTGTAGATCATGTCTATCGTTTGTGTGTGGTTACAATTGGAAGTCTTGAAACTAGCATGGATCTTCTACATTGATATGGTAGATCTTGATGTCATCTTGGGTATGGATTGGTTTTCACCTTATCATGCGATATTGGATTGTCACGCCAAGACGGTGACCCTAGCCATGCCGGGGTTACCTCGGTTAGAGTGGAAAACGAACTCTTGGTCATTCTACCCAGTATGGACTCAGTACCAGTTGTTCGTGAATTTCCAGAAGTATTTCTTGCAGATTTACCGGGGATGTCACCCGACAGAGATATTGACTTCTATATTGATTTAGCTCCGGGCACTCAACCCATTTCTATCCCACCATACCGTATGGCCCCGCCGGAGTTGATCATGGATTCATTAGACCCAGTGTATCGCCCTGGGGTGCACTAGTATTATTTGTAAAGAAGAAAGATGGTTGAATGCGAATGTGTATAGATTATCGGCAGTTGAACAAGGCTACTATCGAGAATAAGTATCCACTGCCAAGAATTGATGACTTATTCGATCAGCTTCAGGGTGCCAATGTGTTTTCAAAGATCGACTTGAGGTCTGGTTACCATCAGTTGAAGATTAGGGCATTTGATGTCCCTAAGACAGCTTTTCCAAATCGGTATGGGCATTACGAATTCCTAGTGATTTCTTTTGGGTTGACAAATGCCCCAGCAGCATTTATGGATTTGATGAATCGAGTGTTCAAGCCCTATTTGGATTCTTTTGTGGTTGTATTCATTGATGATATCTTGATTTACTCCAGCAGTCAAGAGGAGCACGAGCGGTATCTTTGGAGTGTGCTTCAGACTTTGAAGAATAATCAGTTAAATGCTAAATTTTCAAAATGCGAGTTCTGGTTAAACTCGGTTGCCTTTTTGGGGCATGTTGTATCGGTAGAAGGCATAAAGGTGGATCCTAAGAAGATTAAGTCTGTTCAGAATTGGCCTAGACCTACTTCAGTTACAGAGATCCGAAGTTCCTGGGTTTGGCTAGTTATTATCGTCGGTTCGTGGAAGGGTTTTCATCTATTGCAAACCCATTGACTAGACTGACCCAGAAAGGTACCCCATCCAGATGGTCAGACGAGTTTGTGTTGAGCTTTCAGAAGCTCAAGACTGCTTTGACTATGACGCCAATGTTGGTATTACCCACAGGTTCAGGATCTTATACGGTATATTGTGATGCATCTCACATTGGGCTTGGTGCAGTATTAATGCAAGATGGCAGGGTGATTGCATACGCGTCGCAGCAATTGAAAGTTCATATCACGACCCAAAAATCCCACCACAGGCGTCGTGATGGCACCTAGTCTCTAAGACTAGGTAAGCCGATTTCAATTACATTTTTGGAGCCATTTTGTTTTAATTAAATAAGTAACCAAAACTAACAGCGGAACAAATATGAATGTACAACCTCCCAAGACTGGTAGTACTAAGTCACGAACTCTAACTAAATATATAGAATGATCACGATGACCGAATATATAATACTGTTTGATTAAAAATTAACAGTACAATGAAATGAAAAGACTCCAAGGGACTGCGATGACCAAGCAGCTCTACCTTGAATCCTTACGATCCCCCTTTAACTCTTCTCAAGCCCAATAACTCCAATACCTGGCTCTGCACAAAAATGTGTAGAAGTGTCGTATGAGTACACCACGGTCGGTACCCAGTAAGTATCAACACTAACCTGAGTGGTGTAGAGACGATGTACTGTCAAGACACTCACTAGTCTAATAGCCTGTGCAATATAATAAACCAAATAATACGAAGCAGATAACAATAAGGGCAACATAAAACAACCAGTAATATGCACAGCAGATAACAAGAATACCATTAATATCGCTTAATAATTAATAAATACAATTACACACAATAAATCAAATCCTTCAAATAAATGTCTTTCACATATAATTCTTTCAAATAACTCTCTTTCAAATATAATTTTCTCAAATAATTACCTTTCAAATATAATTCTTTCATATAATACCTTCTACATAAAAATCCTTTCACATAAATATTTTGAATATAATCCTTTCAATTAAAAAGTTATCATGTGACACCTCGTTTCATAATCATAAAAATACGGGTCTCAACCCATTTTTCATATGTCCACGGCATCTCGTGCCCATAATTAAATAATCATATTTTCCCCGGCACCTCGTGCCCTCATTTCATATCACAACTGCACGGATAATTCACGTGCCAAATATCATCATTATTTACTCACGGTATCTCGTGCCCACATTTTATTTTATAATCCGCCGGACAATAGCCACATGCTCTCAATTTCAACATAAATCGGATTGTCATCAATTTACCAAAAATAAGAAAAATTGCACAAGGTATAAAAATAAACACAAGAATATCACAACATCACATGAAAATTATCAACCCCAAAACCCCACATCATCACATATCGTCCCTGACAATAGCCACCCTTATCGCTCCTATTGCCTCCCTTAAAACTCCTATAGCCACCCTTATCGCTCCGCCCAGACAATATCAATAGCCTCCCTTATCGCTCCTATTGCCACCCTTATCGCTCCTATTGCCACCCTTATCACTCAGCCCAGACAATATTCCAACAAACACAACCACAATGAAATGCCACCCTTATACCCACATAATATCAACAGTGAAATGCCACCCTTATATCTTCAAAATAATAATTAACACAACACAACAATTTACACGGAAAATTATCACGGCAACATAACCAAATCAATTCATATCACAATTTGCCCAATGGCTACAACCAAATTCCAAAGGTACAACCAAGTCAATTAATTTCACAACAAATAGTCGAAGACTCCACACAATATGTACAACACCCAAAAACACTCAACAGAGATAGAAATTACTAAACATACAGAAAAGTCTTTATTAACTACAAATTTTTGATAATTATATAAGCACCTCTTCTTAAGCTCATTTAATTAATTATTTGCAGAGGGGGAAATCCAAAATGAAATTAAATTCCAATAATTATCAAACCGGCAAATTCACGGAATTTCATAAATAATCAAATAACAATCACATCAACTTGTCATATAACAACAGAGTCAGCAACAAGGATTTAGGCACGACAAATAGATGATTAAATATATGCCAATAATTATCCAATTTACTACACAATATGCTCAAGACTTTAACTCAATAAAATTTGCACATATAAACCAAGTACATACTCGTTACCTCGCGTACATGATTTTTAATTACACAAATTGCACATAAGACTCAATGCCTAAGGGGAAATTACCCCACTCAAGGTTAAGTAAGACACTTACCTTTTTGAAGTTAGGTCGATATTTCAAAATAGCTTTCTCACGTGAATTGACCTCCGGATGGCTCCAATCTTTCTTGACCCTTCCTTACATTACTACAAGGTTTCAGAAATCCTATCAACTTCAATCTATTTATAAACATAACAAAAGTGAACCATAATTAGGAAGATTTTCATGGTTTCAGCTCATTTGAGCATTTTATCAAACACCAGGTGTGCAAATTTGGTTACAAGGTTCTTCTACAAGATTCCCTTCATTCCACAACCCAATATTTACTTATTTGATCTCAAAAATCTTCCCACAAACCTTATTGGTACAAGCATATATACATAATACTCTTACACCCAAGAATCATACTCCCAATCACCAATCCTTTACCCCAAACTCAAAATTGAAGACTAGAGGGTTGAATTTTATCTCTTTGATGAAGATCTTGTGATTAGCTTCTTTGATTCTTTAAGATTGGATGATTAGAATGTTAGGTTCCCTCCTTCTCTCTCTAAAATACTCTTACCTCTCTCTAAAACCCTAAGAAAAACACCCAAAAATAAGCCCCAAAGCCTATTTATCAAAATGGGGTTGGGTTATGAAAATCGAATAATTAACCCTCCGAAAGCAGGTCTGCGGTCGCATAATGGACCGCAAAATGGGTATACGGGCCGCAAAATCAGTGCCCAGAACTGGGCACTTCTGGTCCATTCTGCGACCAGTTTGGGATCGCAGAAGCAGTTTTGCGATCGCATAATTGGTCGCAGAATTGCATTTTTCCAGCCTTTGGTAATTTGGCCATAACTTCTTGTAGGAATGTCCAAATGACGAACGGTTTAAAGGGTTGGAAACTAGACACATAGAACGTTCTTTTGAAACTTTAGTCTATTATGAAATTTTCAACTTCAACATTCGATGCCGAAACCTATCGAATCAAGTCTGATTGACCTCGAATTTTGCACACAAATCATAAGTGACATAACGGACCTATTCGAATTTCCAGAATCGGATTCCGACCTCGTTTTCAAAAATTCTACCTTCGATCGATCTTTCCGAAAATCGTCTATTTTCCAACTTTCGCCAAAATGCGTCGAATTGTCATACGGACTTCCAAAACTAAATCCGAACATGCGCCTAAGTACGAAATCACCATATGAAGCTATTGACATCATCAAAATTCTATTCCGAGGTCGTTTGCTCAAAAGTCAACTCTTTGGTCAACTCTTTCCATTTAAGCTTCAAAATGAGAATTTCTCTTTTAATTAAATTCTAAATCTTTCGAAAATCAAACTCGACCACACTCGTGGGTCATAATACATATTATGAAGTTGCCCGGGACCTTAAGTCGTTGAACGGGGCATTAATTCTTAAAACAACAAGTCAGGTCATTACATTCTCCACCTCTTAAACATGCGTTCGTCCTCGAACATGCCAAGAATATTTCTGAGGACTTTAAATTACTGAGTGTATTCTTACACACATACTTGTGGGTGATTATACGTTCCCAAAATTTAACACGGGTCTGACGACACCATCTCAATTGAGATTACTTCTTTTTTCCATTCTTATAAGCTTTAAAGAAAATTCCCCAACTGTCCAATCATTTCCAAAAGGCCTGATTTTCACTTTGACACACGGTATTAGTCTCAACTAGATATAGTAACTCGTGCCTACGCACACATCAACTTTCTTAATAATATTGAAGTACTTCAAAAAAAATCGAGTTGCTACATTCTTCCCCGCTTAGAATCATTCGCCCTCAAACACATAACATATTTATCTCTTCCTTTGCAAATCTCAATCCTCCAAATTTTACTAACTCCCATATTTTCAGAACTTTTGGCAGAGTCCCAACCTGTAATTTGGCCTATCCACCTGCCAGAGTAACACCAAAACAACTCCTAACAACACATCCACATCCCAACAAAATACCACAAGGTGTATATCAATAACACCAATCTCAGCATTACAAGCACTGCATTATCACAATGATATCAGGACATGAAGCACATCATATGTATGCTCATCACCACATCTCTGGTTTTAAAGGTTGTTCATAATTAATTCCAGCATTATCAATTAATCTCACATTAACCACCATCTCATTTCGAATTTTCACAACACTGACAACATAATGTGAGGCATGAAGACCTCATGATTGCTTACTCGAATTAATGAGTCACATTTAACACCACCTGGGAACTCATCTCATAGGTTAAAACTCAATGTTTACAGCACAAAAATGGCTGAATATGCACAGAAAAATATACAAGAATTATCAAATAAGCCTAACAGGCATGACTCCCTATTAATACTATTGTACAATTAAATTTCATAAAGGGAAAATTTTAACTCACAAATATTTTACCACAAGGACCTCGTCCTTACATAACTTCCATCGCGGCTTGCAGCCCGGTTTAAATATTTTACATCATGTAAAAATGGGAGGATCTCGTCCTCAACTCCGAATCACAAGTATGTTGCACATTGTGCCAACTGAAATTTTCAATTTCCTTTCTTTCTTCTTTTCAATATATTTCATAAACAATTTTCACAACATATAATGAACCCTCCTACCAGTAGGGCATATAATTCATAAAAATTGGAATCAATTATTCTAAAACACATTAAACCCACTGTAATGAATAATAAAAATTACTTTTAGGCTTATAGCCCTCAATGGTGTACCAAAAATAAAATGACAGACACGGGTTCACATATTTAAATCTCCCAACAGCGATAAACATATAAGTGGGTCACAAATTTACGAAGCTCACCCATAAGTGGAGCATAATAGGAGGACTCTTCTCAATATTCAGAAACCGAATCAAATTAAGGAAAATATCCTTTTATAATAAAATCAGGATCGTACCTGTAACAACACCATCTGGTGTTTTGTCCTCAGCCAAATCATAGTGATTAAATCAATGGGTCGGGCCTCCACCTCTTAAGCGCCCACTACCCGCCTGTCCTCCACCTCTAGCTGACTGTGCACGTGGAGTGTCAGCTAGAATAAAGCTTGTGGTTGGAGTGTTCAGATGAAATCCACCCATCCCAAGTCTGGGACAATCTCTCATGATATGCCTAGTATCACCACACTCATAACAACCCCTCTGAGGTCGTACTGAGTCTGTGCCGGATAAATGGAATAACCACTGTAAGAATCTTGTGTCGGTGGTGCACTGTAAACTGGAGCACTCCGAGTAATCTGATGTGCGGACTGAGCTGACCGACTGGTGGAGCCTCTGCTATAATGGGTTCTAGTTGAAGAGTAAAACCCACTAAATCCTCCAGACCTTCGAGAACTTTTGGCCTCCTTAGACTCCCTTTCGTCGCCTGAAACACCCTCTATCTTCCTTGCAATCTCCACTACTTGTTGAAATGGAGCATCAGTTTGCAACTCTCGAGCCATGCATATTTTAATATCATAATCGAGCCCCTCAATGAATCTGCGGACCCGTTCTCTGATTGTAGGAACTAAGATAGGTGCATGACGGGCTAACTCACTGAACCTGATAGCATATTCTGACACTGTCATAGTGCCCTGACGTAACCGTTCAAACTCTGTGCGCCACGCATCTCGGAGAGTCTGGGGAACAAATTCTTTCAAGAACATTTTCAAAAATTGAGCCCAAGTTGGTGGTGTGGCATTGGCTGGTCTACCTTCTTCATAGATTTTCCACCACCGATTTGCTATGCCTGACAGTTGAAATGTAGTAAAGGAAACTCCGCTTACTTCCATAATACCCATTGTGCAGAGAATACGGTGACAATTTTCCAGAAATCCTTAGGCATCCTCTGTAGCTGTGCCACTGAAAGTTGGTGGATCATATTTCTTAAACGTTTCAAGTCTGTTTTGTTCTTCTTCTGATGCCTCGGACTTGACCTTAGGCCGAACCGGAATAATAGGTTATACCGGTACTACACCCGAAACATGTCCAACGTGAACCTACTACTCTAGAGTTGTGGTAGGACTCTGAGCTACTCCCCCAATATGGGGAATGTTTGGTGCAACAGAGATCAATCCCGCCAGAGTTAATGTACCGAACATACTCAGGAATTGTGCCAAAGTCTCCTAAAGTCCTGGGTAACAACAGGTGCTTCTGGTACCTGTTCCCCAACTGGAGCTACTAGTGGCTCCTCAACTTTTGTTCTGACAGGTGCTTTAGTCGCAGCACATGCCCTTCCTCGACCTCTACCTCGGCCCCGGCCTCTTACAGCCCTAGCAGTATGTGCGGATGCCTGCTCAGCTAACCCAGTAGCACGTGTCCTCACCATCTGTGAGAGAATGGAGATACAAAGGTTCAAATTCTAAATTCAACAAATTCCGCATGACATGAATGAAAGAAATGGAAATTTCCTAACAGTTCTATAGCCTCTCGAAGATAAGTACATATGTCTCCATACCGATCCTCAAGACTCTACTAGACTCGTTCGTGACTCGTAGAACCTATGAACCTAGAGCTCTAATACCAACTTGTCACGACCCAAAAATCCCACCATAGGCGTTGTGATGGCACCAAGTCTCTAAGAGTAGGTAAGCCGATTTCAATTACATTTTTTTTGGAGCCATTTATTTTTAATTAATTAAGTAACCAAAACTAACAGCGGAACAAATATGAATGTACAACCTACCAAGACTAGTAGTACTAAGTCATGAACTCTAACTGAATACATGGAATGATCACGAGGACCGAATATATAATACTGTTTGATTACAAATTAACAGTACAATGAAGTGAAAAGACTCCAAGGGACTGCCACGACCAAGCAGCTCTACCTTGAATCCTTACGATCCCGCTTTAACTCTTCTTAAGCCCAATAACTCCAATACTTGCACAAAAATGTGCAGAAGTGTCGTATGAGTACACCACGGTCGGTACCCAGTAAGTATCAAGACTAATCTCAGTGGAGTAGAGACGAGGTACAGTCAAGACACTCACTAGTCTATAAGCCTGTGCAATATAATATACAAAATAATAGGAAGAAAATAACAGTAAGGGCAACATAAAAAAACCAGTAATATGCACAACAGACAACAAAAATACCATTAATATCGCTTAATAATTAATAAATATAATTACACACAATAACTCAAATCCTTCAAATAAATGTCTTTCACATATAATTCTTTCAAATAACTCTCTTTCAAAAATAATTTTCTCAAATAATTACCTTTCAAATATAATTCTTTCATATAATACCTTCTAAAAAAAACTCCTTCCAAATAAATATTTTGAATATAATCCTTTTAATTAAAAAGTTACCATGTGACACCCCATTTCAGAATCATAAAAATACGGGTCTCAACCCATTTCCAAATTTTTCGTAAACACGGGTCTCAACCCATTTTTCATATGTCCACGGCACCTCGTGCCCATAATTAAATAATCATATTTTTCCCGGCACCTCGTGCCCTCATTCCATATCACAACTGCACGGATAATTCACGTGCCAAATATCATCATTATTTACTCACGGTACCTCGTGCCCACATTTTATTTTATAATCCGCCGGACAATAGCCACATGCTCTCAATTTCAACATAAATCGGATTGTCATCAATTTACCAAAAAATAAGAAAAATTGCACAAGGTATAAAAATAAACACAAGAATATCACAACATCACATGAAAATCATCAACCCCACATCATCACATATCGTCTCTGACAATAGCCACCCTTATCGCTCCTATTTCCACCCTTATCACTCCTATAGCCACCCTTATCGCTCCACCCAGACAATTTCAATAGCCACCCTTATCGCTCCTATTGCCACCCTTATCACTCCGCCCAGACAATATTCCATCAAACACAACTACAATGAAATGCCACCCTTATACCCACAAAATATAAACGGTGAAATGCCACCCTTATATCTTCAAAATAATAATTAACGCAACACAACAATTTACATGGAAAATTATCACAGCAACATAACAAAATCAATTCATATCACAATTTGCTCAATGGCTACAACCAAATTCCAAAGATACAACTGTAACGACGCGGTCGGTCGTTTAGAGAGTTATAACCCCATTTTCCCCATTTCTACTTCTTTTGTATTATTCAGCTATATTATGTTATATCGGGTTAATGGGTTCGAATCCAGAAGGAACTCGGAGTGAAATGAGACACTTAGTCTCATAATTGAAAAATTGAGTCAGAAAAGTGGACCGGATATGGACCTATGTGTAAATGATCTCAGATTTGAATTTTGATGATTCCAATAGCCCCGTATGTTGATATTGGTCTTAGGAGCATGTCTGGAATATTATTTGGAAGTCCGTAGAGGAATTAGGCTTGAAATGCCGAAAGTTTTATTTTTGAGAAGTTTGACCGGGGGGTTGACTTTTTGATATCGGGGTCAGAATCCGATTCTGAAAATTGGAATACCTATGTTATGTCATTTAGGACTTGTGTACAAAATTTGAGGTCAATCGGACGTGATTTGATAGGTCCCGGAGTTATTTGTAGAAATTAGAAATTTCAAAGTTCATTAGGCTTGAATTGGGGTGTAATTCATGGTTTTATCGTTGTTTGAGGTGATTTGAGGATTCGACTAAGTTTGTATGATGTTTTAGGACTTGTTGGTATATTTGGTTGAGGTCCCAAGGGCCTCGTGTGAGTTTCGGATGGTTAGCGGATCAAAAATTGATCTAGAAAAGCTGCTGCAATTTCCTTCTGTTGGGAATTGCTTCTGCCCAGAAATCGAAGCCCAGATCGAGCTCAGGGTCGAGGACATGATCGAAGCCCAGATCGAGCCCAGAGTCGAAGGCCACGATCGAAGCCATTATCGAGCCTAGAGTCGAGGGCCACGATCGAAGCCATGATCGAGCCTAGAGTCGAGGGCCACAATCGAAGGCATAATCGAGGGCCAGGATCGAGAACCATGATCGAGGGGCAGGACCGAGGACCAGGATCTAGGACCTTGATCGAACGCCAAGATCGAGGCAAAACCGAGGATGTCTGGGCAGAATTATAAAAACAGGGATTTCGTCCCATTTGCCATTTTTGACAATTTGGAGCTTGAGGAGAGGCGATTTTTTATATATTTTCAAGGAAAACTTGAGGTAAGTCCCTTTTGATCATTTCTACTCCATAATATTGAATTATCATCGAATAATCCGACTAGATTACATGATTTTGAGGTGTGAATCGGAGATTGGAACTTAGAAATTTGGAAGTAAGATTTGTAGATTTGAGGGTCGAGTTGAGGTTGGATTTTGGTAAAATTGATATGGGTAGACTAGTGGTTGAATGGGCTTTCGGATTTTGTAACTTTTGTCGGGTTCTGAGACGTGGGCCCCACAGGCGACTTTTGAGCCAATTTCGGGTTTTGGTCTAATTTTGAAGCTTTTCTTGTGGAATTCATTCTATTAGCGTATATTGATGGTATTATACTGATTGTAAATAGATTTGGAGCATTTGGAGGCTGAGTCCAGAGGCAAGGGCATTTCGGGGTAGAGATTTTACCTGTTTGAGGTAAGTAACGATTGTAAATCTAGTCCTGGGGGTATGAAACCCCAGATTTCGTATCATTCTACTATTTTGAAGTGACGCACATGCTAGGTGACGGGCGTGTGGGTGTGCACTGTTGGGAATTTGTGACTTGGTCCATCCCGTAACAACTGTAAATTTGCATACTTTGTTGAAACCATATAATACTTATATGATTTAGAAAGAATTTCTGTAAATTTGGCTGAATGCCATGTTTGGGCCTTGCGCCAATGCTGTTTGGACCCTTAGGGGCTGTTTCTTACCAAACTCTCATTGTTTTTGATTGAAAATATATACTCAATCGTGTTTATACTTTTTTACCGCATAACTTTGTTGTATGACTCTATTTTGATGCATATAAATGTTTTGGGCCGAATGCCCTGTTTTACTGAAACACCCGAGTGGCTTGAGAGGTTTATGACTGAGTAAGGCCGAGGACCTGATTTGTGAGGATGAGTGTGGATAGTGGCTTGAGAGGTTTATGACTGAGTAAGGCCGAGGGCCCGATTTGTGAGGATGAGTGTGGATCGGGGCTGCCCACCTGTAGTATACTTTATTATTATCGCACGTGAGTTGTCCGTGCAGATTATAGCGCTTGGGCTGAAGGAGCCCCTCCGAAGTCTGTAGATACCCCCAGTGAGCGCAGGTACCTATTGAGTGCGAGTGCCGAGTCTTGAGTGACTGGGAGGCATGAGTGATTGTGCGGTATGACCGAGTGGCAAGAGTAATTGTGAGGTATCCCCCAGTGGCAAGAGTGATTGTGAGGTATGCACGAGTGGCACGAGTGACTGTGAGGTTTGCCCGAGTGGCTGTTTATGATTTCATCATTTTTTCTCACCTTTGCATTGAGCCTTTCTTTGAAAAACTATGGAAAAAATGTCTTCAAAATTATTTTTATTGGAACTAGGATTAAACGAGATGTTTGATTCAAATCCTGATTTTTTTAGAGCATGTGGTATTTTACTGAGATTTCCTGATATGAATGTTATATGCTTTATTACTCGTCACTACTGCTCAGTCTTTATCTATTGTTGTTACTTACTGAGTTGGCGTACACACGCTACTCCCTGCACCTTGTGTGCAGATCCAGGTGTAGCTGGACATGGTAGCGATTATTGAGTGTTCTGGTTGAAGATTTTCTTGGAGATAGCAAGGTAGCTGTTTGGCGATCGCATCCCTGCTCTTCTCCCTCTTATCTTCCTCTAGTTGTATTTAGCTATTTTTTCAGGCTGAGTTAGCCTTGATATTGTTAGACAAATTGTAGTATGTGCTCATGACTAGTGACACCCCGATATCGGGCTTTTTCTTTCCCGCACTTCTATTTTTCATTGATTTGAACTCATTTAGTGGAGGTTTTATGTTAAATAACCTTGAAATTATCTTTGAAATGAAAATATCATTTTGTTTTGGAAATGAGTCGGCTTGCCTAGTTCCACGATAGGCGCCATCACGACAGGGGTTAGTTTTGGGTCGTGACAGATTGGTATCAGAGCCTAGGTTACATAGGTCTCACGAGTCATGAGCGGATTTAGTAGAGTCTTGCAGATCGGTACGGAGACGTCTGTACTTATCTTCAGGAGGCTGCAGAACCTTTAGGAAACTCCACATTCTTGAATTCTTGTCGTGCGAATCTGTTGATTTTAGTAACTAAACATCTTTTGTTTCATTCTCTCACAGATGGTGAGGACTCATACTACCGGTCAGGAGGGCCAGCCACCAGTACCACCAGCCAGGGCCGCGAGAGGCCGAGGCCGCGGTAGAGGTTGTGGTAGGGGAAGAGGTATAGCCCGTACAACAGTTGGGGCAGTACCTACAGATCCATCGGTTGTCCCAGATCGGGGGGTGGTCAGGCTCGTTTCTATGATCTCCCTGCCAGAGCAGATGCTATTGGTTCAGATGCTGTGATTACAAGTATTATCTCAGTTTGCCACAACGATGCTTCAGTATTATTTGACCCTGGTTCTACGTATTCATATGTTTCCTCGTATTTTGCGTATTTTTTGGATATGCCTCGTGAGTCCTTAGTTTCATATGTATATGTATCTACTCCTGTGGGCGATACTATTATTGTGGACCACGTATATCGATCATATGTGGTGACTATTGGGGGTATGGAGACCCGAGTAGATCTATTGTTGCTCAGTATGGTTGACTTTGATGTGATATTGGGTATGGATTGGTTATCTCTATGTCATGATGTTCTACATTGTCACGCTAAGACGGTGATGTTGGCTATGCCGGGATTTTCGAGGGTTGAGTGGAGCGGTTCTGTAGATTATGTACCAAGTATGGTGATTTCATATTTGAAGGCTCAGCACATAGTTGAGAACGGTTGCCTATCTTATTTGACTTTTGTGAGGGATGTTAGTGCAGAGACTCCTGTCATTGATCATGTTCCGGTGGTACGTGATTTTTCGGATGTGTTTCCTGCAGACCTACCGGGCATGCTGCCTGACAGGGATATTGACTTTGGTATTGACTTGGTGCTGGGCACTCAACCCATTTCTGTTCCACCGTATCGTATGGCATCGGCGGAGTTGAAGGAATTGAAAGAACAGCTTCAGGAACTCCTTGATAAGAGGTTTATTCGGCCTAGTGTGTCACCTTGGTGTGCACCGGTTCTATTCGTGAAAAAGAAGGATGGTTCCATGAGAATGTGTATTGATTACAGGCAGTTGAACAAGGTCACGGTCAAGAACAAGTATCCTTTGCCTCGTATTGATGATTTATTCGACCAGCTTCAGGGAGCGAGGGTGTTCTCCAAGATTGATTTGAGGTCCGGTTATCACCAGCTGAAGATTCGGGATTCAGATATTCTCAAGACAGCTTTCAGAACCCGATATGGCCATTATGAGTTTATGGTGATGTCTTTTGGGCTGACCAATGCCCCAGCAGCGTTCATGCATCTGATGAACAGTGTATTCCAGCCCTATTTGGACTCATTCGTCGTTGTATTCATTGACGACATCCTGGTGTACTCTCGTAGACAGGAAGAGCACTCTCAGCATTTGAGGGTTGTATTGCAGAGATTGAGAGAGGAGAAACGTTATGCAAAGTTCTCTAAATGTGAGTTTTGGCTCAGTTCAGTAGCATTCTTGGGGCACGTGGTGTCCAGTGAGGGTATTCAGGTTGATCCGAAGAAGATAGAGGCGGTGTAGAGTTGGCCAAGACCGTCCTCAGCCACGGAGATTAGGAGCTTTCTTGGTTTGGTAGGTTACTACCGTCGCTTTGTGGCGGGATTTTCATCTATTGCATCGCCCTTGACAAAATTGACCCAAAAGGGTGCTCCATTCAGGTGGTCGGATGAATGTGAGGAGAGCTTTCAGAAGCTCAAGACTGCTTTGACCACAACTCTAGTGTTAGTTCTACCATCAGCTTCATGTTCTTAGACTATGTATTGTGATGCCTCGAGGATAGGAATTGGTGGTGTTTTGATGCAGGAGGGTAGGGTGATTGCCTATGCCTCGCGCCAGTTAAAGACCCATGAGAAGAACTATCATATCCATGATCATGAGTTAACAGCCATTGTTCATGCCTTGAAAATTTGGCATCATTATTTATATGGGGTTCATTGTGAAATCTATACTGATCACCAGAGTCTGCAGTATCTGTTAAAGCAGAAGGATGTTCATTTGCATCAGCGAAGATGGTTGGAGCTTCTTAAGGACTATGATATCACTATTTTGTACCATCCGGGGAAGGCCAATGTAGTGGCCGATGCTTTGAGTCGCCGGACAGAGATTTTGGGGAGTTTAGCATATCTTCCAGCAGCAGAGACACCTTTGGCATTAGATGTTCAGACCTTAGCAGGCCAGTTTGTCAGATTGGATATTTCGGAGCCTAGTCGGTTATTGGCTTGTGTGGTCTCTAGGTCTTCTCTTTATGACCGTATCAGGGAGCGTTAGTATGATGACCCTCACTTGCTCATTCTTCAGGACAGGTTTCGAAGAGGTGATGCTAGGGATGTGACTATTGGTGATGACGGGGTGCTGAGAATGCAGGGCTGGATATATGTGCCTAATGTAGATGGGCTTCGAGATCTGATTATTAAGGAGGCCCACAGCTCGCGGTATTCCATCCATCTGGGTGCCGCGAAGATGTACCATGATTTGAGGCAGCACTATTGGTGGAGGCGGATGAAGAAGGATATAGTTGGGTTTGTGGCTCGGTCTCTAAACTGTCAGCAGGTTAAGTATAAGCATCAGAGACTGGGTGGCATGCTTCAGAGGTTAGAGATCCCAGAGTGGAAGTGGGAGCGGATCACTATGGACTTTGTAGTTGGGCTCCCACGGACTTCGAGGAAGTTCGACGCTATTTGTGTTATTGTGGATCGGCTGACCAAGTCCGCGCACTTCATTCCATTTGGTACTACTTACTCTTCAGAGCGGTTGGCTGAAATTTACATTCGAGAGATCGTTCGCCTACATGGTGTCCCAGTTTCCATCATTTCAGATAGGGGTACTCAGTTCACATCGCAGTTTTGGAGGGCTGTGCAGCGAGAGTTGGGTACTCAGGTTGAGTTAAGCACATCTTTTCACCCTCAGACAGACGGGCAATCCGAGCGCACTATTTAGATATTAGAGGACATGTTGTGTGCTTGTGTCATTGACTTGGGGGTTCATGGGACCAGTTTCTGCCACTCGCGGAGTTTGCATATAACAACAGTTATCAGTCGAGCATTCAGATGGCTCCGTACGTGGCTTTGTATGGGAGGAGGTATAGATCTCCGGTTGGATGGTTTGAGCCGGGTGAGGCTAGGCTCTTAGGTACAGACTTGGTCCAGGCCGCATTAAATAAGGTGAAACTGATTCAGGAGCGGCTTCGCACGGTGCAGTCTAGGCAGAAGAGCTACGTAGATAGGAAGGTTCGTGATATGTCTTTTATGGTTGGGGAGAAGGTTTTACTGAAGGTATCACCCATGAAGGGTGTTATGAGGTTTGGGAAGAGGGGCAAGTTGAGCCCCCGGTTCATTGGGCCTTTTGAGGTGCTTCAGAGGATAGGAGAGGTGGCTTATAAGCTTGCCTTGCCACCCATCTTGTCGAGTGTGCATTCAGTGTTTCATGTTTCCATGCTCCGGAAGTATATTGGAGATCCGTCCCATGTTTTGGATTTCAGCACAGTTCAGTTGGAGGGTGATATGACTTATGATGTGGAGCCGGTGGCTATTTTGGATAGGCAGGTTCGAGGGTTGAGGTCAAAGGATATAGCTTTAGTGAAGGTGCAATGGAGAGGTCAGCCTGTGGAGGAGGCCACCTGGGAGACCGAGCAGGAGATGCGGAGCAGATATCCATGCCTATTCGAGAGTCCAGGAATGTTTCTAGACCCGTTCGAGGACGAACGGATATTTAAGAGGGGGAGGATGTAACGACCCATTCGGTCGTTTTGAGAGTTATAACCCCGTTTTCCCCATTACTACTTCTTTTTGTGTTATTTAGCCATATTATGTTATATCGGGTTAGTGGGTTCAAATCCAAAAGGAACTCGGAGTGAAATGAGACACTTAGTCTCATAATTGAAAAATTGAGTTAGAAAAGTGGACCGGATATGGACCTATGTGTAAACGACCTCGGATTTGAATTTTGATGATTCCAATAGCTCCGTATGGTGATTTTGGTCTTAGGAGCATGTCTTGAATATTATTTGGAAGTCCGTAGAGGAATTAGGCTTGAAATGCCGAAAGTTTTATTTTTGAGAAGTTTGACCGGGGGATTGACTTATTGATATCAGGGTCAGAATCCGATTCTGAAAATTAGAATACCTCTGTTATGTCATTTAGGACTTGTGTGCAAAATTTGAGGTCAATTGGATGTGATTTGCTAGGTCCCGGAGTTGTTTGTAGAAATTAGAAATTTCAAAGTTCATTAGGCTTGAATTGGGGTGTAATTCATGGTCTTATCGTTGTTTGAGGTGATTTGAGGATTCGACTAAGTTCGTATGATGTTTTAGGACTTGTTGGTATATTTGGTTGAGGTCCCAAGTGTCTCGTGTGGGTTTCGGATGGTAAGCGGAACAAAAATTGAACTAGAACAACTGCTGCAATTTCCTTCTGTTGGAAATTACTTCTGCCCAGAAATCGAAGCCCAGATCGAGCTCAGGGTCGAGGGACACGGTTGAAGCCCAGATCGAGCCCAAAGTCGAGGGCCACGATCGAAGCTATGATCTAGCCCAGAGTCGAGGGCCACGATCGAAGCCATGATCGAGCCCAGAGTCGAGGGCCACGATCGAAGGCATAATCGAGGGCCAGGATCGAGGACCTCGATCGAAGGCCAAGATCGAGGCAAAACCGAGGATGTCTAGGCAGAATTATAAAAATAGGGATTTCGTCCCATTTGCCATTTTTGACAAATTGGAGCTTGAGGAGAGGCGATTTTTTATATATTTTCAAGGAAAACTTGAGGTAAGTCCCTTCTGATCATTTCTCCTCTATAATATTGAATTATCATCGAATAATCCGACTAGATTACATGATTTTGAGGAGTGAATCGGAGATTAGAACTTAGAAATTTGGAAATAATATTTGTAGATTTGAGGGTCGAGTTGAGGTCGGATTTTGGTAAAATTGATATTGGTAGACTCGTGGTTGAATGGGCTTTCGGATTTTTTTAACTTTTGTCGGGTTCCAAGATATGGGCCCCACAAGCTATTTTTGAGCCAATTTTGGGTTTTGGTCTAATTTTGAAGCTTTTCTTGTGGAATTCATTCTATTAGCGTAAATTTATGGTATTATACTGATTGTGAATAGATTTGGAGCATTTGGAGGCCGAGTCCAGAGGCAAGAGCATTTCGGGGTAGAGATTTGACCGGTTTGAGGTAAGTAACGATTGTAAATCTAGTCCTGAGGGTATGAAACCCCGGATTTCGTATCATTCTACTATTTTGAAGTGACGCACATGCTAGGTGATGGGCGTGTGGGCGTGCACTATTGGGAATTTGTGACTTGGTCCGTCCCGTAACAACTGTAAAGTTGTATACTTTGTTGAAACCATATGATACTTATATGTTTTAGAAAGAATTTCTGTAAATTGGGCTGAATGCCATGTTTTGGCCTTGCGCCAATGCTGTTTGGACCCTTAGGGGCTGTTTCTTACCATCCTCTCATTGTTTTCGATTGAAAATCTATACTCAGTCATGTTTATACTTGTTTACCGCATAACTATGTTTTATGACTCTATTTCGATGCATATAAATGTTTTGGGCCGAATGCCCTATTTTACTGAAATGCCCGAGTGGCTTGAGATGTTTATGACTTAGTAAGGTCGAGGGCCTGATTTGTGAGGATGACTGTGTATCGGGGCTGCCCGCTTGCTGCATACTTTATTATTATCGCACATGAGTTGTCCGTGCAGATTATAGCGCTTGGACTGAAGGAGCCCCTCCGGAGTCTGTACACACCCCCAGTGAGTGTAGGTACCTACTGAGTGCGAGTGCCGAGTGCCGAGTGCTGAGTGACTGGGAGGCATGAGTGATTGTGAGGTATGCCCGAGTGGCAAGAGTGATTGTGAGGTATGCCCGAGTGGCAAGAGTGATTGTGAGGTATGCCCGAGTGGCACGAGTGACTGTGAGGTTTGCCCGAGTGGCTGTTTATGATTTCATCATTTTTTCTCACCTTTGCATTGAGCCTTTGTTTGAAAAACTATTGAAAAAATGTCTTTAAAATGATTTTTATTAGAACTGGGTTTAAACGAGATGTTTGATTCAAATCCTGATTTTTTTAAGAGCATGTGGTATTTTACTGAGATTTCCTGATATGAATGTTATATGCTTTATTGCTCGTCACTACTGCTCAGTCTTTATTTATTGTTGTTACTTACTGAGTTGGCGTACTCACGTTACTCCCTACACCTTGTGTGCAGATCCAGGTGTAGCTGGACACGGTAGCAATTATTGAGTGTTCTGGTTGAAGATTTTCTTGGAGATAGCAAGGTAGCTGTTTGGCGATCGCAGCCCCTGCTCTTCTCCCTCTTATCTTCCTCTAGTTGTATTTAGCTATTTTTCCGGGCTGAGTTATCCTTGATATTGTTAGACAAATTGTAGTATGTGCTCATGACTAGTGACACCCCGATGTCGGGCTTTTTCTTTTTCGCACTTTTGTTTTTCATTGATTTGAACTCTTTTAGTGGAGGTTTTATGTTAAATAACCTTGAAATTATTTTTGAAATGAAGATATCATTTTGTTTGGGAAATGAGTCGGCTTGCCTAGTTTCACGATAGGCGCCATCACGACAGGGGTTAGTTTTGGGTCGCGACAACAACCAAGTCAATTAATTTCACAACAAATAGTCGAAGGCGTCACACAATGTGTACAACACCCAAAAAAAATCAACAGAGATAGAAATTACTCAACATAAAGCAAAGTCTTTATTAACTCCATATTTTCGATAATTATATAAACACCTCTTCTTAAGATCATTTAATTAATTATTTGCAGAGGGGAAAATCCAAAATGAAATTAAATTTCAATAATTATCAAACCAGCAAATTCACAGAATTTTATAAATAATCAAATAACAATCACATCAACTTGTCATATAACAACAGAGTCAACAACAAGGATTTAGGCACGACAAATAGATGATTAAATATATGCCAACAATTATCCAATTTACTACACAATATGCTCAAGACTTTAACTCAATAAAATTTGCACATATAAACCAAGTACGTACTCTTCACCTCGCGTACATGGTTTCAATTACACAAATTGCACATAAGACTCAATACCTAAGAGAAAATTCCCCCACTCGAGGTTAAGCAAGACACTTACCTTTTTGAAGTTAGGTCGATATTCCAAAATAGCTTTCTCACATGAATTGACCTCCAGATGGCTCCAATCTTTCTTGAGCCTTCCTTACATTACTACGAGGTTCCAGAAATCCTAGCAACTTCAATCTATTTATAAACATAACAAAAGTGAACCATAATTAGGAAGATTTTCATGGTTTCAGCTCATTTGAGCATTTTATCAAACACTAGGTGTGCAAATTTGGTTACAAGATTTCCTTCATTCCACAACCCAATCTTTAATTATTTGATCTCAACAATCTTCCCACAAACCTTATTGGTACAAGAATATATACATAATACTCTTACACCCAAGAATCATACTCCCAATCACCAATATTTTATCCCAAACTCGAAATTGAAGACTGGGGGTTGAATCTTACCTCTTTGACGAAGATCTTGTGATTAGTTTCATTGATTCTTGAAGATTGGATGATTAGAATGTTAGGTTCCCTCCTTCTCTCTCTAAAATGCTCTTACCTCTCTCTAAAACCCTCAGAAAAACACCCCAAAATAAGGCCCAAAGCCTATTTATCAAAATGGGGTCGGATTATGAAAATAGAAAAATTAACCCTCCGAAAGCAGGTATGCGGTCGCATAATGGACCGCGGAATGGGTATGCGGGCCGCAAAATTGATCTAAAATCAGTGCCCAGAACTGGGCTCTTCTGATCCATTCTGCGACCAGTTTGCGGTCGCAAAAGCAGTTTTGCGATCGCATAACTGTTTTGCGATCGCATAATTGGTCGTAGAATTGCATTTTTCCAGCCTTTGGTAATTTGGCCATAACTTCTTGTAGGAATGCCCAAATGATGAACGGTTTGAAGAATTGGAAACTAGACACATAGAAATTTCTTTTTATAGGTAGCGCACCATATAACTCTTCATATCAAGAGAGGTATGCTCGTTTGAAGTTAGGTCTTGTGCGAACTCACTTGAAACTTTAGTCTATTGTGAAATTTCCAACTTCAACATTCGATGTCGAAACCTATCGAATCAAGTCCGATTGACCTCTAATTTTTCACACAAGTCATAAGTGATATAACGGACCTATTCAAATTTCCAGAATCGGATTCCAACCGCGTTATAAAAAATTCTACTTTCGATCGAACTTTCCGAAAATCGTCCATTTTCCAACTTTTACCAAAAAGCGTCAAATTGTCCTACGGACTTCCAAATCCGAATCCGAACATGCGCCTAAGTCCGAAATCACCATACGAAGCTATTGACATCATCAAAATTCTATTCTGAGGTTATTTTCTCAAATGTCTACTCTTTGGTCAACTCTTTCCATTTAAGCTTCAAAATGAGAATTTCTCTTTCAATTAAATTCTAAATCTTCCGAAAATCAAACTCAACTACACCCGCGGGTCATAATACATATTATAAAGTTGCTCGGGACCTTAAGTCATTGAACGGGGTGTTAATTCTTAAAACGATAAGTCGGGTCGTTACAGTTCACGAGAAGAATTATCCTGTTCATGACTTATAATTGGCAGCCATTGTTCATGCGCTAAAGATTTGGAGGCATTACCTTTACGGTGTCTCCTGGTTTGCTTCAGAAGTTAGAAATTCCTGAGTAAAAGTGGGAGCGTAGCACTATGGATTTTGTTGTTGGGCTGCCACAAACTCGGAGAAAATTTGACGCAGTTTGTGTCATTTTGGACAGGTTGACCATGTCAGCATATTTCATTCCAGTGGTAGTTACCTATTTTTCAGAGCGGTTAGCTGAAATTATATTCGTGAGATTGTCCGCCTTCACGGTGTGCCCGTGTCTATTATTTCAGATCGAGGTACACAGTTTACCTCACACTTCTGGAGAGCTGTACAGCGTGAGTTAGGCACGTGGGTTGAGTTAAGCACATCATTTCATCCACAAACAGACGGACAGTCAGAGCGTACCATTCAGATATTGGAAGATATGCTTCGCGCTTGTTTTATTGACTTTGGATGTTCTTGGAGTCAGTTCTTACCACTTGTGGAGTTTGCTTATAATAAAATCTACCAGTCGAGCATTCAGATGGATCCATATGAGGCATTATATGGAAGGCGATGTCGATCGCCAGTTAGCTGGTTTGAACCGGGAGAGGATCGGTTGTTGGGTACCGGTTTGGTACAGGATGCCTTGGATAAGGTCAAGGTTATTCAGGATCAACTTTGCACAACTCAGTCTAGGAAAAAGAGTTATACCGACCGTAAAGTTCATGATATTGCATTCATGGTTGGAGAAAGAGTATTGCTCCGAGTTTTACCTATGCAAGGTGTGATGAGGTTCGGAAAGAAGGGCAGGTTGAGCCCTAGGTATATAGGACTCTTCCAAATTCTTGAAAGGGTGGGCGAAGTAGCCTACAGGCTTGCATTACCACCTAGTTTATCAGTGGTTCATCCGGTGTTCCATGTGTCTATGCTCTAGAAATATCATGGTGATCCGTCCCATGTGTTAGATTTCAGCTCAGTCCAATTGCACAAAGATTTGACTTATGAAGAGGAACTATTAGCTATTCTAGCCCGGCAGGTCCAACAATTGAGGTCTAAGAGTTATCCTTCAGTTTGGGTATAATGGATAGGTCAGCCGGTAGAAGCATCTACTTAGGAGTCCGAGTCGGACATGAGGAGTAAATATCCACCCCTTTTCACCAACTCATGTATTTTTTCTACTTCCGTTCGAGGACGAACGTTTGTTTTAGAGGTGGAAAATGTGATGACCCAAAATGTCATCTTTAAATTTAATAATTAATTATGTGTTCTAAGACCTCGAAAAGCACTATTCATCATTCCTCGACTTTCGTGCACAGTCCGTATACTTTTTCGGAAAGTTTTTATATGAAAACTTGATTAAAATGTGAAATAGAGCCTTAAAACTCAACTAAATTGTCTTTGGTCAACACTTTGAGCAAACACACTCGGATCAGTGTTTTGACTTTTTCAATAGGTCCGTATCATGATTTGGTACTTGGCGTTTGCCCGGAATTTAATTTGGAGGTCATTAGCTTGAATTATCGCCAGTTGGCTAAAACTAGAAGCTGAAAGTCTTAAAGATTTCAAAGTTTGACCACAAATTGACTTTTATTGACATCGGGGTCGGATTCGAGTTCTGAAAAATTATCATAGGTCCGTTATATCATTTGTGACTTGTTTGTCCAATTTGGTGAGAAACGGAGTTGATTTGACGTGATTCGGATGTTCGATTGTGAAAATAGAAGTTTTAGAGTTTTCTTGAAAATTTCATATGATTTGGTGTTTGATTCGTAGTTCTAGGCATTATTTTGGTGTTTTGTTCGCGCAAGCGAGTTCGTATGAGATTTTTGGAATTTTGGGCATATTTGGTTTGGAGCCCCGAGGGCTCGGGTGAGTTTCGGATAGCCTACGAACCTTAATTCTTTGAAAAATTTGGTTTTTGAGACTTCGGTTGGTTTCTGGTGTCATATGGCTCGCGAACGCGACGCCTTCATCGCGAACGTGAAGAGGAATTTGGGACAGGGGGATTTTCTTCATTGCGAACGCGATAGCTGGGTAGCGAACGCGAAGCAATGGGGGGCCTTAACCTTTGCGAACGCGACCAGCTTCCCGCGAATGTGTAGGCTTGTGATCTGGGGAGGGTGAATCGTTGTTTCTTCTACGCGAACGCGAGAATTGGATCGCGAACGCGAAGTCCAGGGGGGAAAACTTTACGAACGCAAAGGAGGACTCGCGAACGCGAAAGCCACTCGGGCTGTTGCTCATCGCGAATGCGACAGGCCCTTCGCGAACGCGAAAAAGTCCTAACGCCCAGACCATAAAACAGAACCAAAATGGGATTTTTCCGATTTTTTACAAACCCTCAATTAGAACTCGATTTAGGGGCGATTTCAGAGGAGTTTTTCATGATTTCGAACTAGGTAAGTGTTCTTTATCATATAGTCATTATATTTCGTAAATCTAAGTCTATATTCATGATTTATTTCTGATTTAATGGAATTTTTGTAAAACTTTTAAAAAACAAAAATTTGAGATTTGAAGGTCCATTTGAGATCGGAATTTGATAATTTTTGTATGGTTGGACTCGTCTCGGAACGGGTGTTCGGATTTGGTATGTTTTTCCGAGGTTCGATACGTGGGTTCGACTGATAAGTTTTGAGATAAATTTTGGATTTTAATCCGGAAAATTAGTAAGTTCATATGGAATTAATTCCTACGATTTATATTGAGTATATTGAATTGTTTATGACTAGATTTGAGGATTTCCGACACGAATTCACTAGACAAAGGTTTATTGGATTCTTGAATTTGGTTGCATAGCGAGGTAAGTGTCGTGGTTAACCTTGACTTGAGGGAATAGAACCCTTAAATTATTTGTTATGTGAAAAGCATGTGAATGACGTATAGGCGAGGTGACGAGTATCTATACGTCGTCAAATTAATTGTCTGCATAATTACTTGAAAAAAAATTCATAAATCATGAATTAATTATTATATTAATTGTTTCTCTCGTGTTCTTTGCTCAATATCATTCCTTGAATCCATGCTATAATTGTTACATGCTTATTTGATTTATGTGACTTAATTGCCACTTGACGTTTAGCATACTAATTATTAAAATGCCTATTACATCCATAATTTCCACAATTAATTGCTACTTGTCATCACTTATTTCTAATAAATCATAATTATTGTATGCTTGTTGTCTTATAATTTCATATTAACTGTTGCATTTACTGGAGTAATTTCTTTTATAAGAATTGGTAAATGAAAGTGAATATATTGGAGGAACGGGTTGTACGCCGCAACAGAATTGATTGAAATAAATATATTGGAGGAGTGGGTTGCACGCCGCAACAGAATTGATTGAAATGAATATATTGGAGGAGCGGGTTGCGCGCCGCAACAGAATTGATTGAAAAGATATATTGGAGGATCGGGTTGCACGCCACAACAGAATTGAATATGAATATATTATGGGATTGGGTTGCACGCCGCAACAGAATTGAATATGAATATATTGTGGGATCGGGTTGCATGCCGAAATGGAAATTGATTGAAATAATAATTGGTTATGACTGATGAGTTGACTTCAACTGTTAAAATGAGTTACCCGATTTATTTCTATTATTGTTGTTATTACTATTATTGCGTACAGGTTAATGTAAGTGACATGCCTTAGCCTCGTCACTATTTCATCGAGGTTAGGCTCGGCACTTACCAGTACATGGGGACAGTTGTACTGGTACTACACTCTGCACTTCTTGTGCAGATTTTGGAGTTGGTCCCAATGGCGTACTATAGACTTGCTCGGATTTCAATCACCCAGAGTAGACTTGAGGTATAACTGCACAACGTCTGCAGTTCTGAAGTCCCCGTCTAATTTATTTTAGCTGTGTGTTTCCTTTCAGATATCTTTATTTTATTCAGACCCTTATTTATATTATTCTCGAAGCTCGTGCACTTGTGACTCCATGTCTGGGATGGTATTTAGATATCGTGATTATTATGGAATATTCACTTTCATTTACCAATTCTTATAAAAAAAAATTACTCCAGTAAATGCAACAGTTAATATGAAATTATAAGACAACAAGCATACAATAATTATAATTTATTAGAAATAAGTGATGACAAGTAGCAATTAATTATGAAAATTAAGGATGTAATAGGCATTTTAATAATTAGTATGTTACATGTCAAGTGGCAATTAAGTCACATAAATCAAATAAGCATGTATCACTTATAGCATGGATTCAAAGCAAGATATTGAGCAAAGAACACGAGAGAAATAATTAATATAATAATTAATTCCGGATTTAAAATGATTTATGATTTTTTTAAGTAATTATGCAGACAATTAATTTGACGATGTATAGACACAAGTCACCTCGCCTATACGTCATTCACATGCATTTCACATAACAAATAATTTAAGGGTTCTATTCCCTCAAGTCAAGGTTAACCACGACACTTACCTCGCTTTTCAACAAAATTCAAGAATTCAATAAACCTTTGCCTCGCGAATGCGTGTCCGAAATCCTCAAATCTAATCATAAACAATTCAATATACTCAATATAAACTGTAGAATTAATTCCATATGAACTTACTAATAATTCGAATTAAAATCCGAAATGTATCTCAAAGATCATCAGTGGGACCCACGTCTCGAATTTCGAAAAAACTTACGAAATTTGAACACCCGTTCCGAGACGAGTCCAACCATACAAAAATTATCGAATTTCGATGTCAAATGGACATTCAAATCTTAAATATTTGTTTTTGGAAAGTTTTACAAAAATTTTAATTTCTTCCATCTAAATCTGAAATAAATAATGAATATAGACTTAAATTTATGAAATATAATCACTATATGATAAAGAACACTTACCCAGTTCGAAATCATGAAAAACTCCTTTTAAATTGCTCCTAAACCGAGTTCTAATTGAGGGTTTGTGAAAAATCGGAAAAATCCCGTTTTGGTTATGTTTTAAGGTCTGGGCGTCAGGACTTCTTCGCGTTCGCGAAGGGCCTGTCGAGTTCGCGAGTCCTCCTTTCCGTTTGCGAAGGCTTCTCCCCTCTGGCCTTCGTGTTCGTGGTCCAATACTCACGTTCGCATAGAAAAAACAAAGATTCCCCCTCCACAGATCATAAGCCTACGCATTCGCAGGAAGCTGGTCACGTTCGCGAAGGGTAAGCCCCCCATTTCTTCGCGTTCACGGCCCAGCTATCATGTTCATGATGAAGAAAATTCCCATGTCCCAAATTCCTCTTCGCGTTCGGGATGAAGGCGTCGCGTTAGCGAAGCACATGACTCCAGAAACCAACAGAAGTCCCAAAAACTAGATTTTTCAAAGAATTAAGGTCTGTATGCTATACGAAACTCACCGGAGCCCTCGGGGCTCCAAACCAAATATGCACACAAGTCCAAAAACCTCATACGAACTCGCTCGCGTGAATAAAACACCAAATTAATGCCTCGAACTATGAATCAGACACAAAATCAAATGAAATTTTCAAGAAAACTCTAAAACTTCTATTTTCACAACCAAACGTCCGAATCACGTCAAATCAATTCCGTTTCTCACCAAATTCGACTGACAAGTCATAAATAACATAACGGACCTATAAATATTTTCAAAACTCGAATCCGATCCCGATATCAATAAAAGATAATTTGTGGTCAAACTTTAAAATCTTTAACCCTTTAGGCTTTTAGTGTTCGCCAACTGGCGATAATTCAAGGTAGGGACTTCCAAATTAAATTCCGGGCATACGCCCAAGTCCCAAATCACTATACGAACCTACAAAACCGTCAAAATATTGATCCGAGTCCGTTTGGTGAAAATATTGACCAAAGTCAACTTAGTTGACTTTTAAGGTTCTATTTCACATTTTAATCAATTTTTCATATAAAAACTTTCCGAAAAATTATACGGACTGCGCACGCAAGTCGAGGAATGGTGAATAGTACTTTTCGAGGTCTTAGAATACATAATTTATAATTAAATTTAAAGATGACTTTTTGGGTCATCACACTTACTTTCCTTCCATGTTTGCATTTTCCGTCTTTATGCTCAGTTTATTTAAAGTTATTTTTTGTATTCTTTAATTTATTCTTTTCAACTTACTTTTTGATTTTATAATTTTTTTTTGTATCTCTATAGCTTCAATATTATTTTAAAGACTATATTCTGGCTATTTGTAATATAATAAGTATTTGTGATCTGTTATGTAGTTTAAGGTTTTTAAATAGTATTATTTTTATTTTTATTTTTGAATTATTTGAAACTAAGATATCATTTTTATAACTCTACTTATATTCCATCATAGTCATGTTTTTTATTATGCATACATAGTAGATCTCACCAAAACATCACACAATACCCCAACCAAAAAAAATGATTAACTAGAACAGCCCCTGCACTGAACTCCTGCTATGTGCAGGATACGACCGGGAAAGAGAGAAACCATGACCATGTTGGTTTGTGGTAGATAGCCTTACTTTGCATTTCTGCAAAATATTATTTGTAGGTTGTACCAGTGACATCCTAGTCACATTGCGATAAATTTTATAGTTGCGCCAAGGTTAACCTTTAAAAATGTCACGACCCGAAATTTTTACCTTCGGGACCGTGATGGAGCCTAACATTTCACTTGCTAGGCAAGACAACGTTAGAATAATTTAAATCATTTTTAACAATTCATTTTAATTAATTTGTAAGGAAACCAAATAACTGGAGAAAATTGTCTAAATTAAAGTGAGCAAACCAAAATAAATACGATGTCTAAATACCATCCCAGAACTGGAGTCATAAGTGCACAAGCTTCTAGAATAATACAAACAAGGGTGTTAATAAAAATAAAGCCATCTGAAAGAAAGCAAACAACTAAAATAAAGTAGAAGGGGACTTCAGAGCTGCGAACGCCATGTAGCTATACCTCAAGTCTTCACTGATAGATGAATCCGAACAAAATTTACAGTACGCCATTAGGACCAACTCCGGAATCTACACAAGACGTGCAGAGTGCAGTATGAATACAACCGACCCCATGTACTCTGTAAGTGCCGAGCCTAACCTCGATGAAGTAGTGACGAGGCTAAGGCATGCTGCTTACATTAACTTGTATGCAATAATAAAAATAATAATAATAACAGGAACAAAGGTAAGATAGGTAAATCACATCAATAATTGAAATCACTTTAGCAGTCACAATCAATTATTTCTTTCTCATTCTGTTGCGGCGTGCAACCCGTTCCAACAATAAAATTCTTCAATAAATTTCCGTTGCAGCGTGTAACCAGCTACAACAATTTAAACATAGAATATAATCCGTTGCGGCGTGCAACCCGATCCCCCAATATATTTATTTTCATTTTCGTTGCGGTGAGCAACTCGCTCCAACAATATAATTTAACAACTCTTAATTGTAATAAAAATACTCCAATAAATATCATATTCGGTAAGAAATTATTAGGCAACAAAGCACACAATATTTATAATTTATTATGAAACAAGTAATGACAAGTAGAAGTTAATTGTGGAAATTAGGGAGAAAATAGGCAATTTAATTTCTAATATACTAAATATCAAGTAGCAATTAAGTCACATAAGTCAAATAAGTATGTAGCAATTATAGCATGAATTTAATACATAATATTGGACAAGGAATATGAAATAAATAACTTATATAATGATCAACTCATAATTTAAAATAATTTATGAATTTCAGATAAATATGTAAACAATCAATTTGATGACGTATAGGTACTCGTCACCTCGCCTATACGTCGTTACACATGAAATTCATGTAACAAATAATTCAAGGGTTCTATTTCCTCAAGTCAAGTTTAACCACGATACTTACTTCGCTTCGCAACCAAATTCAGGATTCCAATAAAACTTTGCCTCGCGTATTAGTGTCAGAAAGCTTCAAATCTTGTCACAAACAATTCAATATACTTAACACGATTCGTAGGAATTAATTCCATATGAAATTACTAATTTTTCGAATTAAAATCTGAAATTCATCTCAAAACTTCATAGTAGGGCCCACGTCTCAAATCTCAAAAAAAAATGCACGAAATCCGAACACCCGTTCCGAGACGAGTCCAACCATACAAAAATTATCAAATTCCGATGTCAAATGGACCTTCAAATCCTAAATTTTCGTTTTTGGAAAGTTTTACAAAAATTCCAATTTCTTCCATCTAAATCCGAAATAAACGATGAATATAAGCATGGATTTATGAAATATAATCACTTTCGGGTATAGAACACTTACCCAGGTCGAAGTCATGAAAAACTCCTTTGAAATCGCCAAAATCCGAGACTCAAAACTCAAAAATGAGTAAAAATGGCTAACCCTCGATTTTATGGGTTCTGCCCGGGCTTTTTTGCGTCTGCGGGCACAAGTGCCACATCTGTGAGCTCGCTTTTGCAGAGATTGTGGTCGCTTCTACGGGCTGGCTCACTTCTGCGGACTTGCTTCTGCTAAGAAGCGTCTGCTTCTGCGACGGACTTCACGCTTATGCGGAGCTGCTTCTGCTGCCAAGGCTTCGCAGAAGCGAACACACTAGAAGCAGCAAATTCTAGAATTTGCATAAGTCCAAAATTTGATCCGATTTCGATCCGAATCACACTCGGTGTACTAGGGACCTCGTACGAATATACCAATAAGTCTCGTAATATAATACGGGCTTACTCGGGGTCTCAAAGCACGTCAAACAATGTCGAATTTACATTTCACACCTCGATTCGAACTTTTAAGTTTCAAACGTTTCAATTTATAAAATTCGTGCCGAAACGTACTAAACAAATCCGGAATGACTTCAAATTTGGTGCACAAGTCATAAATGACATGACGGATCTATTCAAATTTCCATAATTGAGTTCCTACCCCGATATCTATAAAGTCAAATCTGCGGTCAAAATTTAGAATCTTTAAGCTTTCAAACTTCTAATCTTCAACAAATGGTGATAACTCAAGCTAGGGACCTCCAAATTAAATTTCGGGCATATGCCCTAGTCTTGCATCATGATATGAACCTACCGGAGCTGTCAAAGCACTGATCTAGGTCTGTCTGCTCAAAACGTTGACCGAAGTAACTCAAATGTGTTTTGAAGCACTATTTAAAATTTAATCAATGTTTTCACATAAACACTTTCCAAAAAATTATACGGACTGCGCACGCAAGTCTAGGAAAGCTGAATGGTGCTATCTGAGGTTTAAGAACAAAAATAATTATTAAATTTAAAGATGACCTATCGGGTCATCACATTCTCCACCTCTAAAACAAATGTTGCTTCTCAAACGGTATTAGAAAATTACCTGAACTGGTGAAAATGTGTGGATATCTACCCCGCATGTCCGATTCGGACTCCCAGGTAGATGCTTCAACTGGCTGACCTCTCCATTGTACTCAAACTGATGGATAACTCTTAGACCTCAATTGTCGGGCCTGCCGAGCTAGAATAGCTATCGGCTCCTCCTCATAAGTCAAATCCTTGTCCAATTGGACTGAGATGAAATCTAACACATGAGACAGATCACCATGGTATTTTCGGAGCATAGACACATGGAACACAGGGTGAACTGCTGATAAACTAGGTGGTAGTGCAAGCCTGTAGGCTACTTCACCCACCCTTTCAAGAATTTCAAAGGGGCCGATATACCTAGGGCTCAACTTGCCCTTCTTTCCGAACTTCATTACACCCTTCATAGGTGAAACTCAGAGAAATACTCTTTCTCCAACCATGAATGCAACATCACAAACTTTACGGGCGGCATAACTCTTTTTCCTAGACTGAGCTGTGCGAAGTCGATCGTGAATAATCTTGACATTATCCAAGGCATCCTGTACTAAATCGGAACCCAACAACCGAGCCTCTCCCGGTTCAAACCAGCCTACTGGCGAACGACATCGCCTACCATATAATGCTTCATATGGAGCCATTTGAATGCTTGGCTGTTAGCTGTTATTATAGGCAAACTCCGCAAGTGGCAAGAACTGATCCCAAGAACATCCAAAGTCTATAACACAAGTGCGAAGTATATCTTCCAATATCTGAATAGTGCGTTCGGACTGTCCATCCGTCTTAGGGTGAAATGTTGTACTCAACTCAACCCGCATGCCCAACTTACGTTGTACAGTCCTCCAGAAGTACGAGGTAAGTTGTGTACCTCGATCAGAATGTGAAGGCGTATAATCTCGCGGATGTAAATCTCCGCTAACCGCTCTGAAGAATAGGTAACTGCTACTGGAATGAAATGTGCTGACTTGATCAACCTGTCCACAATGACCCATACTGCGTCGAACTTTCTCAGTGTCCATGGAAGTCCAATAACAAAAACCATAGTGATCGCTCCCACTTTCACTCAGGAATTTCTAACTTCTGAAGCAAACTACCAGGTCTCTGATGCTTGTACTTAACTTGCTGACAGTTTAAACACCGAGCTACATATGCAACTATATCCTTCTTCATTTTCCTCCACTAATAATGTTGCCTCAAATCTTGATACATTTTGGTGTCACACGGATGAATAGAATACCGGGAACTATGGGCCTCCTCAAGAATAAATTCACGAAGCCCATCCACATTAGGAACACATATACGAACCTACATCCGCATAACTCCATCTTCCCCCATAGCAACTTTCTTGGCACCACCGTGCCACACTCCTTAAGGACAAGAAAATGAGGATCATCATACTGTCACTCTCTGATACGTTCATACAAGGAAGACCGAGCGACTGTGCCAGCTAGAATTCGACTGGACTCTGAAACATCTAATCTCACCAACAGATTGGCAAAGCCTTAACATCTGTAGCTAATGGCCTTTCACCAACCGAAATATACGCAAGGTTGTCTATACTCACAGCCTTTCTACTCAAGGCATCGGCTACCATATTGGCCTTTCCGGAGTGATACTAAATGGTGATATCATAGTCTTTCAACAGCTCCAACCATCTTCTCTACCTCAAATTGAGATCATTTTGTTTGAACAGATACTGTAGACTACGATGATCAGTGAATACCTCACACGAGACACCGTAAAAGTAATTCCTCCAAATCTTCAGTGCATGAACAATGGTTGCCAATTCTAGGTCATGAACAGGATAATTCTTCTCATGGACTTTCAACTGTCATGACGTATATGCAATCAACCTGCCATCTTGCATCAATACTGCACTAAGCCCAACGCGAGAAGCATCATAATACACCATATAAGATACTGAACCTGTGGGTAATACAAACACTGGTGTCGTAGTCAAAGTAGTCTTGAGCTTCTAAAAGCTCGGCTCACACTCGTCTGACCATCTGAATGGGGCACCCTTCTGGGTCAATTTGGTCAGTAGGGATGTTATGGATGAAAACCCTCCACAAACCGGCGATAATAACTTCCAAACCAAAGAAACTCTGAATCTCTATAGCTGAAGTAGGTCTAGGAAAATTCTGAACTGCCTCAATCTTCTTAGGATCCACTTTTCTGCCTTCAACCGATACTACATGCACCAAAAAGGCAACTGAGTGTAACCAAAATTCACATTTTGAACATTTGGCATATAATTGATTATTTTTCAAAGTCTAAAGCACAATCCGAAGATGTTGCTCATGCTCCTCTCGACTGCTTGAGTAAATCAAGATATCATCAACGAATACAACCATAAAATAATCCAAATAAGGCTTGAACACCCGATTCATCAAATCCATGAATGTTGTTGGGGCCTTTGTCAGCCCAAATGACATCACTAGGAATTTGTAATGCCCAAACCGAGTTCGAAAAGTTGTCTTAGGGACATCAGATGCCCTAATCTTCAACTGATGGTAATCAGACCTCAAGTCGATCTTTGAAAACACATTGGCATCCTGAGGTTGATCGAATAAGACATCAATTCTTGGCAACAGATACGTGTTCTTGATAGTGACCTTCTTCACGAACAACACGGGCGCACCCCAAGGAAAGCCACTAGGTCTAATAAATCCCTTATCAAGTAATTCTTGTAATTGTTCTTTTGATTCCTTCAACTCCGGTGGGGCCATGCAGTATGGTGGAATAGAAATGGGCTGGGTGCCTGGAGCCAAATTAATACTAAAGTCAATATCTCTATCGGGTGGCATCAAAGGTAAATCTATAGGAAATACATCTGGAAACTCATGGATAACTGGAACTTAATCCATAGAAGGAACATCCTTACTAGAATTGTGAATATGATCCAAATAAGCAAGACAACCCTTCTCGGCAATACGTCGAGACTTCATATAAGTGATAACCCTTCTGGTGGTATGTCCGAGAGTCGCTTTCCACTCTATTCGAGGTAACCCAAGTATGGCTAAGGTCACCGTTTTGGCATGAAAATCCAATATAGCATGATAAGGTGAATGCCAATCCATACCCAAGATGACATCAAAATCTACCATATAAGAAAGTAGAAGATCCACGCTAGTCTCAAGACTCCCAATAGTAACCACACACGAACTATAGACATGATCTACTACAACAGAATCCCGCACAGGTGTGGACACATACACACAGAAGCACTCAGAGAATCATGAGGCACAAGTAGAACGGAAGCATCTCTATGGCAAACAGGAACAATACCTGTGATCACATCATTGGACGATTCGGCCTCAGGCCTAGCTGGAAAAGCATAAAATTGGGGCTGGGCCCCACCACTCTGAACCACATCTCTAGGATGGCCTCTAACTGGCTAGCCTCAACCTCTAACGGCCTGACCTCCACTTGTAATGGCCTGACTTCCACATCTAGCTGTTTGACCCTTACCTCTAGCTGGATGAGCAAGTGGTGAAGCAACCGGTGCTGGGATGATGGCACGAGAATCCTGCCGAGATCTGTTGCTCGATAACCTAGGGAAATACCTCCTGATGTGACCAATGTTCCCACACTCATAACACCCATCATGCTGCTGTGGCTACTGAAGCTGAAGCTGAACCGAACAGGCCGGATTACCAGTGTAATGACACTGGAGTGGTGGTGCACTGATAGGAGCTGAATGGGCACTAAATGTTGGCTATCTAGAGTAAGGCATAATAGGACCGTGACTCCCTGAAGAACCATGAGATGTCTGAAGTGCTGAATAAAATGGCCAGGGAGGATGACCCATACCATAAGTACCCCTGCCTCCAGACGAGGCACCACTGAACCCACCGAACTGACGATACCTCTTATCAGAACCCTACCCTCTCTCCTGTGCAAGAACCATCTCGATTCTCCTAGCAACATTAGCAGCCGCCTGAAAGGAAATCTCACTTCCGGTCACCTTGGCCATTTGAAGCCTGATAGGGTGAGTGAGTCCATCAATAAACCTCCTCACTCTCTCTCCCTCAGTAGGAAGTAAAAGGTGAGCATGTCGGGCTAGATCAACAAACAGGTCTCGTACTTAGTAACAGTTATACTGCGCTGCTAGAGATGCTCAAATTGTCTGCAGTAATCCTCTCTCAATGTGATAGGGAGGAACTTCTCTAGAAATTGATGGTAACCAGACCTCAAGTCGATCTTTGCAAACACCTTGGCACCCTAAAGCTGATCGAATAAGTCATCAATTCTTGGCAACGGATACTTGTTCATGATAGTGACCTTGTTCAACTGCCGATAATCGATACACATTCTCATCGACCCATCTTTCTTCTTCATGAACAACATGGGCGCACCCCAGGGTGAGACACTAGGTCTAATGAAGCCCTTATCAAGCAATTCTTGTAATTGTTCTTTTAATTCCTTCAACTCTGGTGGGGCAATACGGTATGGTGGAATAGAAATGGGCTGGGTGCCCGGTGCCAAATAAATATAGAAGTCAATATCTCTGTCGGGTGGCATCCCCAACAAATCTACAGGAAATACATCTGGAAACTCACGGACAACTAGTACTGAATCCATAGAAGGAACATTCGTACTAGAATCGCGAATATGAGCCAAATAAGATAGACAACCCTTCTATACCATACGTCAAGCATTCACATAAGAGATAACCCTGTTGGTGGAATGTCGAAGAGTATCATTCCACTCTATTCGAGGTAACCCAGGTATGGCTAAGGTCACCATTTTGGCGTGATAATCCAATATAGCTTGATAAGGTGATAATCAATCCATACCCAAGATGACATCAAAATCTACCATATCAAGAAGTAGAAGATCCACGCTAGTCTCAAGACTCCCAATAGTAACCACACACGAACGATAGATATGATCTACTACAACAAAATCCCCCGCCAGTGTGGACACACACATAGAAGCACTCAGAGAATCATGAGGCATAACCAGATATGAAGCAATATAGGAGGACACATAGGAATAAGTAGATCCCGGATCAAATAGAACTCAATCATCTCTATGGAAAACTGGAATAATACTTGTGATCATAGCATCGGATGACTCGGCCTCGGGGCTTAGCTAGAAAAGCATAAAATGGGGGCTGGGCCCCACCACTATGAACTGCGTCTCAAGGATGACCTCTAACTGGCTGGCCTCCACCTCTAACGTCCTAACCTCCACCTCTAGCTGTCTGACCCCTACCTCTAGCTGGTTGAGCAGGCGGTGAAGCAACCGGTGCCGGTATGATAATACGAGAATCCTGCCGAGATCTGTTACTAGACAACCTAGGGCAATACCTCCTGATGTGACCAGTGTTCCGACACTCATAACATCCATCCTACTGCCGTGGCTGCTGAAGCTGAAGCTAACCCGAACGGGCCAGATTACCGGTGTTGTGACATTGGAGTGGTGGTGCACTGATAGGAGCTGAATGGGCACTAAATGCTTGCTGCCCAGAGTAAGGCATAATAAGATCGTGACTCCCTAAAGCACCGTGAGATGTCTGAAGTGCTGAATAAAATGGCCTGGGAGGATGACCCCTACCATAAGTGCCCCTGCCTCCAAACAAGGCACCACTGAACCCACCGAACTGATGAGGTCTCTTATCAGACACCTGCCCTCTCTCCTATACAAGAACTATCTCGATCCTCCTAGCAACATTAGCGGCCGCGTGAAAGGAAATCTCACTTCCGGTCTCCTTGGTCATCTGAAGCCTGATAGGGTGAGTGATTCCATCAATAAACCTCTGCACTATCTCTCCCTCAGTAGGAAGTAAAAGAAGAGCATGACGGGCTAGATCCACAAAGCGGTTCTCGTACTGAGTAACAATCATACTGCCCTACTGGAGACGCTCAAATTGCCTACGGTAATCCTCTTTCAATGTGATAGGGAGGAACTTCTATAGAAATAGCCGGAAGAACTGCTCCCAAGTCACTACAGGTGACCCAGCTGGTCTGGTCAACATATAATCTCTCCAATACCTCTTGGCAAATCCTGTCATCTGAAATACAGCAAAATCGACCCCATCGGTCTCAACTATACCCATGTTCCGCAACACCTCATGGCAGCGGTCAACATAATCCTGTGGATCCTCAGAAGGTGTACCACTGAAGTGAACTGGAAAGATCTTAGTAAATTTGTCCAATCTCAATAAAGCCTCAGAAGTCATGGCGGGCCAATCTCCAGCCTGTGCCGCAACAACTGGTTGAACTACCCCAACCAGTGGGACTGCTGGAGCTTGATACTGAGGAGCCATATGCTCCGGAGTGGGAGTAGTGGGAGTTTATACTCCTCCCCCAGCCTCTGAGACGGCTGGTGCCACTGGAAATGTACTATTCTAGGCCACACCATCCATTATGCTTACCAAATGGACTAGAGTGTCCTGAAGTACTGGAGTAGCTATAAATCCTTCCAGGACCTGAACTGGTCCAACAGGTACAGTATGAGTTGGAACCTCCGCTGCCAAATCCACCTGAGGTTCTACAACAGGTGCTGCTGCTCGAGCTCTAGACTGAGCTCTACCTCTGCCTCTACCTCGGCCTCTGGCATGACCTTGGTCTCGGCCTCTACCCCTGGTCATAGTTGCCACTAGGGGCTCTGGTCCCTGTCTGTTAGTAGATGTATTACACGTTCTCGCCATCTGCAAGAGAATAAGAATAGAATGGTTCAATCATCGATGATAGAATAAAATCGTACGACGGAATAAGAAAGATATTGTTCCTAAACTTCATAGCCTCTGAGAGATAAGTGCAGACATCTTCGTACCGATCCTTCAGACTCTACTAAGCTTGCTCGTGACTCGTGATACCTAAGTAACCTCGTGCTCTAATACCAACTTGTCACGACCCAAAACTTACACCTTCGGGGCCGTGATGGCGCCCAACGTTAGAATAATTTAAACTATTTTTAAAAATTCATTTTAATTAATTAGTAACGAAACCAAACAACTGGAGAAAATTGTCTCAATTAAAGTGAACAAACCAAAATAAATACGATGTCTAAATACAATCCCATAACTGGAGTCACAAGTGCACGCGCTTCTAGAATAATACAAACAAGGGTGTGAATAAAAATAATGTTGTCTTAAAGATAGCACACATGTAAAATAAAGTAGAAGGGTAGTTCAGAACTGTGAACGCCGAGCAGCTATACCTCAATTCTCTACTGATAGCTGAATCCGAGCAAAATCTACAGTACGCCACTGGTACCAACTCCGGAATCTGCACAAGAAGTGCAGAGTGTAGTATGAGTACAACCGATCCCATGTACTCTGTAAGTGCCGAACCTAACCTTGACAAAGTAGTGACGAGGCTAAGGCAGGTCGCTTACATTAACATGTACGCAATAATAATAATAATAATAATAATAATAATAATAATAATAATAATAATAATAATAATAATAATAATAATAATAATAATAATAATAAGGTAAGACAGGTAAATCACATCAATAATTGAAATCATTTCAGTAGTCACAATCAATTATTTCTTTCTCATTTTGTTGCGGCGTGCAACCCGTTCCAACAATAAAATTCTTCAATAAATTTTTGTTCTGGCATGCAACCTTCTCCAACAATATAAACTTAAAATGTAATCCATTGCGGCGTGCAACCCGATCCCCCAATATATTCATTTTTATTTCTGTTGCGACGTGTAACCCGCTCCAACAATATAATTTAACAACTCTTAATTGTAATAAAAATACTCCAAAAAATACCACATTCAGTAAAACTTTATTAGGCAACAAAGCACACAATATTTATAAATTATTTATGAAACAAGTAATGACAAGTAGCAATAAATTATGGAAATTAGGGAGAAAATAGGCAATTTAAATTCTAATATACTAAATGTCAAGTAGCAATTAAGTCACATAAGTCAAATAAGCATGTAGCAATTATAGCATAAATTCAATACATAATATTGGACAAGCAATATGAGAGAAATAATGTCACGACCCGGAATTTCCACCTTCGGGACCGTGATGGCACCTAACATTTCACTTGCTAGTAAAGCTAACGTTAGAGGATTCTTTAAACCAATTTTTAGTCAATTTCAATAGCAGAATCAAATAAGATAAAATGAAATACAACGAGTGCGGAATGATATAAAAACTTCATTAATTACTACCACCCGGATCTGGAGTCACAACTAATGCTCTATTATGATTTACTACAAATTGAGTCTGGAAAGGGAAAATACATTGTTTTGAAGTAAGGAAACAACAAATGATAACACTAGGAAGAGACTCTAGGGTCTGCGAACGCCAACAGATCTACCTTGAATCTCCTGACAGCTAATCCAAGCTGCTAAGCATCACGACAAGCTAGGGGCGGTACCAAAATCTGCACAAAAAGTGCAAAGTGCAATATCAGTACAACCGACCCCATGTATTGGTAAGTGTCGAGCCTAGCCTCGATGAAGTAGTGACGAGACTATGACAAGACACCTACGTAACAAATCTGTGCAATTTATTAGTATATGTATAAAAATTATGGCAAGTAAAAACTAGACAAGTAATATAGGGAGGCGGAACATACTGAGGGGAATACAAGATAGAGAATCACATCAGTAATGATAACTTGAGCAACCATTATACCTTGAACCAATAGGAGTAAGTAAACACAGCAAAATAAAATGCACGACATCACCCTTTGTGATTTTAACACTCAACCTCACCATATAAACCAATAGAAACGGTACGACATCAACCTTCGTGCATTAACTCTCATAACATGGCACTGCATCACCCTTCGTGCATTAACACTCACAATATGGCACGGCATCACCCTTCGTGCATTAACACTCACAATATGGCACAACATCACCCTTCATGCATTAACACTCACAATATCGCACGACATCACCCTTCGTGCATTAACATTCTCCCTTACCATAATGCAATGAACAAATAACAACAAGGAGACATAATAACAAGTACAAGCCTTACTTTAACATTTGGTTCCACAATATCAACCTCAACTTCGGAATCAATACTCAATTATCACCAGAAGAATCGTAAACATGATAAGAACGATCAATTTAGCAATACTAGTCTCAACACGGATAACATCAACAAAGGAAGCTATAATTGCAAGAAACCAAGCCCCACCCGCATGCTTTAACCCGACTACAATGCATAAGTACTCGTCACCTCACATATATGTTGTTCCCCAACATTTAAACATGTAGAAAATAGACAAACAAGTCCTATCCCCTCAAGTCAAGGTTAACCACGATACTTACCTCGCTCTGAAGACCAAACTCAAAGCTCAACCATGACTTTTCCTTTCAAACAAGCCTCCGAACCAATAGAATCTAGCAATTTACCAACCAAACGATTCAAATTAAGCCTTAGGAATTATCCACGATTGTAAAGAATTCAATTTAGGCCATTATTGAAAAAGTCAACAAAAGACAACACCCGGGCCCGCTTGCTCCAAAACCAAAATTCAGACCAAAACCCGATTACCCATTCACCCCGAGCTCGGTTATGTGATTTGTTTTGGAATCCAACCTCAATTTGAGGTCTAAATCCCCAATTTACCAAATCCCTAATTTCTACTCAAAAACTCCCAATTTCCACCTTGAAAACATTATATTTTAGGTTGAAATCATGTGAAATGTAGTGAAAGATTGAAATGAAATAGGTTAGAATCACTTACCAACGATTTGGGGAAGAAGAAGTCTTGGAAATATCGCCTCTAATATTTTAGGTTTTGAAATTTTGAGAAATGAACAAAAAATCCCGTCTAAGTCATAGTTGTTCAGTTGCAGATGTCGCATTTGCGACCTGGGCTTCGCAATTGTGAAGCCCAAAATGCGAAGATTTCATCGCAAATGCAAAGAATAGTTCGTAAATGCGAACTCAGGCTTGATCGCAAATGCGACCCAGTGGTCGCAAATGCGAAGAATGGCTATGCTTCCTGCCTTCACAAATGCAAACCAGTGTTCGCAAATGCGGACTGTCAGGATTGCAAATGCGATCAAAACTTCACAATTGCGAAGGTCTTCCCCCCAGCCGACTGCTCCCAAATGCGATGGCCTCATCACAAATGCGAGGCTCGTATTTGCGAGCCAGACCTCGCAAATGCAAAGTTTACAGATTAGTTGCAGTAGTTGTTATGTTTTTCTAAGTTCAAAACACTTTGTAGCCTATCCGAAACTCACACGAGCCCTCGGGAATCCAAACCAAACATGCACACAATTCCTAAAACATCATACGAACTTGCTCGCACGATCAAATTGCCAAAATAACACCTAGAACTACGAATTGAATACCAAATCAAATGAAATTTTCAAGAAAACATTGAAACTTCTATTTTCATAACCGGACATCCGAATCACATCAAATTAACTCCCTATTCTCACCAAATTCGATAGACAAGTCATAAAGATTATAGTGGACCTGTACCGGGCTCCAAAACCAAAATACGGACCCAGTATCAATAAATCCAAACATCAATCGATTCATAAATATCATAAATATTTCAAACTTTCAATTTTCAACAAAAATTAATAACTCGGGCTAGGGAACTCCAAATTCTATCCGGGCATACGCCCAGGTCCCAAATTACGATACGGACCCACCGGGATCGTCAAAACAAGAATCTATCTGAGGCTCTACTGTTGGGGCTGCTACTCGGGCTCTAGGCTGCTCCCTGCCCCTGCCTCTAGCACGGCCTCGGCCTCGACCTCTGACCTGCATAGGAGCTGTCACTGGAGGCTCTGGCTGCTGCTCAGCTGAGGAAGCGATACGTGTTCTCACCATCTGTGAGAGAATAAGAGTAGAAGAGTTCAATCAGTATTGAGAAAGCAAAATCGCACGACATAAAAGAATAGAAGTGAAGATTGTTCCTAAACTTCATAACCACTAGAAGATAAGCACAGACGTCTCCGTACCGATCCTCCAGACTCTACTAATCTTGCTTGTGAATTGTGAGACCTAGGCAACCCAGTGCTCTGATATCAACCATCACCACCCGAAATTTTCCACTGACGGGACCGTGATGGCGCCTAACATTTCACTTGCCAGGCAAGCTAACGTTACAGAATCATTAAACCAATTCCTTATTTCCATTCAGTAAATAACAATAATTAAATAAGATGAAATGTAATAAGTGCGAAATATCATAAATTTGTATTAATTACTACCACCCGGATCTGGAGTCACAATTCACGAGCATTCTAAAAAATTTGCTACAAGTAATAGTCAGAAAAAATGCAAATGTCTGAATGAAAGAAACAATAGAACATAAAAGATAGACGGGGACTTCAAGGTTTGTGAACGCCGACAGATCTACCTTGAGTCTCCGGACAACGGACCAATAGTAAAATCTCGATCAACTCGAGCCGGTATCAAAATCTGCACAGAAAGTGCAGAGTGCAGTATCAGTACAGCCGACCCCATGTACTTGTAAGTGTCGAGCCTAACCTCGACGAAGTAGTGAAGAGGCTAAGGCAAGGCACCTACAAATCAACCTGTACAATTTAACAGTGTATATGTAAATAATAGAAGTGAAGAACTAAACAGGAAATGTCGGGAGGGGAACATACTGAGGGGAATACAAGATAAAGAACTATAACAAAACGATCACTGAAGTAGTCAATATACCATGAATCAACAGGAATAGTGAATACAGTAAGGAAAAATGCACGGCATCACCCTTCGTGCTATTACTCTCAATCTCACCATAAAATTAATAGAAACAACACGACATCACCCTTCGTGCATTAACACTCACAATATGGCACGGCATCACCCTTCGTGGTTTTACACTCTCCCTTACCATAATGCAATGCGTAAACAACAATAGGGAGATAAAATAACAAGTACAAACCTTACTTCAACATTTGGTTCCATTATATCAATCTCAACTTTGAAATAAAAACTCAATTATCACCAGAAAATCCATAAATATGATAAGAACGATAAATTTCACAACACTAGTATAACACGTAGCAATTAGGCATAAGAATGAGACAATATAAGAAAAACGGAGAAACGTGGAAAACAGGTAAATTGGCGGCGCATAAGTACTCGTCACCTCACATATACGCCGCTCACATGGATTTCACTTAGCAAGTAATCTAAGGTTCCTAATTCCCTCAAGTCAGGGTTAGACACAATACTTACCTCGCTCCTAATACCACTTAATTCTCCAAAACAGCTTTTCCTTTGGAATTTACCTCCAAACCACTCGTATCTATTCAAAAATGACTCAATAATATCAAATATTGCTAAAGGAATTAATTATATTGCATAAATTAAATTTTCCAAATTTTCCTCCAAAAAGTCAAAAAATCGACCCCGGGCCCGCTTGGTCAAAACCTGAGGTTCGGACCAAAATCCATTTACCCATTCATCCCCGAGCCCGAATATATAATTGGTTTTGGAATCCGACCTCAAATTGAGGTCTAAATCCCCAAATTCCAGAAATCCCTAGTTTCTACCCTAACCCCTAATTCTACCATGAAAACACTAGATTTTAGGTTGAAAATTCAAGAAATGTGGTAATTGAAAGAAAATGGTTTAGAGTCACTTACCAACACTTTGGGGAAGAAATGTCTCTTGAAAAATTGCCTCACACTGTTTGGTTTTTGAGAAAAATGAATTTTTGGATAAATCCCGTGTTTGGATTCTGTTAAGTGCTGGGCGACAGTGTTCATCGCGTTCACGAGAGCAGTGTCGCATTCTCGAAGAGTATAGGTTTCCAAGCCTTCGCGTTCGCGAGACAGTGCTCGCATTCATGTAGGCTTCCCTTCCCTGGTCTTCGCGTTCGCGAGACAGTGTTTGCGTTCGCGATGAAGAAAAGGTTGACTCCCCCTCCCCAGTGCCTAACACTACTCGTTCGCGATGGGCTTGTTGCGTTCGCAAATGGTAACGTCCCCATCGCTTCGTGTTCGCGACCAAGCCTTCGTGTTCGCAAAGAAGAAATCCCTTCCAAATCAGCTTACTCTTCGCGTTCGTGAGAGGACCTTCGCGAACGGGAAGAAGGACATGCCAGAACCCACACTCTACAGAAAAAACCAGATTTCCAAAGTCCAAAGCATCTCGTGGCCTATCCGAAACTCACCCCAGCCCTCGGGGCTCCAAACCAAACATGCACACAAGTCTAAAAATATCATACGGACCTGCTCACGCGATAAAATCGCCAAAATAACACCTAGAACTCTAAATTTAGCACCAAATCAAATGAAATTCTCAAGAACACTTTAAAGTTACTATTTTCTCAACTGGACGTCCGAATCACGTCAAATCAACTCCGTTTCTCACCAAATTTCACAGACAAGTCTTAAATATCATGCCAAATATCAATGCCAAATATTAATCAATTCTTAAAAATAAATAATTTTTAGACTTTTAATTTTTATCAAAAATTCATAACTTGAGCTAGGGACCTCCGAATTCGATTCCGGGCATACGCCCAGGTCCTATAAATCGATACGGACCTACCGGGACCGTCAAAGCATGGATCCGGGCCCGTTTAACAAAAATATTGACCAAAGTCAACTAAAATTAACTTTTAAGGGAAAAATTCTTATTTTCATTAGTTTTCAACATAAAAGCTTTCCGGAAACCTGCCTAGACTGCGCAAGCAAATTGAGGAGGGTAAAAATGAGATTTTGGGTCATAAGATTCGAGTTCTAAAACATAAGATGACCTTTTGGGTCATCACAATTCAATTTGTGAGTCATTACCTCCGGTGATATATCTGTCATATCTGAATGCGACCAAGTGAAGCAATCTACCTTAGCTTGTAAAAAATTGATTAACTTACCTTTCATTTATGGGCTTAAATTTGCTCCGACATAAACTTTTTTGCCAGGCCAACGTGTAAATAGTACTATAGCTTTGATTTCTTCAACAGTTGTCTTAATATTTTCATTTTTTCTGGCTTTTGAATCACATCGGGTCTCAAATCAACATCAGTCTGTCCTGGTATGCCTTCAGTTGAGGTTTTTGCACCAATGTCCTCAACCGAGTTCTGTAGTTGCTACTTTGCGTCTACATCATTGACTACCTTGCTCTAAACCACCACTGAGTTAATACTTCTTGAAGCTTGTTGATCTCCACCGATTTGACGGATTCCCCATTGTGAAGGAAATTTGCTAACCTGATGTAATGTGGATGGGACAACATCCATGTCGTGAATCCATGGTCTTCCAGAATTATATTATATTCCATGTCCGCATCTACCACCTGGAACTTTGTATCCTTAACAAATCCTTCATCAAACGTGGTGAGCAAAACTTCCCCTTTTGTGATAACACTTGAATTATCAAACCCGGCCAAGGACCGTGCCTTTGGAATCACCATGTCGTTAGCTTGCATTTTTTTCATCACCCTTAGTAAAATGATGTTTATTGAACTAACTGGATCAATCAAAACTCGCTTTACGTTAGTATCATGTACAAGTAAAGATATTACCAGTGCATTGTTGTGAGGAATCATCAAGTTGTCCGTATTTTCATCATTGAATGTTATACTATCTCCATCCAAGACTTGGCGAACATGCTTCCCATGAGTAACCGTGACTTTTGACATCTTTTTTCCAGCTGTATAAGTTACACCATTGACCTCATCTACCCCAGTTATCACATTAACTATTCTTTTGGTGATGGAGGTTTTGGGAGTTCCTGTATGTTCTTCATATATGATTGTCTTCCTTTCTCATTGAACATGTCAGTTAGACAACCTTGCTTCAACAAGTGCTCGACCTCTCCCTACAGTAGTCTACAATCTGTTATTCTATGACCATGATCGTTGTGAAACTCACACCAGAAATCTGGATTCCTTTCGCTTGGATTTGATCTCATTTCTTTAAGCCATCGCACCTTATCTCCCTTACCTCTTAAAACAGATACTAACTCAGAGGTGCTGACGTTGAAGCTATAATCTCCTACCCTTGCATGTGTACCAGATTCGTTGACTCATGCATCTCGTTTCTTTCTGAACCTAGATGAAGAGCTTGCGTCTTTTTGCCTCGGTCTTGAGTCGAACCTTGTGTTTTCTTGTTTAGATCGAGGGTCCTGCCCAACAGGTCGCATGTAAGGTTCGTACCTATTTTTTCCGATCCTTTTTTCTGATTTTAAACATCTCGATCCTGCTCTATCATCAGTTCTTGGTTGTGCGACTGTATCTTCTTCTATCCGAAACTTTGTGTTGTACCTGTCGTACATATCATTCCCAATTGTCGCTGGGAATTCCCGCAAACTCTCTTTCAGTCTTCTCGTGGCTTCTGAACGTTTCTCATTTAAATTACTTGTGAATGCCATAGCTGCCTGGTTATCAGGTACCCGAGGTAACATCATCCTCTCCCGCTGGAATTTATGTACGAATTCCCTGAGTAATTATGTATTCCCCTATGTTACCTTAATGATGTCTTCCATTCTTTTTTGAACCTTCTGAGCTCCTGAATGTGCTTTTATAAATAAATCTACAAGCTCAGCAAAAGAATCAATAGAATTTCAAGGTAAAAGAGAATACCACGTTAATGCTCCTTTCGTGATTGTTTCACCAAATTTCTTAACCAAAACCGATTCAATTTCTTGTTTGGTTAAATCGTTGCCTTTTACGCCAGTTGTGAATGCAATTACGTGATATCGAGGGTCGGTCATTCCATCATATTTCGAAATATCAAGCATTTTAAACTTTTTAGGAATTGGCAAAGGCGCTGCACTTGGCTTCCAAAGTTGTTGCGAATACTTGTCAATATCCACCCTTTTGAGCACGGGTGGCACACCAGGTATTTGCTCCTTGCCATCGTTTTGCCTTTCAATTATTTCTGCAAAGTTAGTACCAAACTTTGTAGATTAGAATTATTTGGTGTACCTGACCCTCCATCATGATATTCGTTTGGAGTTCCTCTACCTCTAGAGTTGTCAAGCCCTAAGTGCGGGTCTTCTAGGGTTGTTGTATTGACTAGTGAAGGAGATTGTGGCGCATTGGGAAATCCTCTAACAAAAGCTTTTAAAGCACTATTCACGTGTCATGCAATCAATTTCTTTAGAGCGTCCTGCTCTACAGTTTGTTCATCTCCTTGTTGATCGTCAACGTGCGATGTAGACCTTTCAGGTGAACCTCCACGGGATCGTTGAGGGGATCCTGTTTGAGAGAGGAACGGTGGAGTTCCACCTTGTGGGTTCAACTGGTTATTTCCGTTAGCAGTTGACATAGTTGGTTGTCAAAAAGTAGAATTTGTAAAGTGAAAAGATTATCAGATTCACGGTAATGGATCCAATTTGTTTAACAAAAAATAGATTTTCCGGTCAGAGTCAATATCTAGAAGAAAACGGGTTACTAATAACTAAGTTTTACTTCACTTTCTTAATAATCTTAAGAGAAATAAAAGAAATGATGGAAATAACTAACAAAGAATAGTGTGGAACGGATTGACAAACACTTCCCAAAATCAAGGCCTAAAATATAGAGAGTAAGCAAAGAATTATAGTATGAATTTCAGTAATAATAGTCACCCGTCTTTACAAATAGAATTTCCATCCTTATATAGGAGCTTACAATCGTAACAACTATCATACATAATTTGGACTAAGAGGGCATTAACTGTATTGATTGCACATTACAATAGATAATCGTAACTGGCATATTTATGACTAAAGATTCCTTATAACCGCTCCCGATTTCCTTCCTTATTTATCTCTAGTTCATGTATCTTCCCTTTTTTGCAGTCTTCATTCATTCCGTTCCTTTTTGCCCTTTGACAACTGACAGGCTCGATTTTTTTCTCTTATGCTATCCAGTGGGTGTATCTCCCATGCCTTTCACGCATCCTTAGTTCATTTAATTGAGAATGCCACTTGTCGCTATATCAACGCTTCACATGTCATGCCTCGTCAGCTTAATGTCGTTCCACGTGTCGTGACTTTTGCCACCAATACACAATGTATGATTTATACTCCTATAAAATTGAAAAGCAACATTAAATTCGAAGAAATGACTCTTTATATATCAGATAGAAAGTTATATATTGTGCGCTAGACCCAAGTACAGGGTTAGAACTCTCTTTTTTTGTGTTTGTGTTTGTGGGGGGGGGGGGTGCACGTGGAGGAGAATTAGACCTAAAATGGCCTTGTTTCCATGGAAAATATAACAAGGGCTTAGATTTAAAGCAAATTACAACGCAAAATGAAGCAATAGTAACATATGAATTATAATGTAGTATATATTTAATTCTTAAAAAGATGATTATTTCACGTACAGATTAAATCAATCACATCTTGCAGCCACTATATAAGTATATATATCTAGCACACGATATATAATATATGCAGGCACATCGTGATTTTTCTTCTACGATATTGTTTCTAATATATATGTATACGAACTTCACAATTTTAACTAAGAGGTCCTTTTGTTACTTCTTTAGAAGAAATTATAGATATATACTTGTTACATCTTGAGAAGAAATTATAGATATATACTACGAACTTAATAGTTAATATTTACCCACGCCGAGATATCACTAGCAATGAGGATAAAATATACCTGTAATTGTCTTTGTATATATAAAATAAAATAACATTTGATACTTAAAATCACTATGTCTCTGTATTGTTGATTCTTGTTTGAATTTAAAGTAGGGTGCTCTACCACTTTATTGTAAGTTAAAGAAATGAGTAACACTATTCAAAAATATAAAAACTTATAAGGCACAAAAGGATGGAATAGCGGGACAAACATAAAACTGTAATGACCCAAAATCTCACCAGTCATGATGGCGCCTATCTCAATAAACCACTATATCTTTTAAGTTTGAGAACAAAATAATTAAATTCAGTGGAAGAAACTCACAATTTCAAATATAACACTCCCAAAATCCGGTGTCACTGAGTACATGAGCATCTAATATGGATACAAAGTCTGACTGACAAAATCACTGTCTAAAAATATAGAACAATACAAAAATTAAGCAGGAAGGGAATCAAGTCTGCGGACGTCAAGGAGCTACCTTGATAGTTCCCAACAGAATTAACTTCGAAATCTAGCAGTCGTCGTATTAGGGAGCACCTGGATCTGCACACGAGGTGCAGAGTGTAGTATGAGTACAACTAACTCAATAAGTAACAAGACTAACCTCTGGGCTGAAAGTAGTGATGAGATCCGCAGGTACAATCCAGTATAAATAATGATACAAAAATGTAGGCATGCTTTCAAGTTCAATAGTTAAACTCAGTACAAGTGACATAGATCAATACTGCATGATATGAGGAATACGACATCTCAGTAGAAAGACCTCAAGTAAATACTGGTCACCAATTATTCGGTCACTCGGTTCTGTTTATGGGCAATCCAGCCCAGGGGTGTTCCAACCCATATATAAATACACATCGACTGACAGTCAGTCACTTAGTTCGGTATAAGGCAAATCCAGCTCTAGGGTAATTTATCCCCAAATGTAAATGATACGGACAAGATCCATGTCCACGTAAATTCACTACAATATAAATAAGTAAAGCAAGTCCATGCCTTGGGAAATCCATCCTGAATATATATAATAGTATACGCTCACTGGGGTGTGTACAGACTCCGGAGGAGCTCCTTCAGCCCAAGTATGATATAAAGCCTCTATGGCCTACTGTAGGCGGGCAGTCCTGATCCGTATAATAATAAAGCATATAAGGCCTGCTGCAGGCGGGCAGCCTCGATGTAAATGATAGTAAAGCCTATAAGCCCTGCTGCAGGCGGGCAGCCCCGATCCAAATAATAGTAAAGCCTTTAAGGCCTGCTACAGGCGGGCAACCCCAATCCATATAATAATAATGTATAAAGCCATTATGGCATGTTGCAGGCGGGCAGCCCCGATCCAGAATAACAATAATATATATATAAAACCAATATGGCGTGCTGCGGCGCGCAGCTCGATCCCATAAATATCCTCATAATGGATGAATGCGACTGAGTGTGAAATGTACATTTGTTTTTAAAAAAAATTATTTCAACAGCAACACGACCCCATGGGTCCAAAAATATCGGCACATAGCTTAAACATGATCTTTAATAAGAGTCTCAACTCAATTTCCTAACACGAGGAGAATATTCGGATAATAACATGATTCTTTAATTTTACAACTTCATAGGACTTATTCAAGACATAATTTCTGTGGTGCACGTCTACATGTTCGTCACATATCGTGTGTGTCACCTCCAAACAATTTATATCGTACCAAATTCGGGGATTCATACCCTCAGAACCATGTTTAGAAGTGTTACTTACCTCAAACCGTGTAAATCTTTACTCCGCTAGGCCTTTGCCTTTTGAATTGGCCTCTAAACGCCTCGAATCTAGCAACAATTAATTCGATTCAGTCAATAAAATTTATTGGAATTAATTCTATAAGAAAATACTAATTTTACAACAAAATCCAAAATTTAGCTCAAATATCGCTCGTGGGGCCCACATCTCAAAATTCGACGAAACTCACAAAATCCGACAATCATCCAATTACAAGTTCAACCATACTAATTTCACTCAAATCCGACTATGAATCGGTGTACAAATCTGGAAAATTCATTTTATGAAATTGTAGAAATTCCTCCGATTTCTCTTGAAAAATCAATAATCTAATGCCGAAAAAGAAGATTAATTCATGGAATGTAATCACAAGGGAGTAAAGAACACTCACCCCAAGTTGTGTGGAAAATTTCCTCTCCAAAGTTGCCCAATCCGAGCTCCAAAATCCGAAAATGATGAAAGAAACCAAAACCCACAATTTTATCTTCTGTCCAGTCATTTACTCTTCGTGATCGCGAAGAGCAAAAATTTCCAGCCCAAAATTTTTCCTTCGCGGTCACGGAAAACCATCGCGATCGCGAAGCATAAACTCCCCAACTCTTCCAGATAGCCTCTAGTATAATGGTCATAACATTTTGTACAAAACTCCAAATGACAAATAGTTTGCCTTTCTGAAAAATAGACATCAAGGGGTACAACTTTTATTTTTGGATCATCTCCAAATTTCTTATAGATTGCGAGATATAAGTTTCCAAAATCGGGTCAGTGCAACAGAGATTTTGTTCTACGCGATCGCGAAAGAGCTTCCGCGATCACAATTCACAAGGCCCCAAACTACTGTTTGCTGTTTGCGATCGCGATGCACACCTCTGTAGACAGAACCCAACAATTAAAAATGGCCTAGAAATGGTTTGAAACTACCCGAAAACTCACCCGAGCCCCTCGGGACCTCAAATATATCTGAAACTACCCCGAAACGCACCCGAGCCTCTCGGTACCTCAAATATACCAACAAGTCCTAGAACATTATACGAACATAGTCGAAGCCTCAAACCACATCAAACAACGCTAAAACCACGAATCATGCCCCAATTCATGTTTAATGAAACTAAGAAATTCCAACTTCTACATTTGATGCCGAAACCTATCGAATCAAGTCCGATTGACCTCAAATTTTGCACACAAGTCATAAATGACATAACAAAGCTATTCCAATGTTCAGAATCGGATTCCGACCCCGATATCAAAAAGTCAACTCCCCAGTCAAACTTTCCAAAAATTCAACTTTCGCCATTTCAAGCCTAATTCCACTACGGACCTCCAAATAATTTTCTAGACACGCTACTAAGTCCAAAATCACCATACGGAGCTATTGGAATCATCAGAATTCAATTTCGAGGTATTTTACACATAAGTGAATATCCGATCAACCTTTCCAACTTAATTTTTTAATTATGAGACTAAGTGTCTCATTTCACTCCGAAATCTTTCCGGACCCGAACCAACTAACCCGATAAGTCATAAATCAACTATAAGGCATAAATTGAGCAGTAAATGGGGGAACGGGGCTGTAATACTCAAAATGACCGGTCGGGTCGTTACATTCTCCCCCACTTAAACATACGTTCGTCCTCGAACGTGCCAAGAGTTTTGTCCAAGCCACCAAATCACTATTCCATCTTACCACGCACGTACACGGGGGTGATCCCACGCCACCCTATTCCATATAGGCCTGACAATACCACATAACTGAAAATCATTACTTCAACCTTAGTCTATAATCCTTGGAAATCAATTTCCAACATTTAGAATTTCTTTTTCTTTTTTCTAGTCCGGAATCTCACATCTATACACTGTATAATTATGAACAAACTGTATAATCGCATAACCTACTATACAACTCGCATACTTACAACACCATTCTCGATCACAGTAACTACTCAAAATAAACCTGGTACTGGTATTAAACCCCATATAAAACAAAAGCTCGTTCTAAACCTTCGTACACTGCTAATAATGAAAGAAACATGTGAAATCTCATAATCCCTTATCAGATCAATAAGTCATGGAGCTTTCTTGCCCCAACCTGAATCATAATCATCTTATAAGACGACTTTCAATATTATCCTCCCAATATACCGTAATAAAATATGATAGTACCTATTCTAGGTCCAATAACCATATATTATTAAACACAACTATCCCACTGACATGCCCCACCAATACAACTCAAGCCACAACTGCGCAACCTTGTACCCAAAATGGAAGATGTCTCAAAGTATAGAACCGTATTGCAAGTTCAACAAGCACCACCACAACAGCAATGTTATAAGCTCATTATATATAGTTGAACCAAGACACACAAATTTAATAAGAGTAACCAGCGCTTCTAGAGCTCACATTATCATCATTCGCACGTATAACTCACGTGCTATAGTATAAATATTCGGACGCGCACAAACAACTCACGTGCCAATAATATCAGTATATGGATCCACACGAACAACTCACATGCCAATAATATAATCCGCCTGGCATTGTCACAGGCCTCCAGTCCAAGCATATCATAACTGAATTCCTCTAACTTGACCAAGCCACACAGGTTGCCAAATCCGAGAGTATAGCCACCGAAACATGTGTAAAAATCTCAACACATCATAATTACCAAAAGAACCGAGCATACCATTACCATACTGGTCCAACTTGTTACCAATTTGTCCTATTATCTCCGAGTTTCTTCTGAATTACCCTCAAGTTGACATTTCTCCTTGTCAGAACACTACTATCCTTACTCACAACTCACTACAAGACATCCTAACATAAAACCATACCGCCTTAAGGCCCATAAGCCACAATATTATTCTTAAGCACCACAAAAGTACCACAACCGATACCCCAACACTGAAAAGACCTTATGCAGACTTAAAATTGTTCCTTTTTACCTTTCTTGCACTGAAATATAGAATCCATAGTCATAAAGAATTAGCGCAAGTCCCGATACCATCCAGTGTAAATAACCGATTCTGGCAATATACAATTTCGAATTTCAATTGATACATATACATTTTGAATCCATTAGAACCCTTTCGAAAGTCACCCACTATGCTCAAATCTAAATTGCATCGCCCAAACAGGCCGAAAGGCACGAGCCCCATTAGCACAACAGCCCTCAAAGAAGTAACCCTTCCTTAACACCACCAATCAAATTCATACTTCGTGCGCACTACATCCTTCAAAATAACAATTTAATCATTTCATGATTTTTCATATTTTTATAAAATGCAATATAACCCGCATTCAAGAAATTTTCTTACTTGAGTCATCCCTGATATCAACCCCTGCAAGTCATAACTAATCAACAAGTATGCCTCGGACCAAAACCAATACCGCACATAATTGTGCAATCAAATCGTAGATAGCAGACTACCCCACTTGGCTAAAAGTCATATAACAAAACATCTGATAACTCACCATACCCATACTCTACTATTATCATAATCCCGCAGTCAATTCCACGAAAAGTTTTCACAAGCTCAGGTAACACAAATCATAAAATACCTCAAATCATCTACTAAGCTCGCCTTCATTCTTTTAACACGCAAGTCAACCTTTTCAACCAGATTCAAATTCAAATCTCAACACACATGCCCCGCTGGCCGAAAAGAAACTCTCCACTCACATTATAAGAAACACACCTACGTAGATTACTCTGCAGGGGATAACCCACTTGCTTAATCTCAAATTGGTATCTTGTTATACCCTTTCGCAGTCACAATTACTATGCAATCACTTAGTCTATTTGAGTCTAACTCATTAGCCAGACATGAGAATTTAATTTGTCCCAAAATTTAACAACGTGAAAGATCCTTCAAAATATTCATACTCGAGACTGTACGTCACATCAAAATAAAAATCAAGCACCAAATGGCCTTCCTTTACATTTCAATGAAACACTTGTCACATTTAAATCGTCTTAACAGGATAATTCAATGAAACACTCATCACATTTCAATGATCAGTAAATACCTCACACGAGACACCGTAGAGGTAATGCCTCCAAATCTTCAGCGCATGAACAATGGCTGCTAATTATAAGTCATGAACAGGATAATTCTTCTCGTGAACTTTCAACTGCCGTGACGCATATGCAATCACCCTGCCATCTTGTATTAATACTGCACCAAGCCCAATGTGAGATGCATCACAATATACTGTATACGATCCTGAACCTGTGGGTAATACCAACACTGGAGCCGTTGTCAAAGCAGTCTTGAGCTTCTGAAAGCTCATCTCACACTCGTCTCACCATCTAAATAGGACACCTTTCTGGGTCAGTCTGGTCAATAAACTTGCTATAGATGAAAACCCTTCCACAAACCGACGATAATAACCTGTCAAACCCAAGAAACTCCGGATCTCTGTAACTGAAGTAGGTCTAGGCCAATTCTAAACAGCCTCAATCTTCTTAGGACCCACCTTTATGCCTTCTGGCGATACAACATGCCCCAAAAAGGCAATTGAGTCTAACCAAAAGTAACAATTTGAAAATTTTGCATATAATTGATTACACTCCGAAGATGCTGCTCATGCTCCTTTCGACTGCTGGAGTAAATCAAGATATCATCAATGAATACAACCACAAAAGAATCCAAATAGGGCTTGAACACCTGATTCATCAAATCCGTAAATGCTGCTGGGGCATTTGTCAAACCAAATGACATCACTAGGAATTCGTAATGCCCATACCGAGTCCGAAAAGTTGTTTTAGGGACATCAGATGCCCCGATCTTCAACTGATGGTAACCAGACCTCAAATCGATCTTCGAAAATACCTTGGCACCCTGAAGCTGCTCAAATAGGTCATCAATTCTTGGCAGCGGATATTTGTTATTGATAGTGGCCTTATCCAACTGCCGATAATCTATATACATCTGCATAGAACCATCTTTCTTCTTTACAAATAATACTGGTGCACCCCAGGGCGAGACACTTGGTCTAATGAATCCATGATCAAGAAAGTCTTGTAACTGCTCCTTCAATTCTTTCAACTCCGGCGGGGCCATACGGTATGGTAGAATAGAAATGGGCTGGGTGCTCGGAGCCAAATCATTACAGAAGTTAATATCTCTATCGGGTGGCATCCCCGGAAAATCTGTAGGAAATACTTCTGGAAATTCACGAACAACTGGTACTGAGTCCATAGAAGGAACATTAGCACTGGGATCGCGAATATAAGCCAAATAGGCTAGACACCCTTTCTCTACCATACGCCGAACTTTCATATAAGAAATAACCCTGCTGGCAGAATGACCAGGAGTTCCTTTACACTCTAACCGAGGTCACCCCGGCATGGCTAGAGTCACCATTTAGCATGACAGTCCAATATAGCATGATAAGGTGACAACCAATCCATACCCAAGATGACATCAAAATCTACCATATCCATAAGTAAAAGATCCACACTAGTCTCAAGACTACCAATAGTAACCACACATGAATGATAGACATGAACTACTACAACAGAGTCTCCCACCGGTATAGATACACACACAGAAGAACTCAGAGAATCACTAGGCACAACCAAATATGAAGCAAAATGGGATGACACACAGGAATAAGTAGATCCTGGATTAAATAGAACTGAAGCATCTCTATGGAAAACTGGAATAATACCTGTGATCACCGCATCAGATGACTCAACCTCAGGCCTAACTGGAAAAGCATAAAATCAGGGCTGAGCCCCACCACTCTGAACTGCGTCTCTAGGACGACCTCTAACTGGATGGCCCTCCACCTCTAATGGTCTGACCTCTACCTCTAATGGCCTGACCTCCATCTCTAGCTATCTGACCCCTACCTCTAGCTGGCTGAGCAGACGGTGAAGCAACCAGTGCCGGTATGATGGCACGAGAATCCTGCCGAGATCTGTTACTCGCCAACCTAGGGCAATACCTCCTGATATGACCAATGTTCCCACACTCATAACACACATCCTGATGTCGTGGCTGCTGAAGCTAAAAATGACCCAAATGAGTTGGATAGCCGCCGTAGTAACTCTTGAGTGGTGGTGCCCTAATTGGAGCTAAATGTGCACTGAATGTTGGCTGCCCATAGTAAGGAATAATAGGACCGTGACTCCCTGAAGCACCGGGAGATGCATGAAGTGCTAAATGAAACGGTCTGGGAGGATGACCCCTACCAAAATTACCCCTGCCTCCAGACGAGGCACCACTGAAACCACCGAACTAACGAGGCCTCTTATCAGACCTCTGTCCTCTCTCCTGTGCAAGAACCATCTCGATCCTCCTCGCGACATTAGCAGCCGCCTGAAAATAAATGTCACTTCCGGTCTCCTTGGCCATCAGATGCCTGATAGGGTGAGTGCGTCCCTCAATAGACCTCCTCACTCTCTCTCCCTCAATAGGTATTAAAAGGAGAGCATGACGGGCCAAATCCACAATACAGGACTCATAGTGAATAACAGTCATATTGCCCTGCTGTAGACGCTCAAATTGCTTGCGGAATTCCTCTCTCAGTGTGATAGGAAGGAACTTCTCCAGAAATAGCTAAGAGAACTACTCCCAGGTAAGTGCAGGAGATCCAATTGGTCTGGTCAATGTATAGTCTATCCACCACCTCTTGGCGGAACCTGTCATCTAAAATACAGCAAAATTAACCCCATTGGTCTCAACTATACCCATGTTCCGCAGCACCTCGTGGCAGCGTTCAAGATGATCATGTGGGTCCTCAGAAGGTGTACCACTGAAGTGAACTGGAAAGATCTTAGTAAACTTATCCAGTCTCAATAAGGCCTCAAAAGACATGGCGGGCCTATCACCGGTCTGTGCTGCAACAACTGGCTGAACTACCCCAACTGGCGGGGCTGGTGGAGCCTGATTCTGGGGAGCCATCTGCTCCGGAGCGGGAGTAGTGGGAGTTTGTGCTCCTCCCCAGCCTGTGAAATGGCTGGTGCCATTGGAAATGTACCATTCTGGGCCACGCCCTCCATAAGACTCACCAAACAGACTAGAGCGTCCTGAAGCACTAGAGTAGCTATGAATCCTTCTGGGACCTGAACTGGTCCAACTGGTACATTCTGAACTGGAACCTCCTCCTGAAGGTCCACCTGAGGTTCTACAACAGGAGCTGCTGCTCGAGCTCTAGACTGGGCTCTACCTCTGCCTCTAGCACGACCTCGGCCTCGACCTCTACCCCTGGCCATAGTTGCCATCGGGGGCTCTGGTCCTTGTCCATCGGTAGAGGTATTACCTGTTCTCACCATCTACGAGAGAATAAGGGTAGAATGGTTCAATCATCGATGATGAAATAAAATCGCACGACAGAATAAGAAAGAAGTGATATTGTTCCTAAACTTCATAGCCTCTGAGAGATAAGTACAGATGTCTCCGTACCGATCATTCAGACTCTACTAAGCTTGCTCGTGACTCGTGAGACCTATGTAACCTAGTGCTCTGATACCAACTGTCACAACACGAAATTCCCACCTTCGGACCGTGATGAGGCCTAACATTTCACTTGCTAGGCAAACCAACGTTAGAATAATATTAGCCATTTTTAAATAATTTTTAAATTTATTAATAACAAAGAAATAAATGCGGAAGTGAGGTCTTATTTTTATGAAATTTCTTCCATAAGAATTGGTAAATAAATATATTGGAGGAGCGGGTTGCACGCCGTAACAGAATTGAATTGGTAAATAAATATATATTGGAGGAGCGGGTTGCATGCCGCAACAGAATTGCTTGAAATGAACATATTGGGGGATCGGGTTGCACGCCGCAACAGACTTATTAAAACGTCCATATTGGGAGATCGGATTGCACGCCGCAACAGACTTATTTAAAAGTTTATATATATACTTGATTAAAATAAATATATGAGAGTATGGAAAATGAATATATTGTGAGAGCGGTTTGCAAGGTATAATGGAAATTGGTTGAAATAATAACGGATTATGACTGGTGAGTTGGCTTCAATTATTATAAATGAGTTATCTGATTTATTTTTATTATTTGTTGTTGTTACTAATATTGCGTATGGGTTATTGTAAGTGAACCGCCTTAGCCTCGTCACTACTTCGTCGAGGTTAGGCTCAACACTTACAAGTACTTGGGGCCGGTTGTACTGATACTATACTATGCACTTCTTGTGCAGATTTCGGAGTTGGTACCAGTGGCGTACCATAGACTTGCTCAAATTTCAGTTACTAGAGGAGACTTGAGGTATAACTGCACGACGTTCGCAGTTCTGAAGTCCCCGTCTACTTTACTTTAGCTGTGTGTTTATTTCCAGACAGATTTATTTTATTCAGACCCTTATTTGTATTATTCTAGAAGCTCGTGCACTTGTGACACCAAATTCTGGGATGGTATTTAGACACCGTTATTTTTATAGATTATTCATTATATTTCATAAACAATTAATATAAAACTTTTAAGACAACAAGCATACAAGAATTATGATTTAATTATGAAACAAACAATGACAAATTACAATTTATTATGGAAATCAGGGAGAAAATAGGCAGTTTAATATTTAATATGCAAAATGTCAAATAACAATTAAGACACATAAATCAAATAGCATGTAACAATAAATGCAGGAATTCAAGAATTATTCCGATGTCAAATGAACCTTCAAATATTAAATATTCATTTTTGGAAGATTTTATAAAAATCTAATTTTTCTTCCATATATTCACGGATTCATGATGTAAATAAGTATGGAATCATGAAATATAATAAATATAGGATAAGTAACACTTACCCCAATGTTTTTCCGTGAAAATCGCCCTATAATCGCCTTACCCGAGCTCAAAAATTTGAAATGGTTGAAAATGGGTCGAAACTTCATTTGCAGAACTTAATTTCTATTTTTTAGATTTTTATTCATCGCGATCGCGGAAATATTTTCGCGATCGCGTAGAACAACTTTGCCCAGGTTCATTTTACTCTTCGCGGTCGCGGGAATAACTTTGCAATCATGAAGCACATTTTTGCACAGGCTGCCACTTTGCTCTACGCGAACGCGACCTCACACACGCGAACGCGAAGCATAACCCCGTAGACCTATGCGATCAGGGACCATTTCATGCGAACCCGAAGAAAAAATTTGAGTACCCCAACTTCTGCCTCATTTCCTCTTCGCGAACGCGAGGACTCGATCGCGAACGCGAAGCTTTGCACTTCGACCATTCACGAATGCGTGCCCACGATCGCGAACGCGAAGTACAATTGTGCCAGTCCAATTTTCCTCTTCGCGATCGCAGGAATGGCTTCGCGATCACAAAGTACAAAACACCAGATGACAGTAGAAGCAAAAAACCAGATTTTTCTCGAAGTTCAAATGGTCCGTAGGCTATCCGAAACTCACCCGAGCCCTCGGGACTCCAAACCAAACATGCACACAAGTCTTAAAACATCATACAAACTTGCTCGCGCGATCAAATTGCCCAAATAACACCTAGAACTACGAATCGGACACAAAATCAAAGGAAATTTTCAAGAAAACTTTAAAACTTATATTTTTTACAACCGGGCGTCCGAATCACGTCAAATCAAATCCGATTCTCACCAAATTCAACAGACAAGTCATAAAATATTATAGCGGACCTATACCAGGCTCTGAAACCAAAATATCGACCCGGTGTCAATAAATCCAACATCAGTAATTTCTTAAAAATCATTAAGCTTTCAAACTTTTAATGTTTCTTCAAAATTCCATATCTCGGGCTAGGGACTTCGAAATTCGATTCTGGGCATACGTCCAAGTCCCAAATCACGATACGGACCTACCAGAACTGTCAAAATACTAATCCGAGTCCGTTTGCTCAAAATGATTACCAAAATCAACTCATTTGAGTTTTAAAGCTCTATTTCACATTTTAATCCATTTTTCATACAAAAACTTTTACGAAAATTATACGGACTGTGCACGCAAGTCGAGAAATGATAAGTAGTATTTTTTGAAGTCTTAGAATACATAATTACTTATTAAATTTAAAGATGACATTTTGGGTCATCACATTATTACTAAGAGGTACTATGTGATATGAATTTTGTATTGTAGAAGCCTAGTATTTATAGTCTTTTTCCAATATCTTTGGCTTTTCAGTTTTGGTAGTTTATATAGATAAATCCAGTTATTAAGGTATACCCCCTCTAAAGAACCCTTAACACTATATACTTCAGTTATAAAATTACATGTAATACATATTAATTGATTACTCCACATATTCAATTAGTCAATGGGCAATAACTACCTAACAAATTTGTCGCCTAAATTAAAGGAAATTATATATACGAAGAAAATCCAAAATCTTACTACATCCATTTTAAACTTGGACATAAAATTAAAGAATAAAAAAATATTATCCATTAATTATTTTATTTTTAATTATGGGAACCTTTGTCCTTATTTTCTTGTATACAATAAAATATTATATAGTAAACTAGATTGTATACTATTAAAGTGTGTTAATATTCCAAGTAAAAGAATATATACAAAATAAATAAAAATAAAATATGTTTGATTTGAATATTATATTCCAAACTAGAATACTGCGCTATATTTAGTTGAATATTATATTTCAAATTAGAATATTGTGGTATATTTTGTTTGAATACTATATTTCAAATTAGAATATTGTTATATGTTTGATTTTGAATATTGTATTCTTTATTAGAATATTATGATATGTTGTTTGAATACTATATTCTTCATTAAACTATTGTAATTTGTTACGTTTAATTTGGTTTGGATAATATATCCCACATTAATTAGAATATTATGACATGTTTGATTTGAATATTTCATTTTTCATTAGAACATATTGGTGTATATATTAGTTTGAATACTAGTATATTCTAAAAAAAATTAGTTTAGATATTGTATCCCAAATTAAAATATTTTTATATTATTTTAACTTTTATTTTGATTACATAGATAGAAGAGAAAAACAAAAAAAATGAAACACTTTATCTCACAAATAAATGATAAAGAGGTAATGTCTTGTACATAACAAATGCTCCTTTTTAATATTCTTCTTCCTTCTGCTTCCCCATGTCATAGAAAAGAATAGAGGGGGTTGTTTATTTAGAATAAGAGAAATTATAAGGGTTCGAATGTTTTTGGTGAAAATGTATAATCCTAACTCTGTGGGATGATGGAGTGTTTTAAGGAATTTATTAAGTTGGAGTGAAAGATAATCTAGTCCCTTAGAAGGTGGGATATGTTTAATGGCATATAATGATATTAAAGATTTAAAAAGTAAATACAGTTTTATAAAGTAGGTATAGAATGTAAAATAAATATTTTAAAAGTATATGGAGTTAACTGGTAGTTTTAATAGATAGACCACGTAGATTATCCTAAGATTATTAGTATTTGCTACTCTCTTAATAACATCTCTTAAGTTTGCAAATGAATGAATAAGTGTCCTGGTTTAGTTTACCATTATTGTTATTTATGTTATCTTTTTTAGTTTCAAATTGTTTGGTAATTTTTGAGTTGTCGCTGAAGACTATGGCATATTTTTATTTATGTTCTCTTTTTATTTATTTTCAATTTTTGATAATATTCGAGTTATCGCGGAAGATTAGGACATGTTTCGATATTCCTAGTTCATTTTACCATCACTTTACTTTATATTCTTTTTATTATTATTTTCCTACTTTTGGTAATATTCGAGTTGTCACGCAAGATTATGACATGTTTCAATGTTTACATCAAATCAGTGAAGGTTACATGGCAGTTATCATTTACATACAGTTTAATCACGTAAACATAGTTAATTAATATATATAATCACCTCAATTTATGTAACGACCCGATCGGTCGTTTTGAGCTCTAGCACGACATTCGGTGGTTTGAGGCTATGAGCATCTTCACTTCAAGTATTACGACTTGTACGCATGGTCGAGATTGAATTTCAGGAAGTTCGGAATTGAATTGGAAAGAAAATTCTCATTTCGAAAGCTTTAAGTTGGAAGAATTGACTAAGATTGGAATTTGGAGTAAACGGCCCCAGAATCGAGATTTGAAGGTTCCAACAAGTTCGTATGATGAATTCGGACTTGGGCATATGTCCGGATCGAGTTTTGGATGACTCGGGAGCGTTTCGGCGCCTATTGTGGAAGTTGACAGTTTGGAAGAATTTTATAAATTTAGGTTGAAGTGCATTTCAATGTTATCGATGTTCGTTTGGGATTCTAGTTCAGGGAATAGCTCCGTATGGTGATTCTGGTATTGGGAGCGCGTCCGGAAGTAGATTCGGAGGTCTGTAGGTCATTTTGGAGTCATTTGGCTAAGGCTAGAAATTTGAAGGTTTTTGATAAGTTTGACCGGAAGTACACTTTTTGATATCGGGGTCAGAATCCGATTCTGGAAGTTAGAGTAGCTCCGTAATGTCAAATGTGACTTGTGTTCAAAATTTGAGGATAATCGGACTTGATATGATAGGTTTCAGCATCAGTTGTAGAAGTTGGAGTTTCAAAGTTCATTAAGTTTGAATTGGGGTACGATTCATGATTTCGATGTTGTTTGATATGATTTGAGATCTCGAGAAAGTTTGTATTATGTTGTGAGACTGGTTTGTATGATTGGACGGGGACCCGGGGGCCTCGGGTGTGTTTCGGGGTGGTTTCGGACCAAAACAGGATGATTTGTTGCTGCTGTATCTGGTATCTGGTTTCCTTCTTCGCGAACGAGAAGGGAGTCCCGCGTTCGCGAAGAGGTACATTGAGGCTGATGGGATCCTTCACGAACATGAAGGTTGAGACGCGAACACGGTGAAGAACTTGAGAAACCTACACGAACGCAAGTGGGGAGTCGTGAACGCGTAGAAGGAAAGGAGCACATGGGCCTGAGGATGTTTTGCCTACGCAAACGCGATGCTGGGTATGCGAACGCGAAGCAGTGAGGGCGGAAAGCTTCTCGAACGCGTTGTGAGGAACGCGAACGCGAAGAGGAAATTGGGGGTAGTGTATCTTTGGCCTTCGCAATCGCGATGGTCTTTCCTCGAATGCGAAGAAGGGCGGACCTGGGCAGTGAAGTTTTATATACGGGATTTGGCCATTTTCCTCCACATTTCATTTTGGTTGGGCGATTTTTGGAGCTTTTAAAGAGGATATTTCATCATCTATTATGAGGTAAGTAATTCACACGCATTGTAAGTTAAATACATAGTTTACATATGGATTTAGACATGAAAATTTGTAGAAATTGTGGAGTTTTGGTAGGAAACCTAGAAATTGGTATTCTTGGATTTTGATCACGAATTTGGGCATGAAATGGAGAATAAATTATATATTTGAGTTCGTGGGGTTATGGGTAAAGTTTATCTTCGAAAAGTTTCGGAATATGGGCACGTGGGCCCGAGGGTGATTTTATCAATTTTTCGAACGGAGTTGAAAATTGTTATAAAATGATTACTTATGAGTATTAGAGTATATTTTGATTCGGTTGCGTCATATTTGACTTGTTTTGGAGCGATGGACATCAGTTTGAATTGTCGGAGCGACTTTGGAGCCGGTTATGGAATTTCGGAGCAAGGTAAGTCTCCTTTCTAACCTTGTAAGAGGAAATTAACCCCATAGGTTAACTAAATTATTATGTGATTCTATTTGTGGGGGCTACGTACGCACGAGGTGACGAGAGTCCATATGTAGCTACTAACTATCCCTGTGTCCGGGTAGTTTTAGGCTTACATCATGCCTTGTTGCTATTGTTGTTGAATTTATGTTTATTTCTTGCCTTGAAAGGAAGCGAGATTGAGTTAGCTTATTAAACGTTTCGAAAGGAGTTGAAATTGAGGAAAGGTTGGGAACTTAAAGGTTTTTATTCAAACTTCGTATTTTTGAAAAGAATTTAGGAACACCATAATAACTTAAGAAATTTATGTGTAACTGTGTCGCATGTATGTTTCGCGAGCGTAGTAATTTACATTAAAGAGCTACAAGCTGAATTTCCCTTATTTTGAAAATAATCAAGAAAGAGATATGATTTTAAATGTTAAATTTATATTTGACCGCGTCGTACGCATGATTCGCGAGCGGGGTATTTCCTTCTTCCACTTTTATGGGATTGGGTTATTCACCTCGGCAGGATTTATGTACCACACTCTCATGGGAGTGGGCCATTCGCCTCGGCATGTTAATAGATGCATCTATGGTTCGCGCCATTCAACCCTCGGCAGTGCACATTTTACTTTTGTGTTGAATTGGGCCGTACGCCTCGGCATTTCCTATATATACATTATCCTCGTGGAATCGTGCGTAACATTTGGCAAGAAGCCAGTGTATCTGAGGGTTTTTCCCTGATTTGATTTATGACAACCACCTCTTTGATGAGATCCACTATATATACGTGGTATATATATATATATATATATGCTTTGGTTACGAAGGGAACTCACTAGTTGAGAGCTTGAGTAAATTGTAAAGAGGGAAATTATACCACGTATTTTATACTTGTTTGTTTCATATATTTACTCTGTCTCATATTCATTCACTTCTTTACTGTACCTTATATTATTGATAGCCACAGTAAGTTGTCGGAGTCGACCTCTCGTCACTACTTCTTTGAGGTTAGGCGGGACACTTACTGATTACGTGTTGATTTACATACTCATACTACACTTGCTGCACATTTTGTGCAGGTACATATATGACTAGTGGCCTTGTGGGCGCAGAGGCACGGTTATTACAGGGAATTAGGTGAGCTGCATATTATGTACGACCCGCGGCCAGCAGAGTCTCCTTCAGAGTATTGTACTTTTTTTCCTGTCTAAATTTGTATTCCGGACAATTATTGTATTTTATTTTAAATTCCTTGAAAATGCTCATGCACTTGTAACACTGGGTTCTGGGATGATTATGGGATGTTCAGTATTGAAATTGGAAAACATTGTTATTATTATGTAAATTCATCTTTTACTATATTGAAGTAAATTTACGATATCAAAAATATTAAAATGAGAATTTAATTAACTAATTAGTGTTGGCTTGCCTGACAATGGTGTCCGGTACCATCACGACCTTTAACGGATTTTGGGTCGTGACAACATGGTATTAGAGCACTAGGTTCACTTATGTCTCACGAGTCATGAGCGAGTCTAGTAGAGTCTTGTGGATCGGTACGGAGACGTCTGTACTTATCTTTGAGAGGCTATAGGGCTGTTAGGAGCACTTCCCTTCTTGATTCCTCATCGTGCGATTTGATTCCTTTGAGGCTTATGCCTTCATTTCTTTCCCATTCACTCTTATGCGACGTGAAGCACTGGTTGTAAATCAGGAATTGAGGAATTGTAAATGGTACTACAGATGTGGTGCGTGATGTTTCTACTTGCGTAGTTGATTGGACTATTGTCGTCGCCTTATGGAAGGATATTCTATCATTATAAGCCTAGTAACTGTACTTCACAGAGCTTTGAGGCTATGCACAAGTTGCTATGATGCTCAGGGGTTGTTGTCGTACAGTATTGATATAATCGCAGGATGCTTTCCTATGTGTCGGGGCAGTGAATGACTTGGAAGGAGGTTTACTTAGTGTATGGTTCCGAGATTCAGTATCTTATTTCGGCGGAGGAAAAGCAATTGGCCTATGAATGTACAGATTTGGGTTGATGGAGTAATGAGGCTTGGTATTTTCTAGTGTGATGGAATCTTCATCCGAGGTGCGGTATTGTCGTCCTTGATTGAATGTGTTAAGTTCGCCGGTGTTATGATTTTCTTCGATTCGCCTTTGGGGAAGGGTAGCATATGGATTCTGTGGTAGGATGACTACATGCCTTGAGAAAGTTTAGAGTGATTTGGGATGGACTGTGACTAGGTCTACAAACTTAATTTGGAATATTGGCTGCTATATTGAGGAAGATTGGGTGTGACAGGAGGGAGTTGCTTGATATGAAGAAGGATACAATATGACTTTGGATTGGAATGTATTGTCTCACCTTTAGTTGATTTCCATGAGGAGTGAACGGACTTGCACAGCTGGTGAATGAGCACGGGCTCAAGATGAGTTACTGTAACGACCCAGCCAGTCGTTTCGAGAGTAATAGCCCCGTTTCCCCCATTTCTGCTTCCTTTTGTGCTTTTCAGCTATATTATGATATACTAGGTTAGTTGGTTCGGGTCCTGAGTGGTTTAGGAGTGGATTGAGACACTAGTCTCTAAAGTAGAAGCTTAAGTTGGAAAAGTCAATCGGATGTTGACTTATGTATAAACGATCTCAGATTTGAATTCTGATGGTTCTATTCGCTTTGTTAGGTGATATTTTGGACTTAGGAGTGCGTCCGGAATGGTATTTGGAGGTCCGTAGTAGAATTAGACTTGAATTGGCGAAAGTTTGAAATTTGGGGATTTTGGTCGGCAGTGAAAAATTTGATATCGGGGTCGGAATGGAATTCCAAAAGTTGGAGTAGGTTTGTGGTGTCATTTATGACGTGTGTGTAAAATTTGAGGTCATTCGGACGTGGTTTGGTTGGTTTCAACATCGGTTGTCGAATTTGGAAGTTTAGAAGTTCTTAGGCTAGAATCCGTGTTTTCGATGTTGTTCGACGTGATTTGAAGGCTCGACTAAGTTTGTATGAAGTTATGGGACATGTTGGTATGTTTGGTTGAGGTCCCGAGGGTCTCGAGTGAGTTTTGGGTGGTTGACTGACCAATTATGGCCATTGAGAGATAGCTGATATGTTGGTTTTGTTTTCTTGTTGCTGGTTTCCTCTTACGCATTCGCGAGAGGGGGCTCGCATTCGCGAAGGTGAAGGTGAGGACGCGAACGCGAAGGGTAGGGCAGTGTATGCATCGCGAACACGTGAGTGTTGTCGCGTTCGCAAAGAGGAGTAAAGTTGTTGGGGACCCCAGATCCTTGGTCTACGCGTTCGCGAGGTGAGGGTCGCATTCGCGAAGGTTTGAGCCGATAAGGAATCGCGGTCGTGAGTGGTAGACCGCATTCGCGTATAAGGGATTTCTAAGCAGAGGCAGTTGTGCTTCACGAACGCGAGGGTACTTCCGTGTTCGCGAAGAAGGAAATCTGGGCAGTAGTGTTAAATTTCAAAATCGAGGGTTTGAACCCATTTTTCATATTTTTAGATAGAGACCACGGATTTAGGCAATTTTTGAAGGGATTTTCAGGGAGTTGATTGGGGTAAGTTTTTCTCACTTGATTTTGGTTAAATTCCATGATTATATCTTGATTTTTATCATCTAAATTGTGATTTGGGGTGAAAAATTGGGGAAAAAGTGGAAGAGTTCTTGAGATGGAATTTTGAGGTTTTGAAGGGGATTTTGTTTCCGGATTTTGGTAAATTTGGTATGACTAGACTCGTGAGTGAATGGGCTTTCAGTTTTTATGACTTTTGTCGGATTTAGAGATGTGGGCCCGGGGGCCGGATTTGGACTTATTTCGAATTTTCGCTATAATTTGTTATTTTTCTTGTGGAAGTGGTTTCTTTAGCCCATATTGATGGTATTGTACTGATTATGAATAGATTCGGAGCATTTGGAGGCCGATTCGAGAGGCAAGGGCATTGTGGAGTAGAGATTTGCTCGGATTGAGGTAAGTAACGATTGTAAATCTGGTCCTGAGGGTGTGGAATCCCAGAATTTTGTATCATTTTACTATTTGGAGGTGGCCCACATGCTAGGTGACGGGCGTATGGGCATGCACCGTTGGGGATTGTGACTTTGTCCGTCCCGTATCAACTGTAAAGTTGAATGTTTTGTTGAAATTATATGATTCTTATGTGTTTTAGAAAGAATTTCTGTAAGTCAGGCTGAATGCCATGTTTAGGCCTTATGCTTGTGTTGTTTGGACCCTTAGAGGTCTTTTCTTGCTATCCTCTCATTGTTTTTGATTAAAATCTATACTCAGCCATGTTTATGCTTATTTACAATACAACTCAGTCTCTATTACTCTATTTTGATGCATCATATAAATGTTGTTTGGGCTGAATAGTTTGTTTTCTGAGAGCCCGAGAGGCTGGAGAGGTTTATGACTAAGTGCGATCGAGGGCCTGATGTTTTAGGATAGTTATAGCATCGGCCTGCACGCCACAATATGTTTGATATAGGCCGAGGGCCTCATTGATTTATGCCATGATTGGCTTGATATAGCACTTGGGTTGAAGGAGCCCCTCCGGAGTCTGTACACATCCCCAGTGAGCGTAGGTACCTACTAAGTGCGAGTGCTGAGTGACTGGGAGGCAAACCCTGGTTTTAAAAGCAAGCTGTATTTTACTGAATTTTTTTGTGATATGAATTTTACTTGCATTATTGCTTATCACTACTTCTCAGTCTTTATTTACTGTGTTACTTACTGAGTTGGCGTACTCACGTTACTCCCTGCACCTTGTGTGCAGATCCAGGTATATTTGGACACTGTAGCGGCTGTTGACTAATCCGATTGCAGATTTTTTCTCGGGGACAGCAAGGTAGCTGCTTGGCGATCGCAGCCCTGATCTTCTCCCTCTTATTTTCCTTTAGTTGTATTTAGCTATTTTTCAGACTATGTTAGTCTCAATATTGTCAGACAAATTGTGGTAGATGCTCATGACTAGTGACACTCCGATGTCGGGATTTTTTTTTCCGCACTTTTGTTTTGATTTGAACTCCTGTACGAAGGTTTTTATGTTAAATAGCCTCGAAATTATCTTTGAAATGAAAATATCGGTTTGTTTTGGAAAATGAGTCGGCTTGCCTAGTTCCACGATAAGAGGCATCACGACAGGGTTAGTTTGGGTCGTGACAAATTGGTATCAGAGCCTAGGTTACATAGGTCTCACGAGTCATGAGAGGGTTTAGTATAGTCTTGCGGATCGGTATAGAGACGTCTGTACTTATCTTCGAGAGGCTACAGAAACCTTAGGAAACTCCACACTCTTATATTCTTGTCGTGCGAATATGTTAATTCTAGCAACTAAACATTTGTTGTTTGATTCTCGCACAGATGGTGAGGCCTCGTACTTCCGGCCAGGAGGGCCAGCCACTAGTACCACCAGCCAAGGCCGCGAGAGGCCGAGGCTACGGCAAAGGCCATGGTAGGGGCAGAGGTGCAGCCCGTACCGTAGGTAGGTGTCACGACCCAAAGTTTCCCACGGACGGGACCGTGATGGCGCCTAACATTTCACTTGCCAAGCAAGCCAACGTTAGAGAATCATTAAACAAATTCCTTATTTTTAATCATTAAGTAACAATAATTAACTAAAACGAAATATAATAAGTGCGAAATATCATATAATTGTATTAATTACTACCTCCCGGATGTGGAGTCACAATTCACGAGCATTCTAGAATTTACTACAAGTAATAGTCTGAAAGAAATACAACTATCTGAATAAAAGAAACAATAGAACAGTAATGATAGACGGGGACTTCAATGTCTGTAGACGCCGACAGATCTACCTTGAGTCTCCGGACAGCGGACCAATAGCAAAATCTCGATCAACCAGAGCCAGTATCAAAATCTACACAGAAAGTGGAGAGTGCAGCATCAGTACAACCGACCCCATGTACTGGTAAGTGTCGAGCCTAACCTCGAGGAAGTAGTGACGAGGCTAATGCAAGGCACCTACAATCAACCTGTACATTTTAACAGTATATACGCAAATAACAGGAATGAAGAACTAAACAGGAAATGTCGGGAGGGAAAAACATACTGAGGGGAATAAAAGATAAAGAACTACAACAGAATGATCACTGGAGCAGTCAATATACCATGAATCAACAGGAATAGTGAATACAGTAAGGAAAAATGCACGGCATCACCCTTCGTGCTTTTACTCTAAATCTCACCATAAAATTAATAGAAACGACACGGCATCACCCTTTGTGCTTTTACTCTCATATCGTGGCATGACATCATCCTTCGTTCATTAACACTCACAATATGGCATGGCATCACCCTTCGTGTATTAACACTCACAATATGGCACGGCATCACCCTTCGTGCATTGACACTCTCCCTTACCATAATGCGATGCATAAATAACAACAGTGAGATAGAATAACAAGTACAAACCGTACTTCAACATTTGGTTCCATAATATCAATCTCAACTTGAAATAAAAACTCAATTATCACCAGAAAATCCGTAAACATAATAAGAACGATAATTTGGATAACACTAGTATAACACGTAGCAATTTGGCATAAGAATGAGACAATGTCAGAAAAACAGAGAAACATGGAAAAACAGGTAAATTGGCGGCGCATTGGTACTCGTCACCTCACATATACGCCACTCACAAGAATTTCACTTAAGCAAGTAATCTAAGGTTCCTAATTCCCTCAAGTCAGGGTTAGATACAACACTTACCTTGTTCCGAAGGCCACTTAATTCTCAATCACAGCTTTTTCCTTAAAATTCACCTCCAAACCACTCGTATCTATTAAAAATGACTCAATAATATCAAATTTTGCTAAAGGAATCAATTACATTGCATAAATTTAGATTTCCTAAATTTTCCTCCAAAAAATCGAAAATCGACCCCGGGCCCGCTTGCTCAAAACCCGAGGTTCGGACCAAATTCCACTTACCCATTCACTCCCGAGCCTGAATATATAATTGGTTTTAGAATCCGACCTTAAATTGAGGTCTAAATCCCCAAATTTCTGAAATCCCTACTTTCTACCCAAAATCCCTAATTCTACCATGAAAACCTTAGATTTTTGGTTGAAATCTTGTAAAATGTAGTGAAAGATTGAAATAAACCAGTTTAGAATCACTTACCTAATATTTGGGGAAGAGATGGTCTTTGGAAAATCGCCTCTTGTGTTTTAGGTCTTGAAAATTTGGGAAGTGAATTAAAATTCCCGTCCAAAAGTCATTTTGTTCAGCTGCAGACGTCACATTTGCGACCTGAGCTTCGCAAATGCGAAGCTCGCAATTGCGAAGGGGCTATCGCAATTGCGAAGCTTTCACAATCCCACTGCCCTTCGCAAATACGAGGAAAGTGTCGCATTTGCGATTTATACCCCTCCCAGACTCCCTTCGCAAATGCGAAGAAAAGTTTGCATTTGCGAACACAGGCTGGCCCAGCTTCTCTTCGCATTTGTGACCTCAACAGTGATCGCAAATGCCAACCATGACCTCGCATTTGCGAGGTCTGAGGCCTGCAACACAGCTGAAGCACACCAGCTATTTTTTTCTAAGTCCAAATCACTCCGTAGCCTATCCAAAACTCACCCGAGCCCTCGGGGCTCCAAACCAACCATGCACGCAAGTCTAAAAACATCATACGAACTTGCTCGAGCAATCAAATCGCCAAAATAACACCTAGAACTACGAATTTAGTACCAAATCAAATAAAATTATCAAGAATACTTTAAAATTTCTATTTTCTCAACTGGACGTCCGAATCACGTCAAATCAACTCCGTTTCTCACCAAATTTTACAGACAAGTCTTAAATATCATAATGAACCTGTACCGGGCTTCAGGACCAAAATATGGACCCGATACTAATAATGCCAAATATCAATCAATTCTTAAAAACAAATAATTTCCAAACTTTTAATTTTCATCAAAAATTCATAACTCAAGCTAGGGACCTCCAAATTCGATTCCGGGCTTACGCCTAGGTCCCATAATTCGATACGGAACCACCAGGACCATCAAAGCACGGATCCGGGCCCGTTTACCAAACATGTGGACCAAAGTCAACTAAAATTAACTTTTAAGGCAAAAATTTTTATTTTCATTAGTTTACAACATAAAAGCTTTCCGGAAACCTGCCCGGACTGCGCACGTAAATCGAGGAGGGTAAAAATGACATTTGTAAGGCTTAAGAGTGCCGATTCGAGTTCTAATACATAAGATGACCTTTTGGGTCATCTAATTCTCCGCCTCTAAAACAACCGTTCGTCCTCGAACGAACATAGAAAAATACCTGAGCTGGTGAAAAGGTGGGGATATCTACTCCGCATATCAGACTCGGACTCCCAAGTAGCTGCCTGAATAGGCTGACCTCTCCACTGCACTCGAACTGAAGGTTAACTCTTTGACCTCAACAGACGAACATACCGGTCTAGAATGGCCACCGATTCCTCCTCGTAAGTCAAATCCCTGTCTAACTGGACAGAGCTGAAAGCTAACACGTGGGACGGGTCACCATGATATTTCCAAAGCATAGACATATGGAATACCAGATGAACTGAGGATAACCCTGGAGGCAACGCAAGTCGATAAGCTACCTCCCCCACTCTCTCGAGGATCTCAAATGGCCCGATATACCTAGAGCTCAACTTGCCCTTCTTCCCAAATCTCATAACACCCTTCATGGGCGATACCCGAAGCCATATTCTTTCTCCAACCATGAATGCAATATCACGAACTTTACGGTCAACATAACTCTTTTTCCTGGACTAAGCTGTACGAAGTCGATCCTGTATAATCTTGACCTTCCTGTATAATCTTGACCTTGTCCAAGTCCTCCTGAACTAAATTTGTACACAATAACCGAGCCTCCCTGTTATACCCTATATTTTCGTACGTAAAAATGCATCGTAAGCAAACTAATATAGGACCAAAAAATGAGATAATATTTAAAAGAATATAAAGTAAGTTAATCATGTTACCTCTGAGGTTACAAATATTGAAGATCATGAACAACAAGTACAAAGAGGGTTGGACAGTTCAGAAGCTAATGCAATTAAATAAAACAATGTTTCATCGAAAGTCGACAAGTTGGGAATGTTATAACATGTACCTTTGGGGTGAGACTAGGGTGATTAACATGATAGGGAGATTATGTTATGATTTATATTAGTCGTATAACATCCGTGTGTTATGTTTTGAAGTCAAGCGAGTTGTGGAACAAAAGTCGATGAAAGTCATCATAAGTTACATTCATAAGTTTTACTGAAACTTTGGGTCAAATGTAACTGCAATTTTCTCCCAATATACTTAGAGTTATGGAGTGTTCCACCCATCAAATTAAATATCTATGAGTCTATTTTCCAACGCATTAAACCGTTTGTCAATACGACATCGGAGTAGAGAGATATGGGCATTTTTGCGATACTGCACAAGCTGCTAGGTGACAAGTAGGTGTGTCACCTACTTGCTTAAATGAAAGCCCAAAAATGGGCCATTTCGGGTCGTCCAAAGAGGCCTTTTAAGGGCCTATTTTCTTAATATATTAGACTTAAAATAGAGCATAATAACCAGACATAAGCTATGCAAAGAATCCTCCCAAAAATTTCCCACAAACCCTAATTGATTTTCTCTCCCTTTCAAGTTCTAATTGGAGGTAAAACCTAGAGTTTGAAGAACCAAGATAGGAGCTGAGTTATCCAACAAATAAGGTGAGTTTACTGCTCTCTTTCATCCAGTTTTTCTTCTATAAATTCATGGTAAGTCGTTCTATACTTGTAAGAACTCACGGGACGGTGATCGGAAGCCGTGAGTTCGAGTTATTCACTTGTAGCGGACTGTTTTGTGGACTGTTTTGTGTTGCTGTTGGGCTGCATGTTTTACTACTGTTTTGTGGAGTTTTGGAGGAGGAAGGGGGTGTAGAAACACCATATAAATGTAGGGTGGTTGGCTGGTCGTTCATCATAACATTTCCGGGTCGTTTGACACTACTACGGTGGTCGTTTTGTGTATGAAGAGATTGGGGTGTGTTGGGCTGTTTTGTAGTATTTGATGGCGTATATAGGGCTGGAAAATGATGTATATATGTTGTTATTGTTCTGTTCTTGTATTGTTGGTGTTATCTTGAATTTGGAGGAAGTAAGGATTATAGGGGAGATGCTGCCTGTTTTAATACAAAATAAGTTTGTCGTTCGTTGTGCGATAGTTGTACCTTTCGTAACTTAACGATAGTATTATTATCATTCTTGTAGATTAAGGTGCAAATAGGTGAGTTCAACTTGGTGATTGGAAAGATTGTGATAAGGTATGTTAAGGCTAAGCCCTTCATTCATTTTGGCATGATCTCGTAGCTACATGTGTTAATAATGAGACATAAAGAGAAGTTCGTATTCATGAATTTATTCACATTATTCTAGTCTCATAAGTTACAATATTATTCCTTATCGAGACTTGATATTCATAAGTTATAATATTATTCCTTATCGGGACTTCATATTCAGTTTAGTTTTGTCTTTATTCAGTCAAGAGAGCAGAGGGTCTATATATATACAGTATTACACTATTTTCACCACCATCAAGCTATAATCGGTGGGCAGGCCCCTATTGGGCAACCTCTGATCAGATGGTAAGTTATATATACCGAGCCTACTATGGCCGAGCGCCTATGAGCGAGCCCAGGATGGCCGAGATACAGAGCCCAGTATGGCCGAGCGCCTATGAGCGAGCCTACTACGGCCGAGCATTTGCACGTACCGAGCCTTATAGGGCCGGACATTTATTTTACTTACTATATTGAAGGAGTTTAGTCACTATCAGCAGGTAAGTATATCTCCAGACCATCTTTGACTCCCAGTTAATTTCAGTTATCATATTATCAATTCAGTTTTAGATTTCAGTTATTTTATTGCCTTACATACTCGGTACATTATTTCGTACTGACGTCCCTTTTCTGGGGGCGCTGCATTTCATGCGTGCAGGTTCAGACAGACAGACGGGTAGACCTCCTCAGTAGGTGTTTCCCGAGTTCAGCCTGATCGATAAGCTCCACGTCTTTCGGAGTTGCCAGGTCTAGAGTTTTGTGTACATCTTATGTATATCTGTATATATGTTATGGGTAGGTCGGGGCCCTGTTCCGATCACAATATATCTATCAGTAGAGGCTTGTAGACATATCCTGTTGGTTAGTGCAGTATGTTGGATTTGTAGGCCTGGTATGTATAATTTGGTGGTTTGTCAGCTGTAGTAGCTATGACGGCCTTTTCAGCCTAGCTTTATATTGATGTTTAGTTAGCGCTAGTTTCCATTCGGTTTTATATTTTGCTTCGCAAATTGTCTTGCAAGGTGGCCCCATGGCCAAAGTATGACATTATATGTTCAAAGTCCCTTAGTTGCAATTTGGTATGCTAGGTTAGGTGAGGCACCGGGTGCTGGTCTCGCTCCTAGGTTCGGGGCGTGACAAACTTAGTTGCTACTATGCGGGACAGGATTCACAGGTTTATAGCAGGGTTAGACCCAGAGTTAACCGAGGCATGTGCCACCGCTGCATTGCAGGATAGTATGGATATCTCCCGGATTCAGGCATTTGCCTAGAATATAGAAAGGGGTAGGCATCGGCAGCAGGGTACAGAGAGGGCTGAGCAAGGGCAACATAAGAGGATGAGATTTCCCAGGTCTTAGGAGCAATCTCAGGGTAGTTATAGGGCCCAGTACTTCGGACGGCCACCTAGGCCTCCGCCACCTCAGTTACAGGGTTACAAGTATAACCGCTATACTCAGTCAGGACCAGATGAGAGCTCACGAGCGTCGGGTTTGCAGCGACAGTGAGGTTCTGCGCAGACAAGGTCATTTCCTCCACGGTGTGACATCTGTGGTAGAGGACACCTGGGCTAATGCCGATCAGGTTCTGATGCTTGTTATACATGTGGGCATCCGGGGCATATGATGCGAGATTGCCCAAATAAAGATTCTGGGGGAATGGCACAACCAGTGAGTTCAGCAACAGGATCATCTATGTCCGTGCATCCTTCAAGGCGCGAGTCTCAGTCTTCGGCTGGTAGAGGTCGAGGCAGAGGTAGAGGTTCCAATTCAGGTGGTAATCAGAACCGTATCTATGCTTTAGCGGGTCAACAGGACCAGGAGTCTTCACCAGACGTTGTGACAGGTATATTAACCATTTGCTCTCATGATGCTTATGCTATGATAGACCCAGGATCTACTTTATCGTATATTACCCCATTTGTCGCGAGAAAGTTTGGTATAGTGCCTGAAATACTAAGTGATCCTTTTGCGGTATCTACATTGGTCGGAGAATCGATTATTGCTAGATGGTTTTACCGAGGTTGTACAGGGACAATTTGTAGTCATCAGACCTCAGCTGACCTAGTTGAGCTAGAGATGATGGATTTTGATGCTATCATGGGCATGGAATGGTTGGCAGCTTGCTATGCCACAGTTTATTGCCGAGCAAAGGCAGTCAGATTTCATTTTTTGGGTGAGCCAGTCTTTGAATGGGTAGGTAATACAGCAACACCCAGAGGTAGGTTTATTTCCTATTTGAAGGCGAGGAAAATGATCGCAAAAGGGTGCATTTATCATATTGTGTGAGTTAGAGATGCTGAGATACCTACACTTCAGTCTATTCCCATAGTCAAAGAGTATGCAGATGTGTTTCCAGATGAGCTTCCAAGTATTCCTCCAGAGCGAGAGATTGATTTTAGCATCGATTTGCTTCTAGGAACTCAACCAATATCCGTCCCTCCGTATAGAATGGCACCTGCCGAATTGAAGGAGTAGTTAAAAGATTTGCTGGAGAAAGGTTACATCAGGCCCAGTACCTCACCTTGGGGTGCACTGGTACTATTTGTGCGGAAGAAAGACGGCTCGATGACGATGTGTATCGATTATAGGCAGCTGAACAAGGTAACTATTAAGAATAAGTATCCACTTCCAAGGATCGATGACTTGTTTGATCAGTTGCAGGGGGCTAGATGCTTTTCAAAGATAGATTTGAGGTCGGGGTACCACCAGGTCAGAGTTCGGGAAAAAGATATTCCAAAGACAGCCTTCAGGACCCGATATGGACACTTCGAGTTCCTTGTCATGTCCTTCGGGTTGACTAATGCACCCGCCATATTTATGGACTTGATAAATAGCCTATTTCGGCCATTTTTAGATCTGTTCATGATAGTATTTATTGATGATATTCTGGTTTATTCCCGTTCAGAGGATGAGCATACGGACCACCTGCGAGCGGTACTCTAAACCCTCCGTGATCGTAAGTTGTATGCTAAGTTTTCTAAATGTGAGTTCTGGTTAAAGTCTGTAGCATTCTTGGGGCATATTGTATCAGATGAAGGTATAAAGGTGGACACTCAGAAGATTGAGGCCGTGAAATCTTGGCCTAGACCTACCACTCCGACAGAGGTTCGTAGCTTTCTAGGCTTAGCAGGATACTATCGGAGGTTCGTAGAGGGTTTTTCTTCCCTTTCGGCACCATTGACAAAGTTGACACAGAAAGAAACTAAGTTTCAATGGACAGAGGCTTGTGAGCGGAGTTTCCAAGAGCTTAAGAACAGGTTGACCTCAGCTCCAGTTCTAACACTTCTAGAGGGTCTAGAGGGTTATGCCATGTATTGTGATGCATCAGGTGTCGGGTTAGGATGTGTCCTGATGCAACATGGGAAGGTAATTGCGTATGCTTCAAGGCAGTTGAGAAAGCACGAGAGGAATTATCCGACCCACGATCTCGAGTTAGCTGCGGTTATCCATGCACTTAAGATATGGCGGCATTATTTATATGGTGTTCATGTTGATGTATTTACTGATCATAAAAGCCTAAAATATATCTTCAAGCAGAAAGAGTTGAATTTGCGACAGAGGCGATGGCTTGAGTTATTGAAAGATTATGATGTTAACATTCTCTACCATCCAGGGAAAGCTAATGTTGTAGCAGATGCCTTAAGTCGCCGATCTTTGGGTAGCTTAGCACATGTAGAGCCCGAGAAAAGACAATTAGCTAGAGAGATTCATCAATTGGCTTCGTTGGGGGTTCGATTAGTAGATTCTGAGGATGGTGGAGTTGTACTCCAAAACACTGCAAAATCATCCCTCATAGCTGAAGTCAAGGAAAGGCAGTACGAGGACCCAGAGTTGGTCGAGTTGAGAGAGCGAGTTCCGCAGCAGAAGAAGCCATTGTTAGAGCTCAAGGGAGATGGGGTTCTCAGATACAGGGGTCGTTTGTGTGTTCCAGATGTAGCAGGGCTACGAGACAGGATTATGTCAGAGGCACATTATTCATGGTATTCCATCCATCCTGGATCGACGAAGATGTATCATGACATTAAGGATGTGTACTGGTGGAATGATATGAAGAAGAACATTGCTGAGAACATTGCTGAGTTTGTCGTCCAATGTACTAGTTGCCAGCAAGTGAAGGTAGAGCACCAAAAGCCCGGAGGGCTAATGCAGACTGTAGAGATCCCGACATGGAAATGGGAGGCGATAAACATGGACTTTATCATGGGTTTACCTCGTTCTAATCGTAAGTTCGATTCCATATGGGTGATAGTCGATAGGCTCATGAAATCAGCTCACTTCCTACTGGTCAGATCAACATATACAGCAAAAGATTATGCAAAGTTATATATTAAGGAGATAGTGCAGCTACACGGAGTACCAGTTTCTATTATATCTGACAGTGGGGCTCAGTTTACAACACATTTTTGGAGGTCATTTCAGAGAGGTCTAGGGACTCAGGTGAATCTCAGCATAGCTTTTAATCCACAGACTGATGGACAAGCCGAGCGCACAATTCAGACGCTCGAGGATATGTTACGAGTATGTGTGTTGGATATTAAAAGAAGTTGGGATGAACATCTACCTCTTATCGATTTTGCATATAATAACAGTTACCACTCCAGTATCCAGATGCCTCCGTATGAGGCTTTGTATGGTCGTAAGTGCAGATATCCTATAGGGTGGTTTGATGTTGGAGAATCTGGGTTACATGGGCCAGACCTGGTTCAGCAGGCCATAGAGAAAGTAAAGCTTATCCGGGAGCGACTGCTGACAGCTCAGAGTCGTCAGAAGTCATATTCTGACATGCGGCGACGAGACTTAGAGTTCAGGATTAATGACTGGGTATTCTTAAAGGTATCACCTATGAAGGGCGTGATGAGGTTTGGCAAGAAAGGCAAGCTTAGCCCACGGTATATTGGGCCTTATAGGATCATTCAGAGAGTGGGCCAAGTAGCTTATGAGTTAGAGTTGCCCTCAGAATTGGAGTCTGTCCATCCGATTTTTCACGTATCTATGCTACGGAAGTGCATTGGCGATCCTACCCGAGTGGTGCCCACGGATGATGTACAGATTACAGAGGACTTGTCATACGAGGAAATTCCAGTTGCCATCCTAGACCGACAAATCCGCAATCTACGAAATAAGGAAGTAGCTTTCATGAAGGTTTTATGGAGGAGCAAGAATATAAAAGAGATGACGTGGGAATCGGAGGGAGAAATGAAGTCTAAATACCCCCACCTATTTCAAACTGAAGATATGGTTTGAGATGGAACGCTACAACATAGCTCTATGTAGGCTAGCAGGTCATCAGGTAAGCTTTTATTTTTCACTTTCAATATTTATGATTTACGGTGGGTGAGGCAAATTGCTGCTATTTATAAAGATTGGCCATGTGTGGCATGCATAGTATGTTTTCTGGCTGCGTGCAGGTTGGTTTTAACCTAGTGTACGAAGGATACTCTGGCAAAAATTTTCCAAAGTCTCTAAGAGTAAACATTCGAGGACGAATGTTCCCAAGGGGCGAGTGATGTTACACCCTATATTTTCGTACGTAAAAATGCGTCGTAAGCAAACTAATGTAGGACCAAAAAATGAGATAATATTTAAAAGAATATAAAGTAAGTTAATCATGTTACCTCTGAGGTTACAAATATTGAAGATCATGAACAACAAGTACAAAGAGGGTTGGACAGTTCAAAAGCTAAAGCAATTAAATAAAACAATGTTTCGTCGAAAGTCGACAAGTTGGGAATGTTATAACATGTACCTTTGGGGTGAGACTAGGGTTATTAACAAGATAAGGAGATTATGTTATGATTTATATTAGTCGTATGACATCCGTGTGTTATGTTTTGAAGTCAAGCGATTTGTGGAACAAAAGTCGATGAAAGTCATCACAAGTTACATTCATAAGTTTTACTGAAACATTGGGTCAAATGTAACTGCACTTTTCTCCCAATATACTTAGAGTTATGTGGTGTTCTACCATCAAATTAAATATCTATGAGTCTATTTTTCAACGCATTAAACCGTTTGTCAATATGACATCGGAGTAGAGAGATATGGGCATTTTTGCGATACTGCACAAGCTGCTAGGTGACAAGTAGGTGTGTCACCTACTTGCTTAAATGAAAGCCCAAAAATGGGCCATTTCGGGTCGTCCAAAGAGGCCTTTTAAAGGCCTATTTTCTTCATATATTAGACTTAAAATAGATCATAATAACCAGACATAAGCTCTGCAAAGAATCCTCCCAAAAATTTCCCACAAACCCTAATTGATTTTCTCTCCCTTTCAAGTTCTAATTGGAGGTAAAACCTAGAGTTTGAAGAACCAAGATAGGAGCTGAGTTATCCAACAAATAAGGTGAGTTTACTGCTCTATTTCATCCAGTTTTTCTTCTATAAATTCATGGTAAATCGTTCTATACTTGTAAGAACTCACGGGACGGTGATCGGAAGCCGTGAGTTCGAGTTATTCACTTGTAGCGGACTGTTTTGTGGACTGTTTTGTGTTGCTGTTGGGCTGCGTGTTTGACTACTGTTTTGTGGAGTTTTGGAGGAGGAAGGGGGTTGTCGAAACACCATATAAATGTAGGGTGGTTGGCTGGTCGTTCATCATAACATTTCCGGGTCGTTTGACACTACTACGGTGGTCGTTTTGTGTATGAAGAGATTGGGGTGTGTTGGGCTGTTTTGTAGTATTTGATGGCGTATATAGGGCTGGAAAATGATGTATATATGTTGTTATTGTTCTGTTCTTGTATTGTTTGGTGTTATCTTGAATTTGGAGGAAGTAAGGATTATAGGGGAGATGCTGCCCGTTTTAATACAAAATAAGTTTGTCGTTCATTGTGCGATAGTTGTACCTTTCGTAACTTAACGATAGTATTATTATCATTCTTGTAGATTAAGGTGCAAAGAGGTGCGTTCAACTTTGTGATTGGAAAGATTGTGATAAGGTATGTTAAGGCTAAGCCCTTCCTTCATTTTGGTATGATCTCGTAGCTACATGTGTTAATAATGAGACATAAAGAGAAGTTCGTATTCATGAATTTATTCACATTATTCTAGTCTCATAAGTTACAATATTATTCCTTATCGAGACTTGATATTCAGTTTAGTTTTGTCTTTATTCAGTCAAGAGAGCAGAGGGTGTATATATATATACAGTATTACACTATTTTCACCACTATCGAGCTATAATCGGTGGGCAGGCCCCTATTGGGCAGCCTCTGATCAGATGGTAAGTTATATATACCGAGCCTATTGTGGCCGAGCGCCTATGAGCGAGCCCAGGATGGCCGAGGTACAGAGCCCAGTATGGCCGAGCGCTTATGAGCGAGGCTACTACGGCCGAGCAGTTACACGTAACGAGCCTTATTGGGCCAGACATTTATTTTACTTACTATATTGAAGGAGTTTAGTCACTATCAGCAGGTAAGTATTTCTCCAGACCATCTTTGACTCCCAGTTAATTTCAGTTATCATATTATCAGTTCAGTTTTAGTTTTCAGTTATTTTATTGCCTTACATACTCGGCACATTATTTCGTACTGACGTCCCTTTTCTGGGGGCGCTGCATTTCATGCGTGCAGGTTCAGATAGACAGACGGGTAGACCTCCTCAGTAGGTGTTTCTCGAGTTCAGCCTGATCGGTAAGCTCCACGTCTTTCGGAGTTGCCAGGTCTAGAGTTTTGTGTACATCTTATGTATATCTGTATATATGTTATGGGTAGGTCGGGGCCCTGTTCCGATCACAATATATCTATCAGTAGAGTCTTGTAGACATATCCTGTTGGTTAGTGCAGTATGTTGGATTTGTAGGCCTGGTATGTATAATTTGGTGGTTTGTCAGTTGTAGTAGCTATGACGGCATTGTCGGCCTAGCTTTATATTGATGTTTAGTTAGCGCTAGTTTCCATTCGGTTTTATATTTTGCTTCGCAAATTGTCTTGCAAGGTGGCCCCATGGCCAAAGTATGACATTATATGTTCAAAGTCCCTTAGTCGCAATTTGGTACGCTAGGTTAGGTGAGGCACCGGGTGCTGGTCTCGCTCCTAGGTTCGGGGCGTGACACTCCCCCCGGCTCGAACCACCCAATTGGCGACCTACACCGTCTACCATATAATGCCTCATAGGGAGCCATCTGAATGCTCGACTGGTAGCCGTTATTGTAGGCAAACTCCGCTAACGACAAAAACTTATCCCAAGAATCTCCAAAGTCAATAACATAGGCGCGGAGCATATCCTCCAATATCTGAATAGTACGCTCGGACTGCCCGTCCATCTGAGGATGAAATACTGTGCTCAACTCAATCCGCGTACCCAACTCGCGCTGAACTGCCCTCCAAAAGTGCGAGGTAAACCGTGTACCTCGATCAAAAATGATAGACACGGGCACACCGTGAAGAGGGTCGATCTCACGAATATAAATCTCTGCCAACTGCTCTGAGGAATAGGTAACTACCACAGGAATCAAATGGGCTGATTTAGTCAGCCTGACCACAATGACCCAAACTGCATCGAACTTCCTCTGAGTCCGTGGGAGTACAACAACAAAGTCCATAGTGATACGCTCCTACTTCCACTCAGGAATATCTAACCTCTGAAGTAAACCACCAGGTCTCTGATGCTTACACTTTACCTACTGGCAATTTAGGCACCGAGCTACATAGGCAACTATGACTTTCTTCATTTGCCTCCACCAATAATGCTGCCTCAAGTCCTGATACATCTTGCCGGCGCCCGGATGAATAGAATACCGGGAACTGTGGGACTCCTCAAGGATCAACTCACGAAGTCCATATACATTATGCACACAAATACGACGCTGCATCCTCAAAACTCCGTCATCTCCAACAGTAACCTGCTTGGCACCACTGTGCCGCACTGTGTCTCTAAGGACAAGTAAATGCGGATCATCATCCTGCCAATCTCTGATGTGCTCAAACAAGAGAGACCAAATGACTGTACAAGCTAGAACACGGACTCAGAAACATCTAACCTCATGATCTGGTTAGCCAAGGTCTGCACATCCAATGCAAGTGGTCTCTCACCAACTGGAATATATGCAAGGCTACCCATACTAACTGACTTTCTACTTAAAGCATCGGCCACCACATTGGCCTTCCCGAGATAATACAAGATAGTGATATCATAGTCTTTCAATAGCTCCAGCCACCTCCTCTACCTCAAATTGAGTTCCTTCTGCTTGAACAAATACTGCAATTTAGGCACCGAGCTACATAGGCAACTATGACTTTCTTTATTTGCCTCCACCAATAATGCTGCCTCAAGTCCTGATACATCTTGCCGGTGCTCGGATGAATAGAATACCGAGAACTGTGGGACTCCTCAAGGATCAACTCACGAAGTTCATCTACATTCGGCACACAAATATGACCCTGCATCCTCAAAACTTCGTCATCTCCAACAGTAACTTGCTTGGCACCACTGTGCCGCACTGTGTCTCTAAGGACAAGTAAATGCGGATCATCATCCTGCCAATCTCTGATGTGCTCAAACAAGAGAGACCAAATGACTGTACAAGCTAGAACATGGTTGGGCTCAGAAACATCTAACCTCATGATCTGGTTAGCCAAGGCCTGAACATCCAATGCAAGCGGTCTCTCACCAACTGGAATATATGCAAGGCTCCCATACTGACTGACTTTCTACTTAAAGCATCGGCCACCACATTGGCCTTCCCGAGATAATACAATATAGTGATATCATAGTCTTTCAATAGCTCCAGCCACCTCCTCTACCTCAAATTGAGTTCCTTCTGCTTGAACAAATACTGCAAGCTCCGATGATCAGTGAATACCTCACATGGCACGCCGTAAAGATAGTGCCTCCAAATCTTCAGCGCGTGAACAATGGCTGCCAGCTCTAGATCATGAACAGGGTAATTCTTCTCCTGAACCTTCAGCTGCCGTGACGCATATGCAATAAACTTTCCACCCTGCATCAATACCGCACCCAGACCAATACGAGATGCGTCACAATATACTGTATAAGATCCTGAACCTGTGGGTAACACCAATACTGGTGCCGTAGTCAAAGCTGTCTTGAGCTTCTGAAAGCTCACTTCACACTCGTCTGACCACCTGAACGAGGCACCCTTCTGGGTCAATCTGATCAACGAGGTTGCTATAGATGAAAATCCCTCCACAAAATGATGATACTAGCCTTCTAAACCTAGGAAGCTACAGATCTCTATAGCTGATGTGGGTCTAGGCCAGTTCTGGACTGCCTCAATCTTATTAGGATCCACCTGAATACCCTCTACTGATACAACGTGACCCAAGAAAGCAATTGAACTCAACCAAAACTCGCATTTTGAGAACTTAGCATATAACTGGTTGTCTTTCAGAGTCTGAAGAACGATCCGAAGGTGCTGCTTATGCTCCTCTCGACCGTGGGAGTAGATCAAGATATTATAAATAAACACAACCACAAAGGAATCCAATTAGGGTTTGAACACCTGGTTCATCAAATCCATGAATGTTGCTGGGGCATTTGTCAACCCAAATGACATCACTAGGAACTCATAATGCCCATACCGAGTCTAAAAAGCTATTTTAGGGATATCAGATGCCCTAATCTTCAATTGATGGTAACCAAACCTCAAATCAATCTTCAAAAATACCTTGGCACCCTGAAGCTGATCAAATAAGTCTTTAATTCTTGACAAATGATATTTATTTTTGATAGTGGCCTTGTTCAACTATCGATAATCTATACACATCCGCATAGAGCCATCTTTCTTCTTTACAAGTAATACTGGTGCACCCCAGGGCGAGACACTGGGTCTAATGAATACTTGATCAAGCAAGTCTTGTAACTACTCTTTCAATTCTTTCAAATCTGGCGGGGCCATACAGTATGGTGGAATAGAAATGGGCTGAGTGCCCGGTGCCAAATCAATACAGAAGTCAATATCTCTGTCGGGTGGCATCCCCGACAAATCTGCAGGAAATACTTCTGGAAATTCACGAACAACTGGTACTGAGTCCATAGAAGGGGCATCCGCACTGGGATCACAAATATAAGCCAAATAGGCTAGACACCCTTTCTCTACCATACGTCGAGCTTTCATATAAGAGCTAACCCTGCTGCTAGAATGGCCAAGATTCCCTCTCCACTCTAATCGAGCCAAACCCTGCAAGGCTAAGGTCACCGTCTTGGCGTGACAATCTAATATAGTATGATAAGGTGACAGCCAATCCATACCCAGTATGACATCAAAATCAACAATGTCGAGAATTAAGAGATCTACATGAGTCTCAAGACTCCCAATAGTGACCACACACAAACGATAAAGACGATCTACAACAATAGCATCTCCTATTGGTGTGGACACATACACAGGAGCACCCAAAGAATCACGGGGCACAACTAAATAGGAAGCAAAATAGGATGACACATAGGAGTAAGTAGATCACGGATCAAATAGAACTGAAGCATCTCTACTGCAAACTGAAACAGTACATGTGATAACAGCATCAGATGACTCATCCTCGAACCTGGCTGGGAAAGCATAACAACGGGGCTAGGCCCCACCACCCTAAACTACGTCCCTGGGACGGCCTCTAGCTGGCTGGTCTCCACTTCTTACGGCCTGACCTCCACCTCTAACTATTTGGCCCCTACCTCTAGCTGCCTGACCCCCTGCCTCTATCTGGCTGAGCAGGTAGTGCATCAACTGGTGCCAGAACCATGGCATGAGAATTCTGATGCTGTGAGTTGCCCGTTACCCGAGGGCAAAATCTAGCAATGTGCCTCGGATCACCACGAGTATAACATAACCTCGGCTGATGTGACTGCTGACCCTGAAACTGACCCTGTTGACCTAAAAAACCACGCTGGTAACTTTGGAGTAGAGGTGCACTAATAGGAGCTGGTGGTGCACTGTAGGCTAGCTGGTCGGAATAATGCATCTGAGGGCCACGAACACCCGAGGCACCGTGGGATGCTTGGAGTGCTGAATGAAATGGCCTCGGAGGATGGCCTCTACCAAAAGTACTCCTGCCTCTAGATGAGGCACCGCTGAACTCACCGGAATGACGAGGCCACTTGTCAGATCCTTGACCTCCCTGAGTAAGAACCATCTTGACTCGTCTGGCGACATTAGCAGCCGCCTGAAAAGAAATCTCACTCCCAGTCTCCTTAGCCATCTGCAATCTAATAGGCTGAGCAAGTCCATCAATAAACCTCCTCACCCTCTCTCTCTCTCTCGGTGGGAAGCAGAAGAATAGCATGACGGGCCAAATCCACAAAACGGGTCTCATACTGAGTAACCGTCATACTACCCTGCTGTAGACGCTCAAACTGACGGTGACGCTCCTCTCTCAATGTGATAGGCAGAAACTTCTCTATGAAGAGCTGAGAGAACTGGTCCCAAGTAAGAGCAGGCGACCCAGCTGGTCTGGTCAACAAGTAATCTCTCCACCATTTCTTGGCGGAACCAGTCATCTGAAATACAGCAAAATCGACCCCATTGGTCTCCACTATACCCATGTTCTGTAGAACCTGGTGACAACTGTGAAGATACTCCTGGGGGTCCTCTGAAGGATCACCACTAAAGTGAATAGGAAAGAGCTTGGTAAACCTGTCCAATCTCCATATAGCCTCAGAAGACATAGTTGGCCCATCTCTAACCTGTGCCGTAATAACTGGCTGAACTAACCCGATTGGCTGAGCTGCTGGAGCCTGATACTGGGGAGCTATCTGCTCCGGAGCAGGAGTGGTAGGAGTCTGGCTCCTCCTCCAACCTGAGAGACTGCTGGTGCCATGGGAAATGCGCCAGTCTAGGCCACACTCTCCATAAGGCCCACCAAACAGACTAAAGCATCCTGAAGTGCTGGGGTAGCAATGAACCCCTCTGAAGCCTGGGCTGGTCTGACAGGAACAGTCTGGGCTGGAACCTCCTCGTCAATCTCTATATGAGGCTCCACTGCTGGGGCTGCTACTCGGGCCCTAGGCTGAGCCCTGCCCCTGCTTCGGCCTCTGGCACAACCTCGGTCTCGACCTCTACCCCGCGTAGGAGCTATCACTAGAGGCTCTGGCTGCTGCTCAGCCGAGGAAGCGGTATGTGTTCTCGCCATATGCGAGAGAATAAGAGTAGAAGAGTTCAATCAGTATTGAGAAAGCAAAATCGCACGACAAGGAAGAATAGAAGTGAAACTTGTTCCTAAACTTCATAGCCTCTGGAAGATAAGCACAGACGTCTCCGAACCGATCCTCCAGACTCTACTAAGCTTGCTCGTGAATCGTGAGACCTAGGCAACCTAGTGCTCTGATACCAACTGTCACGACCCAAAATTTCTCACCGACGGGACCGTGATGGCGCCTAACATTTCACTTGCCAGGCAAGCTAACATTAGAGAATCATTAAACCAATTCCTTATTTTCATTCATTAAGTAACTATAATTAACTAAAATGAAATATAATAAGTGCGTAATATCATAAAAACTGTATTAATAACTACCACCCGGATCTGGAGTCATAATTCACGAGTATTCTAGAATTTACTACAAGTAATAGTCTTAAAGAAATACAATTGTCTGAATAAAAGAAACAGTAGAATAGAAATCATAGACGGGGACTTCAAGGTCTATGGACGCCGACAGATCTACCTTGAGTCTCCGGACAGTGGACCAATACCAAATTCTCAATCAACCAGAGCCGGTATCAAAATCTGCACAGAAAGTGCAGAGTGTAGCATCAGTACAACCGACCCCATGTACTGGTAAGTGTCAAGCCTAATCTCGACGAAGTAGTGACGAGGCTAAGACAAGGCACCTACAATAAACCTGTACAATTTAAGAGTGTATACGCAAATAACAGGAATGAAGAACTAAACAGGAAATGTCGGGAGGGGAAAACATACTGAGGGGAATACAAGATAAAGAACTAGAACAGAATGATCACCTGAGCAGTCAATATACCATAAATCAACAGGAATAGTGAATACATTAAGGAAAAATGCACGGCATCACCCTTCGTGCTTTTACTCTGAATTTCACCATAAAATTAATAGAAACGGCACGACATCACCCTTCATGCTTTTACTCTCATATCGTGGCATGGCATCACCCTTCGTGCATTAACACTCACAATATGGCACAGCATCACCCTTCGTACATTAACACTCACAATATGGCACGGCATCACCCTTCGTGCATTGACACTCTCCCTTACCATAATGCAATGCATAAATAACAACAGTGAGATAGAATAACAAGTACAAACCGTACTTCAACATTCGGTTCCATAATATCAATCTCAACTTGAAATAAAAACTCAATTATCACCAGAAAATCTGTAAACATAATAAGAACGATAATTTGGATAACACTAGTATAACAGGTAGCAATTTGGCATAGGAATGAGACAACGTCAGAAAAACAGATAAACATGGAAAAACAGGTAAATTGGCGGCGCATAGGTAATCGTCACCTCACATATACCCTGCTCACAAGAATTTCACTTAGCAAGTAATCTAAGGTTCCTAATTCCCTTAAGTAAGGGATAGACATAACGCTTACCTTACTCTGAAGGCCACTTAATTCTAAATCACAGCTTTTCCCTTTGGAATTCACCTCCAAACCACTCGTATCTATTCAAAAATGACTCAATAATATCAACAGGAATCAATTACATTCCATAAATTTTTACCCCTGGCCCGCTTGGTCAAAACACGAGGTTCGGACCAAATTCCATTTACCCATTCACCCCCGAGCCCGAATATATAATTGGTTTTGGAATCAGACCTTAAATTGAGGTCTAAATCCCCAAATTTCCGAAATCCCTACTTTCTACCCAAAACCCCTAATTCTACCATGAAAACATTAGATTTTTGGTTGAAATCTTGTAAAATGTAGTGAAAGATTGAAAGAAACCAGTTTAGAATCACTCACCTAAGATTTGGGGAAGAGATAGTCTTTGGAAAATCGCCTTTTGTGTTTTAGGTCTTGAAAATTTGTGACGTGAATGAAAATTCCCGTCGAAAAGTCATTTTGTTCTGCTGCAGACGTCGCATGTGCGACCGGAGCTTCACAAATGCGAAGCTCGCAATTGCGAAGGGGCTATCGCAATTGCGAAGCCTTCACAATCCTGCTGCCCTTCGCAAATGCGAAGAAAGTGTCGCAATTACGATCACTGACCTCGCAAATGCGGACAAAATATCGCATTTGCGATCTATACCCCTCCCAGACTCCCTTCGCAAATGCGAAGAAAAGGTCGCATTTGCGAACACAGGCTGGCCCAGCTTCTCTTCGCATTTGCGATGAGAAGTTCGCAAATGGGACCTCAACAGTGATCGCAAATGCCAACCATGACCTCGCATTTGCGAGGTCTGAGGCCTGCAACACAGCTGAAGCACACCAGCTATTTTTTTCTAAGTCCAAATCACTCCGTAGCCTATCCAAAACTCACCCGAGCCCTCGGGGCTCCAACCCAACTATGCACGCAAGTCTAAAAATATCATACGAACTTGCTCGCGCGATCAAATCGCCAAAATAACACCTAGAACTCGAATTTAGTACCACATCAAATGAAATTCTCAAGAACACTTTAAATTTCTATTTTCTCAACTAGACATCCGAATCACGTCAAATCAACTCCGTTTCTCACCAAATTTCACAGACAAGTCTTAAATATCATAATGAACCTGTACCAGCCTCCAGGACCAAAATACGGACCCGATACTAACAATGCCAAATATCAATCAATTCTTAAAAACAAATAATTTCCAAACTTTTAAGTTTCATCAAAAATTCATAACTCAAGCTAGGGACCTCCAAATTCTATTACGGGCATACGCCCAGGTCCCATAATTCAATACAGACACACAGGGACCATCAAAGCACGGATTCGGGCCCGTTTACCAAAAATTTTAAGGCAAAATTTTTTATTTTCATTAGTTTTCAACATAAAAGCTTTTCAAAAACCTGCCCGGACCGTGCACGCAAATCGAGAAGGGTAAAAATGAGATTTTTAAGGCTTAAGAGTGCCGATTTGAGTTACAAAATATAAGATGACCTTTTGGGTCATCACACTAGGGCAGTACCTGCAGATCCACCAGTTGCCTCAGATCAGGACCAGATTCCAGTTGTTGATGCACCAGCTAAGGCACCACCTGTGCCTATTCGGATTCCAGGCCTTCAGGAGGGCCTAACTCAGATTCTGACAGCGTGTACAGGTCTTGCTCAGGCGGTCTCTATCTCTACGGCTGCAGCCACTTCTCAGGCTGGGGGAGGCACTCAGACTCCCACTGCTCGCACACCCGAGCAGGTTGTTCAGGGACTCCAGACACCGGGGGCACCACCAGCCCAGCCGGTTGCAGCTGCTCTGGACTATGTGGTTCCTGCTATGCCCGAGGATGATCAGCATAGGTTGGAGAGGTTTGGGAGACTCCAGCCCCCACTTTTCAGTGGCACAGAGAGAGAGGATGCCCAAGATTTCTTGGATAGGTGTCAGAGGATACTCCGTACAACTGGTATTCTGGAGACTTATGGGGTCTCATTCACTACTTTTCAGTTTTTTGGGGTTGCACTTAGATGGAGGTAGACTTACGAGAGGCGTAGGCCTATTGGCGCAACACCCCTTACTTGGCAGCAGTTCTTCGTGGTCTTTTTGGAGAAGTTCGTGCCTCAGTCCTGTAGAGTGGAGCTGCGCAGAAAATTTGAGCAGCTACATCAGGGTGATATGTGTATGACAGAGTATGAGATGCGGTTCTTCGAGTTGGCCCGTCATGCGATCTGGCTGGTTCCCACGGACCGAGAGAGGATCAGGATATTTATAGATGGCCTCGATTTTTAGCTTCGGTTGCTTATGAGCAGAGAGAGAGTGTGTCTGGTGCTACTTTTGATGAGGTTGTCAACATTGCTCGACAGATTGAGATGGTTCGCGATCAGGAGAGGGTTGAGAGGGAGGACAAGAGGCCTCGTGGTTAGGGTGGATTTAGTGGTGCTCCTTATGGGGGTCAGTTCTAGCACGACAGAGGTCGTCCATTCAGGCATGCTCAGTCATCTCACCCAGTTCACCGTGGTGCATCATCGGGCCTTAGTTCTCAAAGTTCTCATCAGGGCCACTAATCACTTAGTGCCCTCCCAGCCCAGAGTTTGTCCCGTGCTCCATCATTTCAGGACTCCTCCCTGCCAGGTTCTTCTACAAGTTATCTCGGTGCTAGAGGTTCCCTTCAGTCCCTGCCACCAGCACCAGGGAGTTGTTTTGAGTATAGGGAGTTTGGGCATATGTGGACGTAGTGTCCTCGTCGTCATGGAGGTCTATCTTAGCAGAGGGGTCTTCCTTCGACTTGAGCATGAATTACTTCACCACCTGCCCAGTCAGCTCGAGGTGGAGGTCAGTCAGCTAGGGGTCGCCCTAGAGGGAGAAGCAGATCAGGGGGTGGACAGGACAGTTTCTATGCCCTCCGTGCCAAACTATATGTTATTGCTTCATATGCTGTGATTAAAGGTATTATCTCAGTATTTCACAGAGATGCCTCTGTATTATTTGACCCTGGTTCCACTTATTCATATGTCTCCTCGTATTTCGCTCATTTTTTGGATATGCCCCGTTAGTCTTTAGTTTCATCTATTTATGTATCTACTCCTGTAGGTGATACTATTATTGTGGACCGCGTATATCGGTCATGTGTGGTGACTATTGGGGGTCTGGAGACCCGAGTGGACCTTTTGCTGCTTAGTATGGTTGACGTTGATGTGAAATTGGGTATGGATTGGTTATCTCCATGTCATGTTGTTCTAGATAGTCACGCTAAGACCGTGACGCTGGCGATGCTGGGATTTCCGAGGGTTGAGTGGAGCGGTTCTATAGATTATGTACCTAATAGGGTGATTTCATACTTGAAGGCCCAGCGTATGGTTGTGAAGGGTTACCTATCTTATTTGGCATTTGTGAGGGATGTTAGTGTAGAGACTCTTGCCATTGATTCTGTTTTGGTGGTACGTGATTTTCTGGATGTGTTTCCTGCAAACCTACCTGGCATGCTGCCTGACAGAGATATTGACTTCGGTATTGATTTGGTGTTGGGCACTCAGCCTATTTCTATTCCACTGTATCGTATGGAATCGGCGGAATTGAAGGAACAACTTCAAAAACTCCTTAATAAGGGGTTTATTTAGCCTAGTGTGTCACCTTAGGGTGCACCGGTTCTATTTGTGAAGAAGTAGGATGGTTCCATGTGAATGTGCATTGATTACAAGTTGTTGAACAAGGTCACAGTCAAGAACAAGTATCCTTTGCCTCGTATTGAAGATTTATTTGACCATATTCAGGGAGCGAGGGTGTTCTCCAAGATTGATTTGAGGTCCGGTTATCACCAGCTGAAGATTCGGGATTCGGATATCCTTAAAACAACTTTCAGGACCCGATATGCCCATTATGAGTTCTTGGTGATATCTTTTGGGCTGACTAATGCCCCAGCGGTGTTCGTGCATTTGATAAACAGTGTATTCTAACCCTATTTGGACTCATTCATTATTGTATTAATTGATGACATCCTGGTGTACTCTCGTAGCCAAGAGGAGCATGCTCAGCATCTGAATATTGTATTACAGAGATTGAAGGAGGAGAAGCTTTATGCAAAGTTCTCCAAGTTTGAGTTTTGGCTCGATTCAGTAGCATTATTGGGGCACATGGTGTCCAGTGAGGGTATTCAGGTGGATCCGAAGAAGATAGAGGCGATATAGAGTTGGCCTAGACCGTCCTCAGTCACGGAGATTAGGAGCTTCCTTGGTTTGGCAGGATATTACCATCGCTTTGTGTAGGGATATTCATCTATTGCATCGCCCTTGACCAAATTGACCCAAAAAGGTTCTCCATTCAGGTGGTCGGATGAGTGTGAGAAGAGCTTTCAAAAGCTCAAGACCGCCTTGACCACAACTCCAGTGCTAGTTTTGCCATCAGCTTCAGGTTCTTACACCGTGTATTGTGATGCTTCAAGGATAGGCATTGGATGTGTTCTAATGTAGGAGGGTAAGGTGATTGCCTATGCCTCGCGCCAGTTGAAGACCCATGAGAAGAACTATCCTGTCCATGATCTTGAGTTAGCAACTACTTTTCACGCCTTGAAGATTTGGCTTCATTATTTATATGGGGTTCATTGTGAGATCTATACTGATCACCAGAGTCTGCAGCATCTGTTTAAGCATAAGGGTCTTAATTTGCGTCAGCGGAGATGGTTGGAACTTCTTAAGGATTGTGATATCACTATTTTGTACCATCCAGGGAAGGCCAATGTTGTGGCTGATGCTTTGAGTCGCCGGGCGTAGAGTTTGGGGAGTTTAGCGTATCTTCCGGTAGTAGAGAGACCATTGGCATTGGGTGCTCAGGCCTTAGTGGGCTAGCTTGTGAGAATGGATATTTCGGAGCCGACTCGAGTGTTGGTTTCCGTGGTCTCCAAGTCTTCTCTTTATGACCATATCAGGGAGCATCAATATGATGACCCTCACTTGCTCGTTCTTTAGGACAGGGTTCAGAGAGGTGATGCTTGGGATGTGACTATTGGTGATAACGGCGTGTTGAGGATGCAGGGCCAAATATGTGTGCCTAATGTAGATGGGCTTTGGGAGTTAATTCTTGAGGAGGCCCACAGCTCTTTGTATTCCATCCATCCGGGTGCCGCGAAGATGTACCAGGATTTGAGGCAGCACTATTGGTGGAGGCAAGTGAAAAAGGATATAGTTGGGTTTGCGACTCGGTGTCTCAACTGTCAGCAGGTTAAGTATGAACATCAGAGACCGGGTGGCTTGCTTCAGAGGATAGAGATCCGAAAGTGGAAGTGGGAGCGAATCACCTTGGACTTCGTAGTTGGGCTCCCACAGACTTCGAGGAAGCTTGATGCTATTTGGGTGATTGTGGATCGGTTGACCAAGTTTTCACACTTCATTCTAGTTGGAACTACTTCCACTTCAGAGCGGTTGGCTGAGATTTACATCCGAGAGATTATTCGCCTGCATGGTATCCCAGTTTCCATCATTTCAGATAGGGGCACTCAGTTTACATTGCAGTTTTAGAGGGCCGTGCAGTGAGAGTTGGGTACTCAGGTTGAGTTGAGCACAACTTTTCACCCTCAGACGGACGGGCAGTTCGAGCGCACTATTCAGATATTGGAGGACATGTTCTGTGCTTGTGTCATTGACTTTGGGGGTTCATGGGACCTATTTTTGCCGCTCGCGGAGTTTGCATATAACAATAGTTACCAGTCGAGTATTCAGATGTCTCCATATGAGGCTTTATATAAGAAGAGGTGTAGATCTCCAGTAGGATGGTTTGAGCCTGGTGAGGCTAGGCTCTTGGGTACAGACTTGGTCCAGCATGCATTAGATAAGGTGAAATTGATTTAGGAGCGGCTTCGCACGGCGCAGTCTAGGAAGAAGAGCTACGCGGACAGGAAGGTCCGTGATGTGTCTTTTGGTTGGGGAGAAGGTTTTGCTGAAAGTATCACCTGTGAAGGGTGTTATGAGGTTTGGGAAGAGGGGCAAGTTGATTACCTGGTTTATTGGGCAATTTGAGGTGCTTCAGAGGTTAGGGGTGGTGGCTTATAAGCTTGCCTTGCAACATAACTCATCGAGTATGCATCCAGTGTTTCATGTTTCCATGCTTTGGAAGTATGTTGGCGATCCATGTTTTGGACTTCAGCACGGTTCAGTTGGAGGGTGATATGTCTTATGATGTGGAGCCGATGGCCATTTTGGATCACTAGGTTCGAAAGTTGAGGTCAAAGGACATAGCTTCGGTGATGGTACAATGGAGAGGTCAGCCTGTGGACAAGGCCACCTAGGAGACCGAGCGGGAGATGCAGAGCAGATATCCACGCCTATTCGAGACTCCAGGTATATTTCTAGACCCGTTTGAGGATGAACGGTTGTTTAAGAGGGGGAGGATGTAACGACCCGGCCGGTCGTTTCGAGAGTTATAGCCATGTTTCCCCCATTTCTGCTTCCTTTTGTGCCTTTTAGGTATATTATGATATACCGGGTTAGTTGGTTCGGGTCCGGAGTGGTTTCGGAGTGGATTATGACACTTAGTCTCTAAAGTAGAAGCTTAAGTTGGAAAAGTCACGATCTCGGATTTGAATTCTGATTGTTCCATTAGCTTCATTAGGTGATTTTTGACTTAGGAGTGCGTCCAGAATGTGATATGGAGGTCCGTAGTAAAATTAGGCTTGAATTGGCAAAAGTTAGAAATTTGGCGATTTCGGTCGGCAGTGAAAAATTTGATATCGGGGTTGGAATGTAATTCCGGAAGTTGGAGTAGGTTCATGGTGTCATTTGTGACGTGTGTGTAAAATTTGAGGTCATTCAGACGTGGTTTGGTTGGTTTCGGCATCTGTTGTCAAATTTGGAAGTTTAGAAGCTCTTAGGCTTGAATCCGTGCATAATCCGTCTTTTTGATGTTGTTTGACGTGATTTAAAGGCTTGACTAAGTTCATATGATGTTATGGGACGTGTTGGAATGCATGGTTGAGGTTTTGAGGGTCTCGGCTGAGTTTCGAGTGGTTGACGGACCGATTATGGCCTTTGAGAGATAGGTGATCTACTGGTTTTTGTTGTTGTTGATGGTTTCCTTTTACGTGTTCACGAGAGGGGGCTCGCGTTCGCGAAGAGTGTTTTTGAGATGGTGAAATTTTTTTTCTACGTGTTCGCGAAGGTAAGGACGCGAGCACGAAAGGTAGGGCAGCGTGTGCATCACGAACGCGTGAGTGCTATCGCGTTCGCGAAGAGGAGTAAGGCTGTTGGGGACCCCAGGTCCTTGGTCTACGCGTTCGCGAGGTGAGGGTCATGATCGCGAGTGGTAGATCGCGTTCGCGTAGAAGGGATTTCTCGGCAGAGGCAGTTGTTCTTCGCAAACGCGAGGCTACTTCCGCGTTCACGAAGAAGGAAATCTGTCCAGCAATGTTAAATTTCAAAATCGAGGGTTTAAACCCATTTTTTCATATTTTGAGCTAGAGACCACGGATTAGGCAATTGTTGAAGGGATTTTTAGGTAGTTGATTGGGGCAAGTGTTTCTCACTTGATTTTGGTTAAATTCCATGATTATATCTTGATTTGTATCATCTAAATTATGATTTGGGGTGAAAAATTGGGGAAAACGTGGAAGAGTTATTGAGATGGAATTTTGAGGTTTTGAAGGGGATTTGGTGGTCGGAGTTTGGTAAATTTGGCATGACTAGACTCGTGAGTGAATGGGCTTTCAGGTTTTGTGACTTTTGTCGGATTACGAGATGTGGGCCCGGGTACCGGGTTTGGGTCGATTTCGGATTTTGGCTATAATTTGGTATTTTTCTTGTGGAAGTGGTTCCTTTAGCCTATATTGATGGTATTGTACTGATTGTGAATAGATTCGGAGTATTTGGAGGCCAATTCGAGAGGCAAGGGCATTGCGGAGTAGAGATTTGCTCGGATTGAGGTATGTAACGATTGTAAATCTGGTCCTGGAGGTGTGAAACCCCGAAATTTTGTATCATTTTACTATTTGGAGGTGGCGCACATACTAGGTGACGGGCGTGTGGGCGTGCACCGTTGGGGATTGTGACTTGGTCCGTCCCGTATCAACTGTAAAGTTGAATATTTTGTTGAAACTATATGATTCTTATGTATTTTAGAAAGCATTTATGTAAGTCAGGTTGGATGCCATGTTTAAGCCTTGTGAAGTGTTGTTTGGCCCCTTAGAGGTCTTTTCTTGCTATTCTCTCATTGATTTTGATTAAAATCTATACTCAGTCATGTTTATACATATTTACTTCATAACTCAGTCTCTATTACTCTATTTTGATGTATCATATAAGTGTTGTTTGGGCTAAATACTTTGTTTTCTGAGAGCCCGAGAGGCTGGAGAGGTTTATGACTAAGTGAGGCCGAGGGTCTGATTTGTGAGGATATTTATGGGATCGGGCTGCACGCCGAAACATGTTTGATATAGGCCGAGGGCCTCATTGATTTATGCCATAATTGGCTTGATATAGCGCTTGGGCTGAAGGAGCCCCTCTGGCATCTGTACACACCCCCAGTGAGCGCAGGTACGTACTGACTACGAGTGCCGAGTACTGAGTGACTGTGAGGCATAAGTGATGGTGAGGTCTGCCCGAGGGGCTGTATACGAGTGATTGTGAGGTTTGCCCGAGGGGTTGAGTGATGTTGCCCGAGTGGCTGATTATGATTTCATTATTTTTTCTCACCTTTGCATTGAGCCTTTGTTTGAAAACTGTTGAAAGATGTCTTTCAATGATTTTACTAGAACTGGATTTAAAAGAGCTGATTTGATTCAAACCCTGGTTTTAAAAGCATGTTGTATTTTACTAAATGTTTTTGTGATATGAATTTTACTTGCATTATTTCTCGTCACTACTTTTCAGTCTTTATTTATTGTTGTTACTTACTGAGTTGGCGTAATCACGTTTCTCCCTGCACCTTATGTGCAGATCCAGGTGTATTTGGACATGGTAGCGGCTGTTGACTAATCTGGTTGTAGATTTTTTTCTCGGGGATAGCAAGGTAGCTTCCTGGCGATCGCAACCCTGCTCTTCTCCCTCTTATCTTCTTTTAGTTGTATTTAGCTATTTTCTAGACTATGTTAGTTTCGCTACTGTTAGAAAAATCGTAGTAGATGCTCCTGACTAGTGACACCCCGATGTCGAGCTTTTCTTTTCCGTACTTTTGTTTTGATTTGAACTCATGTACAAACGTTTTTATTTTAAATATCATTCAAATTATTTTTGAAATGAAAATATCGATATGTTTTGGAAAATGAGTCAGCTTGCCTAGTTCCACGATAGGCGCCATCACGACAAGATTATTTTGGGTTGTGACAGTTACTGATTTCGTAGTTATTGTACCTAGTGCAGTGGCACTGGATGATGTCGGCATGGAATTTCCACATGTGAGTTATCTCCAGCGAGCAGGTTAGCAGTTGCGTGGTGTTGATGGGGCTATAACGAAAGAATTTTACTAGTTATCCGGCAAGAGGTCGAATATGTGAATGTGGTTAGTGATTCAGAGTGTTCATGAAAGGTCAAATGGAAGGATTTAGAGGAATTTGGTGAGTTGGTTGTGCAAGATCATTTCAACGATGAAGAAAGAATCTTGGCGGGTTCTAGAGTTATGCAATGGTAGCTTCAAGCTAAGTGGGAGAGTTCCACCACCTACAGTTGGATTACGTGGTCGGCTAATTGTGAGCTTTCTGGTTATTGGCATATTGGTGGGATATTATGACTATGGAAGAGAGAACATCAACGGTAATTTGAGAAAAGGATTGAGGAATGTGAGATATAGTAGGGCTTATTGACTCATGTTCAGGTTTTGGGAAGATTTAGGATTTATGCTTTGTGTAAAGGTGATTTACAAGGAAAGTGATTCAGCCGGGTGCTTCTTGAAAGAGCGTTCATGTGCTAGTGGAGCCTAGGAGTTTGACTATATTTGGGACCAAGTCAGAGTGGGTGACTCTCAACAACGGTCCTAGTAGATTCAAAAGTTAAAGTGTGGTGCCTAAGGATTTCGAGTCCGTAGTATGGTTATGTATTGAGCTGTTGCAGCAGATTACAAAAGTGGCTTGGAGTGTTCTATGTTATCTTTGGTATGCGGTGTAGCAATGGAAAAATGGGAGAAAATAACTTCGGAATCGTGAAAGAAATATCAGAATGGGTGTACCAGTTGAAGATGCGGATGTACGCACAAGGAGGGTGTGAGATGGTTCGTGGGTTTTGGGGAAAATGTGGTCTCGTGAGATTGGGTCACTCAGGATGAGTGTAGATTGAGTTCGTTATATTGATAAAAGAGATGTTATTTCTGAGGAAGATCCAGAGTAAATTACGAGAAGTCGGGTTCGGATAACAATGGTCGAATTGGCATAGTGATGGCAATGAGCAGCTCCTTTAGTGTGTTGGGTTATTCATGTGATTGGTGACGGTACATGCAAGATTTGACGGTCGCCCTAACTAATCTTATTTGGAGGCTTTCGAGTATTATGGCCTGTTATGTGCAGATGGATCCCGGAAGGGGTATGGTGGTTTAGACCAATACTTGAGGTTTTTATTTTCTGCGGATATGAGGATTCAGTCACGTGTTGCAATGGTTCTCTTGGAATGAGTTAAGAAAAAGATTTCTATATGATGAAGTGTTTACCCTATTAGTAGTTTGGAAGTTAAGACGAAATTTTTGTGCTCTTGTGCATTGGCATGATTAAGTTTAGTGATCTGTATGGGATTTGGAAGTTGAGGATCAAGGTTGCGGTTCGGTGTTGGCAAGAATGTCACGAGCTCGGATGAGCGAGAAAGGACTCAGATGGTTAGAGCCAGCTTGCATTGTTTTTAGCGTCACCTGAGATCGGTGTCCCGTGTACGAGGCTTTGAGAAGATTTCGGATTTTTGATTTGCTTTACAATATTTGTGCGGCCGATGGTATGGATGTGCAGAATTGTTATCTGGTGTAAAAGGTCATGGGAGCACATCCCACGGGGAGATTGTATAAGTGTGACATGTAGTCACTGGATTGATCGAAGATTGGAACCGAGTATGGAGATTGCGGTACTATTGTTCATGTGAGAATTTATGCCTGGAGGGCGCTCGATTCACTTGGTTGTGGACTGTGAAAGTTTGTTCAGGTTATGATGGATGTTCTTGTGTGTTATGGGAAAAAGGGTTATTATGGACCCTTGAAAGGGTATTAGCCTGGTACGGTGCGATCAGAAACGGCTTGGTAAATTTCACATGTGCTGAAGTTTTGCATAGCAATGATGTTATGTGATCAGGATGGCTCTCGAGATTCAGATCATATATCGCACCTTAGTTGTGCTTGACTTTCGCAGCGTATGGCACTATCTGTCTTCCCAGGGATGGTATTATGCACTTAGCGTGCTTGTGGCTCATATTCGGGTATTTTGTAATAATGAATATTTTAGCTCGGTAAGTAATTCTTTACAGGTTATTATGTGTGAATTAGGTGGCATGCCGCTAAGGGTATGTTGTTTGGATCGGGTTGCACGCCGCAATAGTGGGATGTTGATTACAGTCCCCTATATCTATTTTCGTGTGTTTTGTTTTCCATTTTCTGGGGAAGGTTCATAACACCTTTTTTGGTTGTCTAATTAGTTGTGTGGGTTGAGTAGTCCCTTCCAGAGATTTGTTTTCCTTATGTATCACGTTCGAGTTCGTAGCTTATTGGCACATTGCGGCATCATATGAGACTTTTGGTCATGTGTGGGGTGGTTTGTTGCCTGAGCAGATTATACTATGTGAGACGAGATTTTTGGGATCTGGGATCAGTGCGATCAGATTATATAAAGTATATTAAAGAGCAAATACCATTATTTGGTTCATAATGGGGTGATGATTCTAGTCAAAGGGAGAGATTCAGTGATTTGTTGACTGTGCATTTGGTTATGAATTTCTACACATCTCTTCCGTCGTGGCGGTATTGCAAGAGTTGGAACAAGACTTATATATGTCATGAGGTGCATTGCGAGCATAAGATTCGTGGAATTTCGGCTATTGTTATCAGAGGATGTTATTATGGTCATGTGAGTTATGCAGTGCATAGTGTGAATTCAGCAAAGGTATGCAATCATGTATCAGTGCATCTTGTAGTGATTGATACGGTGTTTGTATGATGGGAACAGGCCTGGAAGAGAATTCCGGATGTTGGAATTGGAGTCTAAGGCTTATTTGGCTAAGTAAAAAAGGAGAATCTTCATACTGGCTTGAGCTAGTGTGCTCAACTGAGTTGTGGCAGCACGGGTAAGTGCACGAGGTATTAAGCAGTGATTTCAGACAACTCCAGAGCAGTTCTTAGCATGTTCAAGGACGAACGTATGTTTAAGTGGGAGAGAATGTAACGACCTGACTTGTCGTTTTGAGCTCTAGCGCATCGTTCGGCGGTTTGAGGCCATGAGCAGCTTCACTTGAGGTATTATGGCTTGTATTCATGGTCGGGATTGAATTTCGGGAAGTTCAGTGTTGAATTGGAAAGAAAATTCTCATTTCGAAAGCTTTAAGTTGGAAGAATTGACTAAGTTTGGAATTTAGAGTAAACGACCTCAGAATTGGAATTTTAAGGTTCCAACAGGTTTGTATGATGAATTCGAACTTAGGCGTATGTCCGGATCGGGTTTTGGATGACCCGAGAGCGTTTCGGCGCCTATCGTGGAAGTTGGCAGTTTGGAAAAATTTCATAAATTTGGGTTAAAGTGCATTTCAATGTTATCGATGTCCGTTTGGGATTATGAGTCTGCGAATAGCTCCGTATAGTGATTTTGGTATTGGGAGCGTGTCCGAAAGTGGATTCGGAGGTTCGTAGGTCATTTTGGAGTCATTTGGCTAAGGCTAGAAATTATAAGGTTTTTGAGAAGTTTGACCGGAAGTGGACTTTTTGATATCGGGGTCGGAATCTAATTCCGGAAGTTGGAGTAGGTCCGTAATGTCAAATGTGACTCGTGTGCAAAATTTGAGGACAATCGGATGGATTTGATAGGTTTCGGCATCGATTGTAAAAGTTGAAGTTTCAAAGTTCAATAAGTTTTAATTGGAGGGTGATCCATGATTTCGATGTTGTTTGATGTGATTTGAGGTCTTGAGCAAGTTTGTGTTATGTTATGGGACTGGTTGGTATGATTGGACGGGGTCCTGGGGGCCTCGGGTGTGTTTCGGGGTGGTTTTAGAGCAAAACAGAATGATTTGTTGCTGCTGTATCTGGTATCTGGTTTTCTTCTTCTCGAACGCGAAGGGAGTCCCGTGTTCGCGAAGAGGAACTTTGAGGTTGCTGGAATTTGGCCTTCGCGAACATGAAGGTTGAGACGGGAACGTGGTGAAGAACTTGAAGAACCTACGCGAACACGAGTGGGGAGTCGCGAACGCGTTGAAGGAAAGGAGGACTAGGCCTAAGGATGTTTGGCCTACGCGAACGCGATGCTGGGTATGCGAACGCAAAGCAGTGAGGGCGAAAAGCTTCGTGAACGCGTCGTGAGGAACGCGAACGCGAAGAGGAAAATGGGGGCAGTGTGTTTTTGGGCTTCGCGATCGCGATGGTCTTTCCACGATCGCAAAGAAGGGCGGACTTGGGCAGCGAAGTTTTATATACGGGATTTGACCATTTTCCTCCACATTTCATTTTGGTTGGGCGATGTTTGGAGCTTTTGTAGAGGAGATTTCATCATCTATTATGAGGTAAGTAATTCCCGCATATTGTGAGTTAAATACATGGTTTACATATGGATTTAGACATGGAAATTTGTAGAAATTGTGAGGTTTTGGTAGGAAACCTAGAAATTGGTATTCTTGGATTTTGATCACGAAATTGGGCTTGAAATGGAGAATAAATTATATATTTGAATTTGTGGGGCTATGGTAAATTTTATCTTCAAAAATTTTCGGAATCCGGGCACGTGAGCCCGAGGGTGATTTTATTAACTTTTCGAACGGAGTTGGAAATTGTTATAAAATGATTAATTATGAGTATTAGAGTATATTTTGATTTGGTTGTGTCATATGTGATTAGTTTTGGAGCGACAGGCATCAGTTTGAATTGTCGGAGCGGCTTTGGAGCTGGTTATGGAATTTCGGAGCAAGGTAAGTCTCCTTTCTAAACTTGTAAGAGGGAATTAACCCCATAGGTGAACTAAATTATTATGTGATTCTATTTGTGGGGGCTACGTACGCACGAGGTGACGAGAGTCCGTACGTAACTACTAACTATGCCTATGGCCGAGTAGTTTTAGGCTTACATCATGCCTTGTTGCTATTGTTGTTGAATTTTTGTTTATTGCTTGCCTTGAAAGGAAGCGAGATTGAGTTATCTTATTAAACGTTTTGAAATGAGTTGAAATTGATGAAAGGTTGGGAACTATAAGGTTTTCATTTTAACTTCGTATTTTTGAAAAGAAATGAGGAACACCATAATAACTTAAGAAATCTATGTTTAACCGTGTCGCATGTAAGTTTCGCGAGCGGGGTAATTTCCTTAAAGATCTACAAGCTGAATTTCCATTATTTGGAAAAGAATCAAGAAAGAGATATTATTTTAAATGTTAAATTTATATTTGACCACGTCGCAAGTATGATCCGCGAGCGGTGAAATTCCTTAAATTTATATTTGTCCGCGCCGCACGTATGATTCGCGAGCGGGGTATTTTTTTCTTCCACTCTTATAGGATCGGGCCATTCGCCTTGGCAGGATTTATGTACCACACTCTCATGGGAGCGGGCCGTTCACCTCAGCAGATTAATAGATGCATCTATGGTTCGTGTCGTTCGGCCCTCGGTAGTGCACAATTTACTTTTATGTTGGATCGGGCCGTATGACTCGGCATTTCTATATACATTATCCTCGTTGAATCGTGCGTAACATTTGGCAAGAAGCTATTATCCTCGTGGAATAACATTTGGCAAGAAGCCAGTGTATCTGAGGGTTTTTCCCTGATTTGAATTATGACAACCACCTCTTTGATGAGATACACTACATCTATATATATGTTCCGGTTACGGAGGGAACTCGCTAGTTGAGAGCTTGAGTAAATTGTAAAGAGGAAAATTGTACCACGTATTTTATACTTGTTTGTTTCATATATTTACTCTTTCTCGTATTCATTCACTTCTTTACTGCACCTTATATTATTGATGGCCACAGTAAGTTGTCGGACTCAGCCTCTCGTCACTACTTCTTCGAGGTTAGGCGGGACGCTTACTAGGTACGCATTGATTTACGTACTCATACTACACTTGCTACACGTTTTGTGCAAGTACATATATGACTAGTGGCCTTGTGGGCGCAGAGGCGCGGTTATTACGTGGAATTAGGTGAGCTGCATCTTATGTACGACCTGGAGCCAGCAGAGTCTCCTTCAGAGTATTGTACTTTCTTTCCTGTCCAAATTTATATTCCGGACAGTTATTGTATTTTATTTTAAATTCCTAGAAAATGTTCATGTACTTGTGACACCAGGTTCTGGGATGATTATGAGATATTCAGTATTGAAATTGGAAAACATTGTTATTATTCTGGAAATTCATCTTTTACTAGATTGAAGTAAATTTACGATTTTAAAAATATTAAAATGACAATTTAATTAACTAATTAGTGTCTTGCCTGACAGTGGTATCCGACGCCATCACGACCTTTAATGAATTTTGGGTCGTGACAATTTATTACTGAACCATATAAATGGATGCAATTTGGTACAAGCACCAATATATAGATATATAATAAAGCTTTTTCCTCTTACTTATAAGCATAATTAGAAATATAGTTTCACGGAAGCAAGTACTATAAATTTTTTTTCTTTTCTTTTAATGGAGAAATCCCTGTAAAACCAATGACGAAGTTCAAAACTCGGTGGGAAAATTTCTTTCCTTCCTTTTCCCATTCTACAAAATACATTGTAGTCTCTTTTATTATCCATTGACTCTGATATAAAACCTAGAGTCACCGTGATCTTTTATTAGTTTAATTCAAGGAAAAATGACACTATATAGCTGCTGTAAAAATAATAGTCGAAGAAATATATAAATTTTGTATATTTTTTGTGTATATATATATATTATGTATGTTATATATAAAAATAATACAAATTTTATACATTTTTTCGGCTACCAAATATAAATAGATTCTGCCGTGGGTTAAAGGTAATAATACCCCTTTATTCAACTCCCTACCATCACTAAAAGCTTATTAGGATTTATAAGTTTTAGATGCTTCAAACATGTATTGATAAGAAAATACAATTTCATGTCAATATTCACACTTAAACATGCGTGCAAGGTAACTCCAATACCAATATTATCAAATAAAAGTGAGATGATTCAAAATGTAAATAGAACTAATTAAACCTTTTGTTGTTTAAACCTTCGAATACTATAAAAATAACCAATATATTTTCAGATATTTCTTTTTTACCAAAAGCAAGTGCTCGGTGTGGGTGACTGCAATTGAAAAAATAGCTTTCTTATCTATTGGCAAGTACTACTTTAAAAAAACCTTAACAACCTTTGAAATTATACTATTTGTGGTTTCTTGATATATCCATGTCACAATAATAAGTCTTATAAACAATTTCGTTATCAGTGAGGTTACTAGGGCCTTACAGAATATAAGTTTGGATCAAAATTATTTTTAAGTGATGCTGGAATACTTTTTTTGGTAAAGAAGAATTAACAGAAATAGTCCCTCACCCGCAATTACTTAAACTAAAAATAGATGGTGGAAGTATATTACACGTATTATCCATGTATAATATGTGGCGAATCATGTATAATCTATATAAAATCTATGTATACCAACTAAAAAAAATAAACAGTAAATCTAACGACTATTTGGGTAAAGAAACCAATTAATATGGCAAATGCCTACTTGCGGGAAAAATTGGAAAGAACATGTAGGTTATGCTTATCTAATTATTTATTAGTCTCTTTGAATTATCTATCTCCGTTTTTGTAATAATCTTATTAGAATCATTGAAAGTCATATGTCATAGATGGCAATGTGTATACGGTTAAAATCGAGCCCACCCAATTTTTCTATCTGACCGGGACCAGGGAGCTGCATTGAAGGTCGGCCCCGTAGTGGATCAGACCAAGGTGCTAGTACAAAGTACCAAGTTTGGGATTCGAGGTACCTGTCGAGATCGAGGTCAGCAACGATCGAGACCGAATAAGGCAGGCATCGAGCAAGATCGAAGATAACGTAATAACAGAAAGGCGAAATATCTATGACTGGTCGAAGATCATGGCGAAAATCTCGGAACGGATCAAATTAAGAACGGTTAATTAGTTAGTCATGGGATTTCCTTCTGTAATTAGAGTTACACCACAAGTAGAATTCCTCTACTATATAAAGGGGAGTATTAACCATTTGAAAGGACATATTGTTCACAGATATCAAAGTTATATAATTTTCTTTCTCGTTTATACTATTGTTCATCAGTTTGTTATATTTTTATTGTTCTTACATCAACCAGTTCGAGGGTATCCAAACTTGAGGGCTGAATTTCATTCTAACACTGGTTTGCTTTACTTTATAGTTTATTTCTGTTATTAATCTTCATATTTATCAATTGGTATTAAGTGAAATCACGTGTCCTTAGAACCACATTATAAGTTTAATTGTTATTCAATTTTAAAGGTAAACAGTTTGGCGCCCACCATGGGGCTAAGGATAATAGTGATTGCTTAATACTGATTCCGGTAACGCACACTGCTTTACACTTGTTCTCGTAAGAATATTTATTTTCAGGATAAACATGTCAAACTCACAAGAAGCGCCTACACACGGTGACAACGGCCTCGGATTTCACGAGGAAAATGACAATATAGTTGCCCCAGGGATCGAGGCGCCTCAAGCTGACCTCGAGGGAGCACCAATTGCAAATCCCACCGATGTCAGTTCACATGTCGCCCTAAATACAAATTTGGGCGTTGATCCCGAATGTAGCATATGTAGGGAAGTTCGATCAGGTGGTCGAGGTACGCAGGGCGGAGAAGATGGTGGAGTTATCCTCCAATTGATATTCGAAATGTTACAGGATCAACAAGCCGCTATAGCACAACTACAAAATCAGCACCGAGCACCGAGTAGGATCGAACCAGAAGTCGTCCACAGGACGGAGCCTGTTCCGAAAAGGTCGAACACCAACGAATCGGGGACTGCCCCGCCATTATAAAAATGCTCGAGGACCTCACTAAACGGATTGAATCGGGAGAGAAGAAAATCGAGGAAAATGACAAGAAAGTAGAGACATACAACTCCCGAGTTGAACAAATACAGGGGGCACCACTGATTCTAAAGGGTATGGATTCAAATAAATTCGTACAGAAGCCTTTCCCTCCAAGTGCGGCTCCGAAACCCATTCCGAAAAAAATTCGAATGCCAGAAATTCCTAAGTATAATGGGACCACCGACCCTAATGAGCATGTTACTTCTTATACATGCACAATAAAAGGGAATGACTTGTAAGACGATGAGATTGAATCTGTTTTAGTGAAGAAATTTTGAGAAACCTTGTCGAAAAGAGCAATGATATGGTACCATAATTTACCGCCTTATTCTATCGATTCCTTCGCCATGCTTGTACACTCCTTCGTAAAGGCACATGCCGAAGCAATAAAGGTTGCAACTAGGAAATCGGACCTCTTCAAGGTGAAACAAAAAGACAACAAAATGTTGAGGGAATTCGTATCTCGGTTCCAAATAGAACGCATGGAACTACCACCGGTCACAGACGATTGGGTTGTTCAAGCCTTTACTCAGGGTTTGAACGAACGAAGTTCGGTAGCATCACGACAGCTAAATCAGAATTTAATTGAATATCCAGCGGTAACCTAGCCCGATGTACATAATCGGTACCAATCAAAGATAAGGGTCGAGGATGATCAATTGGGGACCCCTTCCGGTTTCGTTTATCCAAACAGGCCCGTCAGCAGAACTCAAAGGGATATCGACAGAAAACCACGGTCGAACAAAGATCAGTATTAACCATACAATGCAGATCGTAGAAACAGCGGCCCAGGATGCAATCCCATCCAAAATGATCGAAGGAACTATCGAGGACAGTGCTCTCGAGGGCTCATGAGCAAAAGTGGCTTCTATAAACATGCTGGTCCCACAGAAGCACCGCGATTATCAAAATACAACTTCAGCATCGACGCATCAGGTATTGTGTCAGCCATTGGGAGAATCAAAGATACTAGATAGCCCAGACCCCTACAAACCAATCCATCCCAAACTACAGCCATTGGGAGAATCAAATACTATGGTATACATGGTTATAGAACCGATGACTGCAGACAACTAAGGGAGGAGGTGGCCCGTCTATTCAACGAGGGTCACCTTCGAGAATTCTTGAGGGACCGAGCTAAGTACCATTTCAAAGACATGGATGCGAACAGGAAAAATAAGCAGGAAGAACCATAACACGTGATTCACATTATCGTTGGTGGGGTCGATATTCCTCAAGAGCCCGTGTTCAAACGGACTAAAGTATCAATCACTAAGGAAAAATGAACTCGAGACTATGTGCCAGAAGGTACTTTATCATTCAATGATGAGGAAGCAGAAGGGATCTCACAACCCCACAATGATGCTTTGGTAATCTCTATCCTTATGAATCAAATTCAGGTTAAACATGTTTTAATTGTTCCAGGAAACTCGGCCAATATTATTAGATTGAGGTTCGTGGAGCAGCTCGGCCTACAAAATCAGATCATACCCGCAGCTTGAATTTTCAATAGCTTCAACAAGGCGAGTGAAACAACCAAAGGCAAAATTATTCTACTAGTAAATATAGCCGGAACTATTCAATAAACAAAGTTCCATGTGATCGAGGGCGATATAAGATACAGCGCACTGCTCGGAAGACCTTGGATTCACAATATAAGGGTGGTCCCCTCAACCCTTCACCAAATACTGAAATTCCCAACACCGGATGAAGTAAAAATGGTGTATGGGGAACAACAAGCTGCCAGATAGATGTTCGCAGACGATAAAGTAATACCGGTAAGGGCGCTTTCGTCAACAAAGGGATCAGAGTCTAAATGATATAAGGAAGCTAAATAGCAACCACAGCCACCAGCCTCGAAGTTAGGCGGAGAAGCAGGGAACAGACGAGGACGGTGACTACTAGATCCCTCGATCCTTCATAATCCCCGAGGATTCCGACGCCACCAAATCGACAGTCGAAGAGCTGGAGCAAGTCAACTGATCGAGCATATACCCGATCGAAAGGTATACTTGGGTACGGGTTTAACCCCCGAGCTCAGGGAAAAACTCATCAAATTTCTTATCAATAATATGGATTATTTTTCTTGGTCCCACCTAGATATGACAGGGATCCCGCCATAGATCACTACACATTAACTGAGCTTGGACCCGAAGTTCCGCCCGGTAAAACAAAAGAGAAGGCCCCAGTCCAAGGTAAAACATGCATTCATCAAGGACGAGGTAGCCAAACTTCTTAATATAGAATCCATTCAGGAAGTAAAATATCCCAAATGGTTAGCAAACATAGTCGTAATCCCTAAAAAGGGAAATAAACTTAGAATGTGCATAGACTATAAAGATTTAAACAAATCGTGTCCTAAAGACTCATTTCTTCTGCCGAATATCGATCGCATGATCGATTCCACGGCTAGCCATGAGATCCTTAGTTTTCTCAATTCCTACTTCGGGTACAATCAAATACAAATGAATCCGGAGGATTAGGAAAAGACTTGTTTTATCACTAAGTACGACACCTATTGTTAGAATGTAATGCCGTTTGGACTAAAAAATGCTGGTCCCACTTATCAACGCTTAGTAAATCGAATGTTTGAAGAAGAAATAGGTAAATCAATGGAGGTTTATATTGATGATATGCTAGTTAAGTCCCTGCGAGCAAATGACCATTTGACACATTTGTATGAGACCTTCGATATACTAAGGAAATACTACATGAAACTCAACCCAGAGAAATGTGCATTCGGGGTCGGCTCGGGCAAGTTCCTCGGCTTTATTGTATCAAATCAGGGGATCGAAATCAACCCCGATAAGATCAAGGCAATCGAAGACATCACAGTTGTGGATAATGTTAAGGCTGTACAAAGATTTATAGGGCGCATAGCCGCCCTAGGCCGATTCATCTCGAGGTCTTTAGATTGAAGTCACAGGTTCTTCTCACGACTCAAAAAGAAGAACAATTTTGCATGGACCCCGGAACGCCAACAAGCATTGGAAGAATTAAAGTGGTACCTCTAGAGCCTACCACTGCTTCATACTATGAAAACAGACGAGCAACTCTACTTGTACTTAGCAGTCTCAGAAATCGCGGTAAGTAGGGTCCTAGTTCGAGAAGAGCAAGGTACGCAATTTCCTGTTTACTATGTTAGTCAAACTTTAGATGAGGCCGAGACCCGGTACCCACAATAAGAAAAATTAGCGCTTTCCCTAATAAGCACCTCTAGGAAATTAAAACCATATTCTCAATATTTTGCATAAGCCCGAACTTTTGGGCCGATTGGCCAAATGGGCCGTCGCGATTAGTGGGTACGATATCGAGTATCGACCCCGAACGACCATCAAGTCTCAAATCTTTGTCAACTTTGTGGTCGACTTTACGTCAGCCCTCGTACTCGAGGTCAAAAAAGAACTATTATTAAAGTCGGGTACATCATCAGGGGTGTGGACCCTCTTCACAAACAATGTTTCAAACGTGAAGGGGTCCAGGCTAGGCATCATTTTGAAGCCGCTCATGGGTAATACAATTAGACAAGCTATCAAAACTTCCAAGTTAACTAAGAATGAGGCCAAGTATGAGGCCATGATTGTAGGTCTCAAGATAGCTAAAGGTTTGGGAGCAGAGGTCATCGAGGCCAAATGTGACTCCCTGCTTGTGGTAAACCAAGTCAACAAAATATTTGAGGTTCGAGAAGATCGAATGCAGAGGTGCTTGGAAAAATTACAGGTAACTCTACATCGGTTTTGAAGAATGGACCCTACAGCATGTGCCTCGAGAACAAAACAGCGAGGCCGATACCCTTGCAAATTTGGGTTTATCAGTCGAAGAGGACGAGATTTGCTCGGGGACTATCATACAACTTTCAAGGTCAGTAATCGTAGACGGCCACGCCGAAAATTGGCCGAAGATGGAATAGTATATAGAAGGATGTTCGATGGACCATTGGCTATATGTTTGGGACCAGGATATAACGACTATGTCCTACGAGAAATCCATGAGGGCACCTGCTGAAATCATTCTGGTGCCAAATCATTGGTTCACAAAGTCATCAGAGCAGGATACTATTGGGCCGATACGGAAAAGGATATAAAAGAGTTTATTCGAAAGTGTGACAAATGTCAAAGGTATGCGCCGATGATTCACCAACCCGGAGAGCAACTCCACTCAGTATTATCCCCATGGCCATTCATGAAATGGGGAATGGATATCGTCGGCCCTCTACCATCGGCCCTAGGTAAAGCTAAATGTATTTTGTTTATGACTGACTATTTCTCTAAGTGGCTTGAAGCACATGCTTTAGAGAAAATTAGAGAGAAAGAAGTCGTACACTTCATCTTGGACCACATTATATGCCGATTCGGGATGCCTGCCGAGATCGTATGTGACAATGGAAAGCAATTCATTGGCAGCAAAGTGCCAAAGTTTCTAGATGATCACAAAAAAGGATCCTATCAACGCCATATCATCCTAGTGGGAACAGACATGCCGAATTGACAAACAAGACCATCATTCAAAATCTAAAGAAAAGATTGAACGATGTTAAGTGAAAATGGAGAAAAATATTGCCCGAAGTCCTTTGGGCATATCAAACAACACCAAAATCCAGTACGGGGGAAACACTGTTCTCTTTAGTATATGGCACCGAAGCTCTGATCCCGGTTGAAGTCGGGGAACCCAGCATCAGGTTTTGATATGCAACAGAAGAGTCAAATCACGAGTTTATGAATTCAAGCCTCGAATTGCTAGATGAAAAATAGGAAGTCGCCCTCGTTCGAATGGCCACACAAAAACAGCCGATCGAAAGGTACTACAATCGAAGAGCCAATCTGCGACACTTTAAAATTGGCGACTTGGTTCTGAGGAAGGTCACCCTCAATACTCGAGACCCAAACAAAGGAAAACTTGGCCCGAAATGGGAGGGACCGTATCAAGTCCTCGATATCATCGAAAAGGGATCCTACAAACTTGGGACGATAAACGACGAACAATTACCAAACAATTGGAACATATCACTGCTCAAACAATATTACTACTAAGGTACGACCTTCTCCACTTTCATTTATATTTTATACTAACCATTTGCAAGTGATTAATCGAAGACATCAAAGGATTCTTCAAACACAAAGTCCTTAGGTCTGAAAGCACGCATTGCACTCTTTTTCCCTTAGACCGGTTTTTTTCCCAAATGGGTTTATCCGGCGAGGTTTTTAATGAGGCAACCATTGTTCGTGCTAAAGTTAGAGCAATTCAATAATATTCGAGGCTCCTTTACAATCAACCTCTAATACTGGGGGGCATCACCCTTAGATAGTTACAAGGAAAATACTTCATGCCGACAGGGTCTCAAGAGGTAAATTTTGTAAGGGTCAAACGGTCGAATGAACCATGCCCATGTAGATTACTCGAGCCCTAATGGCAAACATGTACGCATCTTAATCTTTTGAAAAAAGTATTTTTCCTTGCCAGATATTTCATGCCTTAGAGAAATGTATACTTTACAATGTCGTGCTTGTGATCCATTATGGAAACCGGCTTAAGGGTCTGTCATAACTAAAGTTCAAACAATTGACCCCGCACTCGAGGACAACCATCCAAAAAATTGACATGATTGAATTACTAAAACCTCGAGATCGTAATACCTTAATAAGGCAACCCTTGATTTTATCGGCCACGGCCACCCCACTCGGGGATTGATACTTCGAACAAGTTCGATGTATAATAGGGGAACAAGCCCAAAAGGCGAATCCTAAGCTAAAGGCTACGGTCAAATTAACACGGTTCGGAGACATCTGATTTCCGTTATAAAACAGGCCTTCGAATATTTTCATAAACCGGTTAAAAAGGCTACCCTCGGCTGAATTACTAAGGGTCTCGATAATATCGACCCTCGAAAAACCCTAATGGGTACAAAGTCATTTAAACTCTTGAACAAATTCTTTATTTTATGCTAAGGCATTGTGAAACAAAGGGTCTGGATAATATCAACCCTTGAAAACCCTAAATGGGTACAAAATCATTCGAACTCTCAAGCAAATCCCTTATTTCATGCTATGGTACAATAGATTTTATATGATTAAACAATAAACTTTTCAAGCCGAAAAGGGGGAGAAAGCCATTCTTTTTACTATGGCCGCATCGGCCTAATTCAAGAGCCTAAAGGGCCATTTTATTTCTGAGTTCGAGAAATCATCCTCACTCAATTAAAACCTAAGGGTCACCCTACATCGAGTTCGATCAAGTACTCACTCGATTAAGACTACACTAGTCCAACTTTGGTCTAGTTGCCTAAAGTCCCAAACTTATGAGCAAAATCTCCATAAGGCATGAAGGCATGAATGAAATAGAATTTTCACGAGGCAGGAAATAGAATAAAAACAAGTCAAAAAGAAAAAAGATATTTTATATATATATACGAAGATATTTACAAGGACCGATCAGGGTCCCGCACAAAAAATAAAAAAAGAAAAAGCCCAAGATTCCTAATTTTCCTCAAGGGAAGCTTCTTCTCCATCGAGGCCCTCACCATTCTCGGATCCGCTCTTGATGCCATCATCATCATCATCATCGGAAGAGGCCAGTGCTCCAGCATCAGCTGCATGCTCTCTAGCCTTTATTATCTCGTCAGTAAGATCGAAACTTCGAGCATGGATCTCCTCGAGGGTTTCCCTCTGAGATTGGCATTTGGCGAGTTCAGCAATCCAATGTGCTCGAGTTTGAGCGATCTCAGCTGCCTCTCTTACTTGGACTTGATCGGCTTCAGCATCGACCCGATAACGGCCACGATCGCCTCTACCTCGGCTTTTGCCTTTTCAGCTTCAAATTTGGCCTTTGCAAGTTCGGAAGCCAACCGAGCCTTGAGATCCTCTATTTTCTTTGCCTGAGCTGAGCTCTTCTCCTTCATGCCTCGAAGCTAAATTTCGACTGACGACAATTGGGCTCGAGCAACCTCTTTTTCAGCAGCAAAGCGGTTCATAATTTCTTTCTACCCCAAGGTCTCCTCCTTCATCATGTCGACCTCCTCGTGAAATCGCTCGATCCTCTCAACCTTCTGCTGCAGCTGTGGGATTAAAATGTTAGCCACCGTTCCCGAATCGTGCCCATGAGCTTTTAATATTTTCATTATCTTCTCGATCAGGTCGGTCTGATCTTTGTGAGCTGTGGCCAACTCGGCTCGGAGGTCCTTGATGTTTTCTTCTTTTTGCCCGCTGATAAGGTTGAGGGAATTCCTCTCCTCGGTAAGCCTTTGAATGTCGGCCTCGTACTGACTCAGCTCAGCTCGAGACCGAGAAAATGCTTCTCGATGAAGCGCTGAGGCCTACGCAGAAAGAAGAAAAGAAGTTAGACAGGAAGAGAAAAATGAACACAAGGTTAATACCAACAAAGGGAGTTAAGGCTTACCCGATTCAGAGTTTGTTACGCTTTGTTGAAAAGGCTTGATTCCTCTCCCGAGTCCTTCCTCGAGACCTCCAAGTCTCTCAACCCGGTAGCATCTTCGACCCCAGTAAGTAATCACGGAATGGGTCCTCCCTGCTCCTTCAATGGAGGGGGTCTTCAAGGCCCGAGCCTCTTGAATCATCTCCTCAGAAAATGAGGGGAGCAGCGGGGATCCTCCAATTTCTATTACCCCAAGTGGATCACTTAGGGGTTTCTCTCCATCTCGAGGGGCCTCGAGACCAACCCTACAGTCGTACCCATCGTTGGCTTATTATGGTAGGAGGCATCTTCAATCCTTGATTACTCGGGGACTTCACCCAAGTCTCTTCCCGATACCCCCTCATCTCGAGATGGAGTCTCTGCAGCATTCACCGATTCAGTGGCCTTTGGGGCCTCGGTGCTCATCCCACTCGAGCCACCAGCCCAAAGTCATCTTCTTCCTCTTCTTCATATTCCTCCCTTAGACGCCAAACAGAGTCTTCGGTCAAAAGGATGATGTTCTTTTTCGGCTTATGAGCCACCTTCTTCTTAGGTTCTGGATCCTCGGAGGTTGAGGTCTTTCTCCTCACCAGATAGGGGCCTCATGACCGCATCCTTGCCCAGGCCTATACTCGAGAAAATTGAATGAGTACAAGATGGGCATCTTAATCGAATCTTCAAATACACGAAAAGTGAGCTCACCATTAGTCTTGGCCTCCCATCTACCCTTTGATAAAACGTGCCATGAGCGTTCGACATATGTAGAGGTCTAGGCCAGGTTCCGAACCCAGCTCTCGAGGTCGGGAATCGCATGGGGCATCCAAGCGACCGCTACATCATGGAAAAAGACATCAATGATAAAATACAAAGGAACAAACAATTCATGGAAGCTAACAGTGAGACGTTACTTACGATTCATGTTCCATTTCTTAGGAAATGGCATCTTCTCGGTTGGGATTAGGTCAAAAGTCCTCACTCGAACGAACCGACCCATCCAGCCTCGATCCTTATCCTTGTCTATGCTCAAGAACAACACTTTGGTAGCCCGACATTGGAATTTTATTAACCCGCCTCGATAGAGGTAGGGGCTATACAATCTGATAAGGTGATTGAGGGTGAAAGGGAGCCCCTCGATTTTGCTCATGAAGAATCGGAGCAGAATAACAATTCGCCAAAAGAAAGGATGGATTTGGCCTAGGGTTATTCGATATTGACTGAAAAAATCAACGGTGATGGGTCAAGGGGGCCCAGTGTGAAAGGGTAAGTGTAAACACTTAGAAACCCTTCCATATGGGTGGTGATGTCTTCTTCGGGGGTCGGGATCACCACCTCTTTGCCCTTCCAGTTGCAGTCTTTCTTTTCCTGCTTAAGTTATCCCTCCATTATCGAGCATATATACCTCGACACTAGCTCGCATCGACCAGGAATCGACAAGGCTTTATCGATCTTGAAATCGTAGTTTAGCGTGCACCCCCTAGTAATGCATTCCTCAAGACGGGGTTCCACCAGCGTTTTCCCGCCGGTCGGTTGAGAAGATGAAGCAGCTTCTTTTTGATGTTTTTGCCATTTTTGTGCAAGTTTAAAGGAGAGGAAGATAATAGGACTTGGCGTTTGAGAAAGGATTAAGAGCAAAACCTGAAGATTTATAAAAAAGGAGAACTTAAGAGATGTAAAAGCTTTGGAGATTAGAAGGAAGTAAAAGTAAAGTTTGAATCAATGACGATGGGGTCTATTTATTGGATTCACGGTGACAGTTCAAAGGCACTAGTGGCCAACCACCAACTGACACTCATTAATGACTTGGGAAACTGTAGCGAATGGGACGTTTCGGTCACTTCCGTCGCTTACATCACGATGGTGATGTCATGGCAGGTCGAGGTAAAAATCAAAGGCTCAATTTGTTTCTTGTCATTACACTGCAAATAATGAGGGGACTATTTGTATACGGTTAAAACCGAGACCATCCAATTTTTTTATCTATCCGGGACCAAGGAGCTGCTTCGAAGGTTGGCCCCATAGTGGATCAGACCACAAGTTCGGGATTCGAGGTACCTGTCGAGATCGAGGCCTGTAGCGATCGAGACCGAATAAGATAGGCATCGAGCAAGATCGAAGATATCATAATAATGGAAAGGCAAAATATCCATGACTGGTCGAAGATCATGGCAAAAATCTCGAAACGGTTAATTAGCTAATCATGGGATTTTCTTCTGTAATTAGAGTTATACCATAAGTAGAATTCCTCTACTATATAAATGGGAGTATTAACCATTTGAAAGGATATATTATTCACATATATCAAAGTTATATAATTCTCTTTCTCGTTTATACTATTGTTCATCAGTTTGTTATATTTTTATTATTCTTACATCAACCAGTTCGAGGGTATCCAAACTTGACGGCTGAGTTCCATTCTAACATTGGTTTGCTTTACTATATAGTTTAATTCTGTTATTAATCTTCATATTTATCAATTGGTATTAAGTGAAATCACGTGTCCTTAGAACCACATTATAAGTTTAATTGTTATCCAATTTTAAAGGTAAACACAATATAAGATTTATACTCCTGTCAAATTAAAAAGCAACATTAAATTTGAAGAAACGACCCTCTATATATCAGATAGAAATTTATATATTGTGTGCTAGCCCCAAGTACATGGTTAAAACTCTCTTTTTTGGGGCGGGGGCACATGGAGGAGAGTTAGACATAAAACAACCTTGTTTCCATGGAAAATATAACAAGGGCTTAGATTTAAAGCAAATTACAAACTTTATGTTTGAGGGCATGAGTAGCTCCGTATGATGTACTAAGACTTATGCGAATCGTCGATTTTGGTTTTCAAGTTATGCGAAATCGATTTGAATGAATGCATTTCATGATTTAACCTTTAAGCTTTAAGATGGAAGAGTTGACCAAGTTTGACTTTTGTGAATTTGACCCCAAAATGGAGTTTTGATGGTTCCATTAGGTCCGGATTGTGATTTTGGACTTGGGCAGATGCCCGAATTTACATTTGGATGTCCGTAGAAGGATTTGGCACTAATTGGCAAAAGTTGGAAATTTGAAGGCTTGGAAAGTTCATAAGTTTGACCGATAGTTGGCTTTGAGGATGTCATTTGGCTCTTGTGTATAAAATTTAAGTTCATTCCGGGTTGATTTGATATGTTTCGACGCGAGTTTTGAAAGTTGAAAAGTTCAAAGTTCATTAAGTTTGATTTGAGGTGCAATTCGTCGTTTCGATGTTGTTATGCGTGATTTGAGGGCTCGAGTAGGTTTGTATTATGTTATGGGACTGGTTTGTATATTCGTACATGGTCTCGAGGGACTCGGGTGAGTTTCGGACGAGGTTCGGATTTGTTTGGATTATTTTTGGCTAAAGTTGCTGGTGGCAGATCTTGTGTGATCGTACCTGCGGCTGGGTTGCGCAGGTGCGATGGTCACAGAAGCAATAGAGGAGTCGCAGAAGCGAGGTGCGAGTGGGTGAGTAATATCGTAGAAGAGGAAGTAAGGGCGCATGTACGCGTCCGCAGAAGCGTAAGACTAACCGTAGAAGCGGGAGTTGTTTGTCGCACCTGCGTGTGCACAGAAGCGAAGAAAGCTTTGCAAGTGTGGAAGTTTGGTCTTCAGAGGGATTCGCAGAAGCGAAAATTGTCCCCAGAAGCGGAGATCGCAGATGCGACAATGTGACCGCATATGCTGAAATGCTGGGCAGAAGCTATATATTGAGGGTTTGGTCATTTTGTTCATATTTTGAGATGTGGGACTCGGATTGAGGCAATTTTCGAGGAAAATTTCATCACAAGGTTTGGGGTAAATGTTCTACACTCCGTTTTGATTATATTTCTTGATTTCATCTTCATTTTTTGGTAATTGGATTATGGGCTTTAAAGAGAAAATTTGGGATTTTAGCCTAAAGTTTCATAGAGTGAGTTTTTGAGTTTTGAATGCCGATTCGGAGTTGGAATTGAGTGAAACTAGTATGGTTGGACTTGTATTTTAATGGGTTATCAGATTTTGTGAGTTTCATCGGGATTTGAGGCGCGAGCCCAAGTTGGGCTTTTGGGTCAATTTCGGGTTTCTTTTATTAATATTCGACCTTTATCATTGGAATTATTTCCTTGGGCTTTACTTGATGTATTTGAGTTGCTTTTGGCTAGTTTCGAGACGTTCGGAGGCCGGTACGCGCGGGATGGCAATGCGGAGTATTGTTTGGCTTGCGTTTGACTAGTTTCGAGCCTTTATTGGCTATTGGTGTTGGACTTTGACCTGTGTTCCAGCTCGTCACCACTTTCAACCTAATGTTAGATTTGTTACTTATTGCAGATATTGAATGCTGATGTTGTTGTGATCGACAGGAGCATGATTTGAAGACGTACCTGTGTTCCGGTTGTAGCTACCTCTTGTTCATGGTAGCCTTAAATTTATAAAAAATTGTTTATGTACATTTCGAACAGATGATGTATTTATTTCATACCCGATTTGTAAATTCTAATCTTAGAAGCTCGTGATTTGTACTACCAGTCCTTGGGAATTCTTTTATAAAACTAGTTTTATTATCCTTTATTTTCTTAATAAATCTCATCTAAATTGGATAGTTGTTAATTGGCTTGCCTGACAGGTTGGGTTTGGTGCCATCACGACTAGGTGGATTTTGATCGTGACAAGGTGGTATCAGAGCTCTAGGTTCATAGGTTCTATAAGTCATGAGCAAGTGTCTAGTAGAGTCTTGCAGATCGGTATGATGACGTATATACTTATCTTTGAGAGGCTATAGGGAATTTAGGATAATTTCTCCTCTTTCTTTCCTTATCTTGCAGAATTGATTCATCTTGAAACATAACTCTTTGAATTCCTTCCACGCATTTGTATGCGCACTTGAGCGCTCACTATCGGTTGTGCATCGATAACTTGTGATTCCATGGATGAGGTGCGAGGTGTGATTTCTGTGTGCTGATGATGGGCCAGTCTGGAGGACTTAAGTCGGGTTATGACTGTAGCTTGAGCACGGGGATTACAGTTGTGTGAGCACGTGCTTTTGGACTTATATGTCTAGTAGTGTCCCTATGAATGGAATTTATGGCTCGATGATTGGCTGGATAGTTGTATGATAAGTATGATGTGACTAAAGGATGTGTTCGGATGGTTTGAATGTGATGAAAAGAGTTGCTTGAGATGTAAAAAGGGCTATTGGGTGCTAGATTGCTATCTTGATGTGACGTATAGTCTCGAGTGGAATGTGTTGGAAGATTTTTCATGTTGTTTAATTGTGGAACGAAGTAGATTTTCATGTCTTGTGATGAGTTCAGACTCAAGAAGATTAAGTGATGGCGTAGTAATCGTGGCTGCGAAAGGGTATAACAAGATGCCAATTTGAGGCTAAGCAGGTGGGATATCTCCTGCAGAGTAATCTACAGAGGTGTGATCCTTATAATGTTGTGTGGAGAGTTTCCTTTCTACTAGCGGGGTATATTTGTTGAAATTCGAATTTGAATTTGGTTGAGAAACTTGACTTGATCGTCATGTGGATGTATGTGAGCTTATGAATGATTTAGTTGAATCTCCCTGCGATATTATGGCAGTGATATAGTATGGGTATGGTGAGTTATCAAATGTTTTGTTCTATGGCTTTGAGCCAAGTGGGGGAGTCCGCTACTGACGATATGATTGCGTGGTTACATGTTGCATTGGTTTTGGTCCGAGACATAATTGTGGATCGGTTATGACTTGCAGAGGTTGATATCTAGGATGACTCGAGTAAGGGAATTTCTGAAGACGGATTATATTACACTTTATGGGTATATGGAAATGATTTGAAGTATTATGTGTGACGGATGTAGTGTGCATGGAGTATGAATTTGATCGGTTTCTTAGGTAAGGGTATTTCCTTGGGTGTTGTTGTGCTAATGGGGCACATGACGTTCGACCCGTTTAGGCAGTACAAATGGGATTCCAGCAGAGTGGATGACTCTCGAGAAGGGCCTAATGGGTTCAAGTTTTATATATGCAGCAATTGAGAATTTTCTAGACCGGTATATGGTTAGCATCTCAGATTTTGCAATGGATGGTGTCGAGAATCACATGATTTTTATATCATTATGGATTACACATTTCAGCATCATGAAGGTGAAGTTAACGTCTTTAGATTCACAGAAGGTCTCTTTAGAGTGAGTGTTTCGGTTGTGGTACTTTTAGGGTTCTTGAGAGGGAATACAACCGCTTATGGGCCATAGGGCGGTGTGGTTTTATGCTAGGATCTCTGGTGGAGAGCTTTGGGTAATGATCATGGTGTTCTGGTAAGAAGAAGTGTCAACTTGAGGGTAATTAGAAAGGAACTCGGGGAAATAACACAACCTGGTAGTAGGCTGGATCAGTTCTTTGGGTACTTATGATGCGGCGAGCCTCTACAGGTGATTTGTGGCAATGCTCGTGGGTTTTGGCAGCCTGCGTGGCGTGGTTGAGTTAGAGGGACTCAGTTCTGATGGCTGGGTTGTGGGCAAATTGATGTCAAAGTGCTCTCAATGGTTTATACCATGGTTCGAGGTGTATATTCCTGTTGGCGTGGGGAGAGTATTACGTGTTTTGAGTTTCTCCTGGATGAAATCAAATGGAAGGTTCCTGCCTAATTGAGTATGTATTTCTACTGGACTCAAAGTTGATTATGAGATTCTCGTACTTTTCATATGATGGCATGATAATGGTGGTGTGTTTTGTAGGATCGTGATTTGTATGTGCAAGGTCGCGGTTCAGTTTTGAAGGAGGGGTCATGAATTCTTAGGCAGCATGGACGGTTTACGAGGTTTAGATGAATGTTATAACTTTTTGGTATTGCCTGAGGAGAGTGTACAACTCTCAAGGTGCACTGTGTTTCGAATTTTGGATGCTTCATTGATATTGAGGTACTCGCTTGGTTGATCGGTTGCTGATATTCAAATTTTTTTATGTAACACGGAAGAATTTTAGAAGTATTCCTCGTGGTTTGAGCGTGTATGAGAGATGTGTTAGATATTCAGACGGTGGAGTTAGGATCAGATATGGTGATTCGTGTGTTCTATGAATTTGGAGATCGGGAGTTCTCAAAAACTATGTATTTCGTGGTTGTGGACTGTGAAGTTATGGCCAAAGCTAGCCAGGTGTTAGCATGTGTTATGGTTCAGTCGTTGTGGACTTTTGGAGGGTTGTGTATATATTTGTGGGTGATTGGAGTTGATTTGGGGGCCCATTTGTAAGCCTAATGAGGATGTGTACCCTACACCGGGTCGGAATTGTTGACTCAGCACGGTTAGTGTTGAGGGGTGAGTCAGTCAGTTATAGTTGAGCTTGTTCGTGTTCTGATATGTTCTATGAGTTACTCTTCTATGCTATGAGGGGTTGCAATTTATTGGTTACATGCACACATAGTGCGATACCAATTTGAGCTAGATGGATATTAGAGTATTGAATAATTGATTGTGCATTTGGTTATGTTCTCTCCGGACTGTGGTATATTATGCTATTTACTTCTCCGTGGTTATGGTCATACACTTTGAGCATTGTGGCTTGAGGTATTTCATATAGACCAGCGTTTGGATGGGGTCACGCATTGCAACGGGGTTATGTTAAGATATGATCCTTGTGTTAGATTCGTGTGTCTTGGTTCTACTAGGTATGATGGGTTTGTAGTATTTTGGTTGTGGTGGTACTTGTTGAACTTGCGGGATGGTTCTCTCGTTTGAGTCATTTTCCATGATTGAGTACATTTGAATTGTTGTGTATTGGTGCACGGATTGCATGGTTTGTGGCTCTGGGTAGTATTGGTGTGGTATGTCCGTAGGGTAGCTGGTATTTGTCAATATGAGGTCGTCGGATCTAGGATGGGTGCAGTCGGATTTGATTGCAGCATGTATGGAGGATAATATCGGAAGTCAACATAGAAATTGGCTATAGTTCTTATCGAATGAGGGAGAGTTCCATGACTTGTTGGTCTGATAAGTGGTTACGAGTTTCTTCGTGTTTCTTTCATCAGCGGTAGTGTACTAAGGTTTTGTGAGGTTTTATTTGATACGAGGTTTTATTTGATACGATATTTATTACTGGTACCAGGTTTGCTTCGAGCAGTTATTATAGTCGGAATTATTTC